>NC_137264.1:21006655-21406655 GCF_053477335.1 Acartia tonsa | reverse complement strand
ACAGATGGATAGATATATGGATAGATATATGGATAGATATATGGATAGATAGATGGATAGATAGATGGATAGATTGATGGATAGATAGATGGATAGGGTAAGCGGGGGCTATTTTCGGGAGGGGTTAATCTGGTAATTTTCTATCTACCTTCATAAAATGACCTTTATCTCCACGTTCCTTTCAAATGACAGAAAAAAACATAATAGCAAATTTGTTTGTTGTTAAATTACCTACAAAAAAGTATAAAATGAAATTTTTGTGAGATGAATTTTAAGGGTACTAAATAATTAAATCCCCTTTTTAGTTGATTTGCCCCAATGTGCAATGGAAGGATATGAGTTGGGACGTACACTTTATAAATTTGAATTTTAAAGAGTGGTTAAGGGGGGGGAGGGGTAAGGAGCTAACAACAGCTACCAAAAAAATCTCTTTTAACCCCCTCAAGGTGCAAACCCCAGTAACAAATCCGTATTTTTGTTGTATGTTATCACCTTCAATGGACCTAGATCTTGTAAATCGCAGCTTATACCAACAACGAAAAAAGTCACGAAACCTATACGTTATTTTCAGCTGTTGTCACATATTAGAATTGACGACCTTTTTATTATTTATATCTTATTCTTGTGTAAATCGACCTGAATTTTACACCAAGTTTAATGATTGAGTGATATTTGTCTCGATTTTCATATAGAAAATCCTTTGCCTGTTTACAATTAAAAGCATTCCCTCTTTTAGATACCAACACCTTTGAGGTATATTGTTTGATTTTATAAGGATTAAAATTTACACCTCCCTGACAGCAAATAATTTTGCGTATGGATTAGGCCATTAACAATTGTCCCTAATAAATCTATGAGTCCCAATTTAAATTTAACTGCCTGTATATAACTTTTATGTTATTAGATAACTTGGAAGAGTAAATAGATATTGTGAGAAAACAAGGTTGAGATATTAAATTTTATTGTGCATGCAAAAAAGGAAAAGTTAAACTATTTTAGAATAGCAAAATATGATTATTTTAGAAGACAATTGGTTCGATGAATAGAATCAAAGTGTATTTTATACTTTGTAAAAAAAGCTAATTTCATTTGATAACTTTTTAGAAATTGTAAAATAAAATCAGATAGTTGAGATTTAGGATTTTTTGGAATTCTCATAGCGCACCTAAGTTAATATTTACATGAATAGTTTTAAAAGTTATTAAACAAGCTATTCTTTAGAGAACAATACAAATTTTAGACTGACAAACGAACAAAGAAGTTTGGCTTTGCTTAAGTGGTCACTAATTTAAAATTTAGCTAAATTGGTAGAATATATTGTATATATCTAAACAATAAACAAACATTGATTAAAAGTAAATATTGACACTCATTGATGAGACACATACAAAAGTGTCCATGCTTTCTCGCTGAAATTAAAGGTATATTATATTATGCCATGGTTATGGTGAATAAAATAGCCTAAAACCTGGTTAGGGTTAATAGAAATCTTAAAATTTATTGGGTCATCTGTCAATTATTTGTACATAGAATTAAATATTCTTTTTCATCTCTGATTAAATTTCCTGCTGTTTTATAGGTGATCCAAATAAATATAAAGTTACACTTAGGAATGGTCAAGCACTTTGTTATATACTCAATGTTCAGTAAACATTACTTCTCTTTATATTTATAATACTTAAATTTCAAAATCTTTTATTAAGTTTCCTTCCAAGTGCTCTCTACTCTCATTTTGGGAATAGTCCCTTTCATGGCAACGCCCCTTAAGGGGCGATTCGTCGTATTTTTAAAATGGCTTTTGATAGGTTATTTTAGGCTAGGTTAGGTTATATTGGGTTAGGTGATTGCCCTACAGGGTTAGGCAATTGGCCTTGGGTTGGAGCCCCCTGCAGGGGCTAGAAATACGAGAAAAGCTGCTGTGAAAAAAAGGAAGAATCCGCCCCTTAAGGAGCGTTGCCACGAAAGGGACTATACCCCTCATTTTTAGTTTGTTTAAATAATAATGGAAGGGAGTGAAGCGTTTAAGAAACGATTTAATGGGCACTTCACTGTTGATTCAAAAATGGTCCCTAAAATACTGTCAGTAATCGATGAAGATTCAAAGTATTCTCAAAAACAAATGTTACAACACCCTTGTGAAACAAATAATCCCTTTTAATTTAAACAAATACTAAATAAAATTCAGGTTTTATTCACATGTTACATGTTATGTATGTGTGACTAAATTTTATTATAAGCAAATAAGAATAATCACAGCCATAAATATAACAATTGATGTGAACGTTAGAGTGTCTGTCGGTGACTAAATATCCCTACAACTGCAGTATGGGCCAATTTCTTTCATTATTTTATATTTATAAATTCAAGATAAAATTCCGTGATTTTCTAGGCTTCCTTTATCTCAGTAAACTGATGGATTCGCTTTAGCCTCTAGAAATTATTCTAACTAGCAGAGAGAGAGAGGGGACAATGAGATGTTTATTACACTAGTCACCAAAAAATAAAATCACGTTTTCTTATTCGTTGGCTCAACAAATTTGTGGGATTTTTGTGATTTATAATTTTATTGGATTTGAATTATACGAAATGTTTAGTGTTTATTAGAATGATATTATAATTTATGATAAATTAATTTGAAATTCCTTTATATCATTTTATTAATTAAAGTTTAAACCGTTCACTATTGGTATTTAATAATTTAATTTATCCATTATTTACTACAACATATACATACTAAGTCTGTTCATAAGAAGGAAATCTTCCTTTCAATTGACTGTTTTCTTCACCGATTAGAAACGTCCATTTGGTCTTTGGCAGGGTGGTATAAGACATTGCACTTTAAATTACACTAGTACCCAATCTTTGTTAACCATGCAAACATTATAAAAATCCATTTTATAATATATTTTAAAGTTAAAAGTTAGCGTAGCTTCACTGAGTATGGTTATAGCTGGTCTTGTTGACGTAATACCCATGAAATTAATTAAATATCTGGCGTATACGCAACGTAACACTTCCCTTCTTTGACGTTCGCCTGCAAATTATGAGAAAAATTTCATTAGCTCATAATTTATATTAAAATAATTAGGGCATATTGGTTGAGGTATGGGTTGTGGTGTGGGTACTTACTTAATTTAAATTGGTGTTGCTACTCTATAAGCATTTTTATAAATTGACGGTATGCAGCTCATACCAACAACGGTATTAATTCGAAAATAAATCACGAAACTTATACGCATTTTCAGCTGTCGTTAGGGGGGGGGGGGGGACACATAGTAAAATTGACGACCTCTCCATTTCCTCCCAAATATTATTTTTGATTTATTTCGCTTGTTGGACGGTATGTGTATTTATATTTATTTTCTTTAAAAAGAGCATTATTCATTTTTAGTTTAATTTACAACCCCCAAAATAAGTACAATAAATATCGCGTATCCCAACTCCCAATAAAAAGCTTAAAACAACTGCAGGATTAGCAGATAAATTCCCTGTAAGTAGTGCCCATTCGGTAACAAAACTTTTAATGTACAGACTTTGAAATATGGAAGATTTAAGCTGAAATGATAAACATTTTAAAGAAAAACTCGTGTTTGGACTTGATTCTTCTTGTTTACACTTTGACTACTATCCCTACCTAACCTAAACTCAATTATAATGGCATAATAATTTTCACATATTCTAAGCACTTAATGATTTACCCGTAATGATTATTAAATGATGTATTACAGCTACCCAAAGTATAGTAGCTACTTATCTATCTAACAAGTATATTCAATACCAAAGTAACAAAACCTGTCACTCTATGCTGAAAAGGTTAAGGGTTTCAGTCTCGCACCATATAACTTTGTTAAAAATAAATTTATAAAATATTAGATCTAGCTCCTTAATCAGAAAATTGGACAAATAAGAACAGTGTAAGAACAATCTGGCTATATTATTGGTTATTAAGTTTACGGTTATATGAATAGGCAGTTATGATTCTAATTTCATCCATCTAATAAGTCAGATATAATAGTTATTTCTTTCATCGTATTATAAACCGCTTTCCACGGATATAGAATGTACAATTATAAGATTAAAACCAGTTTTTTAGCCCCGAGGTGCCGAAGGCACGGGCCAAAAAACCATTATCATATTCTTAGAAAGCTGAACATAATACGATGCTAGACATAGTTTTTTTCGTATGGATGAGAACCGGTTCCTATCCACCGGATTAGAATGAATACGAGAAATAGTTTTATCTATAAACTAGCTCCCGGGAAATAATGTTGTCCAATAATTTTTTCTCTTGTGTTATTGAAATTAATCATAAGTGGCTAAATATAAAGAAAAATATTCATCTGCTGTTAATTCTGAACTGCTTCGTACTGCTGCTAAGACAGGCAAATGAAGATAATAGTGAAAAAAGTATATAATTTAAATAACACCTGGACTAGTTAGTTACACAAAATAAAAACTTATTCGTATTATAATAAAATTTAATAAATCATTTAATGTAGAAGGTAGAGACAGTTATATAATTTTTTTTACAACTATTTATTTACTTTATATTTTTGACAGGTAAAAAGTGTACACAATTTTTATTCAAAACATAATTCATTTATTGTTTTTCTAGTTATTATAAAACAGGGACATTCTTCTCTATAAGGTGCGCAGAAATAACTAATTATATTTTTTGATTAACAAGGATGACAACATCCATAAAAGCGAAGCACTGAAACGGTAGGATAAACGGACATTAACACTTGTATAGTCCGGACATTACTTGTATAGTGTCAGAACTAAATAATCAGAATATAAAAGTATAAGAATCGGAGCAAAATTGTAAGTAAATTTGATGAAAAACTGCTAGATACAGGATAATGTTTATGGACATACTTACATTTTTAGGACTTGATTATAGAGTTGCTTTGCTTTTAACATTATACTTTGTTGTTCCACGAATCAACATACCAAAAATCAGATCAATGGATGATTAGATCACATAAAAATTTGTTGTTAAAAAAGTTTTAAAAATTTACATTTTTAAAATGGACGTACGGAATTCTTGTTATGATTATAGAGTTGCTACGCTTTCTAAATCGTACCTAACTACTAAAGGAATCACCATGCAAAGTTTGAAATCGATAGGACAATTCTAACATGTCTAAATTAACGAAAAAAAGCTATCCGTTTGTGACGGACGGACGGACGGACCGACCCTAATTATAGAAAGCTTCGCTTTTAAAAAGAATATGTAGTAAATGCTAGTTAGTAACGTGAGTTAGTTTTATAGGCATTTTACGTTTTGCTATTAAGAGATGCCGACTAGCCATACATAATTAAAATACTCAAAATTTAAAACAAATCACAACCCCCTTAAGTTTAAGGAGGTGGGAATATTTTAACTTAACAATCCTCTTTGCTAGTGTTTTAGGGAGGTGTAGACCCTTGTTAAAGGAATGTAGAGAAATGTAGGGGATGGGTACATATGATGGGGTTGTATTCACCCACCATTTATTTTGCCATGAGTTGAATACATCCTTATACATCCCCTTTCTGCACGCCTCTGGGATAAAATATACTACTTAAAATCGTCAATAAACAAAGAAGATACAGTTAATTTAACCAACGATCTTATAGTCATAGATCACTATAACGAGCATAATAGCTTTAGCCTTAGATTGAATGTACTAAAATAATGAAGAATACTTTAATATTCCAAACAAATAAAGATTTAATTTTTCTTTTAGCAGGTTATGAACTTAGTTATATATGAGCTACAAAATAAACATAAAATATTAAATATCAGAGATAACCTAATTCAATTAAATTTTAATATTTCTTCTTAGATGTCTACATTAAGATATTTAATCAAAGCAAGATTTTATTAGAAAATTTAAGAATGATTAGAAGTTATCAATGAAAAATATTAAATTAAATTTAGAATTATAATTTCTAATAGGTCTCTGTATGCTAATGCATTAAAGAATTTTCTAATCATTTTGAAACTTTGAATCATTACTTAGCTTGCTCTTTGAAAATCCAAGCTTTGAAACAAGTATAGCACGTCTATTAACAAGCATTTTTTAATTAACGGAAAGTTAAATATTTTTTGGAATAATTTATTTGTATTCAAATTAGTGAGAATTTTTCGGTCATTTTTACATAATGTACCCTGTTGAGCACTGTCAACCCCCCCCCCCCGCCCCCTGCTTATTTTGAAATAAATGAAAATAATGGGGAGGAAAATTTTTCGTTTGTTTGTTTATTACTTAAGGTGAGGATATAGTGGGTTCTGGGTAGCCCCGAATAATTAGAGCCTCCTGGGAGGGTTAGGGATAGAATACCCCCCCCCCCCATATTTACATTTGTAAAAAATAAAGGGGGAGGGTGTTTATAATCTACGTTATGAGTGAAAGCACCATTTTCAGAATATGAGAATTTTCAAGTTTAGTTTTGTTTCTATTTACTTAGGGAGATAAGAGTATATATAAAATACAACTGTCATTTTCATATGACCACTTTTTGTAAAGTGAAGAAAAAATTAACAATGTTTAAGGTAAGAAATATATTTTTTAAATATGATTATTGGTTGCATAAACCAATAATTCAGTAATAATGGACTTAATCCTGTAAAAATTTGAAACAGTTATATTTATCATGAATTTAGAAAGGAATTAAGATATTATTGGGCCGAATCATATAAAATTTCCTATGGAAATTTTATATGATTTGGCAAAAAAATCCTATAATGTACACTTTCACTTCTTTTCTTAATCCGTATATGTATGAAAGTAACAGGATGTTTATAAAATTGTCTTTCTGTCTGTCTGTACCAAAGAATCTCGTTAACCGCTAAACCGGGATGGTTCTTCTTTTAAATGTAGCTTCTCATAGGTTTATAACTTTTTAAGGGGGGATACTACTACATTAAAAAAGATACTCCACTAGAAAAAATTACCATCCTTCCCCCCCCAAAAAAATCAAATAAAAAATTCGGGGGGTGTTAATTCACAGAGATATACTTAATTACATTTTAAGACTTGATTATAGAAAAACTTTGTCCAAGTAATATTTTCAAAAATTGTAAAATTTGTATAAATAAGCTAATAATAGAAAATAGGAAATTATACCTTAAATTCGAATTATTTCAAGTATGTGTGGTATCCGCCGAGGATAAATGGCAGACACCAGAGTTCAATTAGACTACGGCAGTGTGAACAGACGTGGACACCTTACTATAGAGAAGCTACGCTTCTCTAACAATCACTAAATGACAAACAACATCTATTTCAGTTGTCCCTTTATTGAAGGTCTAAGGAATACTAAATATATATACAACAAACAATAGCTACACAGATAGGAATAAATAATCATAACATAAAAGCATTATATACACATACAATAGTCAGTTTGGGCAATAATGATTCCCCATCCCTGGAAAGGGTGGGGGGAATTAACAATGCAGCTTAACCATAATAAAGCTTGTCAGATTCAATCATTAATTTTAGGCATAGGGAGGGGGTCGGCAGACCCCTTCCCCAGGACTCGGGGGAGGGCCTGTGGCCCTTCCCCGAACCCCGGTCAGGGGTGCCTTAGGCATGGCTCACGGTTGCCGAATACCACAACTCTCCCCTCGGAAGGCTGGGAGAGGGTTTCCCTACCAGACTTCCGACAGTGGTTGAGGCCTTCGGCCCGCTCCTTAGGGCTAAGATATATACAAATGATAATGATTCAATGGAATCCTAGTGGTGAGTCTTTTCAGGGCTGATGGGCTCCCAACGTGGGATAGAAGGCAGAGGCTGGCTTTGGTTGGACACGTAGCTCGGCGCCGGCAGGTGTCAGGTTGGCGTGGGGCACAGCCACTGCGGGACCGGTCAGCAGCGGGGCATTCTGGTGGTTGTTGGCAGCGGCTGGGGCACTGGCTGCCAAGTTGACCGTCTGAGCGGCAGCCTGGCCTCCCGAGGGGCCGCGGGGTCTTCCAGAGGGCGGTCCAGGCCTGCCTGGGCGGTCATGCCCACTGTCGGTCGATTGCATGGACACCATTTCCTCGGCGGCTTCCCGGCCAATGGGAATGGCATCCCAGTCTAGTGAAAAGTCCCGGGACTTGGCATGGGTGAGCCGGGCTCTGGCCAAGGCCTTCCTGTACAAGGTTGGATGGTACAGGAACACTTGTGACATCGCATTCATGGCGGCCCGTACACCTCCTTGTGCGGCTGCCAGGGAAATAATGGTCAGATCCCCCAGCAGTTTGAGGATCAACAACAGTAAGCACAGTATGGCTGCGCCATCTCCCCACTCGTGAATAGCTTGCCTGAATCCAGCCCAGACATCCAGGGCGGCCTCTCCTTCCTCTGCCAGTCGGTCGATATTGTAGGACACGATCCCATGGTCTCCAGTGGCCGAACAGCTACCTTGCTGAACGCACGAGCCATAGGACAGGCCGGTCAGCATGGCGCTTTTATACGCTGGGAATGCTAGCAGCTGCTGCCAGTCGTTCAACTCAGCCTGTGAATACAAGCCTCCTGAACTAAAGTCATCCAAGGGTTCTGTCAGCAGCTGCTTGGGCGTATCCAGCGGGGGTGGCCTCTTCTTAGGTGCGGGGGTTAGTTCTATCCAGCCTTCCTCCGCGTGCACAGTCAGGGGGTAGGTGGAGGAGCAGGGAATCTTGGTGGCGTGGCCGCTATACACCCGTGTCACGGCGTCTACAAATCCTGTGGGTTCCACTGGTACTTTGTCCCAACATTCCTTGCTTTCACGGACAACGTATTTGTTGCGTTGGCAGGTAAGCTGGAGCAGGACATCTCCCCTCAGTACAGAGAACGTGCTCCCCTGGACACGCACCGGGTGGGCCGGGTCTAGTTGCTGGAGCTTCCAGCAGTTGGCCGCTACTTCTTCTGCCGCTGTGCTTTTCATGCGTGTCTCCAGGGTGAATCCAATGTAACCTGCATGTATCTGGGCCTGCAGGGGGACATCCACATCCCTGGCCGATACTCTGGGCAGCGCTGCCGCGGCCGGGTCAGCTGCCACGAACAATGCTGGGTGGTTGGTGGCATGGGCCTCAAAGTCGCAGTTCACTATTGAGGTGGGGTTGGTCATGTTGATGAAAAACTGGGCTTGATGGTCAACCAGGAACGCATCCATCACTAGGCTAGGCTGGAGGCTGCGGATCACAACCCACCCCCTCGGGGCTGTTGACAAGGGCGCCCACCATATCGAGGGTGAAGAACAGGGGATGGTTCAGCTGGAACGTCAGTGGCTGGGTCTTGCCTGGCAGCGTGTAGACTCGGTTCCTGGCCAGGTCTCGGCACGTTTCTGGATCGATCTTGGTTGGCCTCATGAGGGTGGGGACCGAGGTCACCTTGAGGTGACCCCATACCCCACACCTGAATGTCCACTGGGACACAGTGAGCTGACAACTGTATCCTGTTGTTTCCCTAATCTTGACTTGCTGCAGGACGTGTACTTCATGGCCCAGGGGCACCTCCTGGTGTAGCGGTTCCGTGCTACACATCTTTTCTTTATTGTAGGCTGTGACGTGGGTGGGGTTGGCGCAGTCCCACCCCACCAGGACGTAGCTGGTTGTAGGCCACACGGCTGCCAGCAGTAGTCCCCACAGGACCATCCACCAGTGTGAGAAGCTACCAGACAGCCATCTACCTCGCGCACGCGGCTGGGGATCTTCGGCTCGGGTCACGGCTGCTTCTCGGGGCTGGACACAGCTGGGCTGCTCCTGGCTAGATACAAATTTCCATTGAGCGTTATCTTTGTGTGGCCGGGGCACCCCGATACCCTCCCCAATGACAGACTGGCAGGCGACTGGCGCTTGCCTGGGTGTCGGCTCCCCTAGCCCCAAGGGGTCCCTTCCCTTGTCCATGGCATGCCCAGTGGCATGGGGCTGAAGTGCGTGTGGCACAGGCTCGCCCTGACTCACGTCCCTCCCCTGCCCTAGGAACTCAGGTGCATGTGGCACAGGCAAGTCCTTATATCCCCAAATTTCAATCTCCCCAGCCTCTGGTGCAGGGGGCACAGGCAAGGTTGGGGTTTTACAATAGTTTGGATACAACACATTTGTTAAATTTAACTTATCCTGGCTCGACTGGAAGTGCTGGGCAGCTGGGTTCCTTCGGCTGGCAGGGGGCGCTGGATGGTGTATAGTTGGGCTCTCCCTACAGGCTGGTGGCGCTGGCTGACTGGGGGTGACGGGTGTCACCCCTTCCTCTGGGACTGCTGGCTCGTTCCAGGATCCAGGTATCTCGGTGGCGGCGACGGTTGTCGCCCCAGGCACCAGGTTGGAGGCTGGCTCGTTCCAGGATCCAGGTATCTCGGTGGCGGCGAGGGTTGTCGCCCCAGGCACCAGGTTGGAGGCGCTGGATAGCACCCCCCAGTCATCGCAGGTGGCGGCGCCGGGTGGCGCCCCATACATCGACTCTGATGCGCTGGCTAGCGCCTCCTGCCTCTCTCGTTCAACGGCCGCCAGGGCCTTCCCGTACACCGCCTCAGTGACGCTGGGTAGCGCCCCTCCACTCTTGCTGGGTAGGCTCGGTCGAGCAGGCTCCATCATGTTTAGGCTAAAAGGCTGGGGCCTCAGGACTTCTGGCTCGGCGATGTTGTTGGGTTGCACAAACTCCGGCCCCAGGTTTTGAGACTGAAGCCCAGGCCAACCCGGTTGGGTTCAGCCGCGCCTCCCAGTACGTTGATCCTAGCTGGAACGGTCCCAAACTGCGGCATTCCGTCGGCTCGGCCCGCTGCGTTGGGGGCGGCTGCTTGCTGCGGTGGTGCTGGGGGCGCGCTCCCTTCCATGTGGGCTACTCTGCTGGGCTTTCCTGGGGGAGCACCCTTGTCTGCGGTGCGCCTACGGCCGGCTACCTGGTCCCAGTCGGCTCTGCACTCGGCCGCCGTATGGCCGGCATAGTGGCAACGCTCGCACTTGGCAGGACGGTCACGGCGTGGCGGGGTGCGTCTCTCCTCTAGGCTGACTTCCATAGGCGTCAGGCAGTCTCGAGCTCGATGGCCTTTCCCTTGGCAGCGGAAACAGCGGCCTGGAACCTTGTCATCTGGAGCGACCTTCCCCATCTGGTGGAGACCCGGAGCCAAGGCGCCAATCTCCATTGGCTCCGACTCGTCGTAATGGGGCAACTGGACGCTGGCTGATCCCGTGAGCCCGTCGGTGGCGTCCACTAGGCACACACCCTCCTTCAGCTGCTTGGTAATCATTGTGACGGTGAACATGGCTCGCCTCGTGTACTCAGGTACAGAGGCGATCTCATGACTCATCATTTCACGTTTCACATTAGCGTTACGAATGCCACGATTTAATTCGTCGACTAATAATTCGAGATCCTCATGGCTGTAGGCGTCCCTATACAAGGCACACTTTGTGGATATGTATGCTTGTATAGGTTCTGTCGAGTGTTGCCTGTAATCCCTGAAGGCTTGCTTCAAAGTCTGGGATTCAAAGGCGGGACGAAATAACATTTCACACTCGGCCTTGACTTGTTCGTATGTCAAGGCTTGGCCTGCCTCGCCAAACAGATGAGAAGCCATTTCCGCTGCTTGCCCTACCAGTGACAGTAAAAGGGCGTTGCGGCGGTTGAGGGAGTCATGGGGCGGCACGCGGTAAGCCGCCCATGACATCTCCAGTCTGCGGATGTGGGAACTCCAGGATTGCTTGGGCGGTCCTCTATACTCCGGCAGGTTACTCAGCATCAGCTTGCGGTACTCAGCTGGAGCCGGCTGAGGGTCATCCTGGAGCCATCCTGGGGCTTGGTCGCCTCCTGGCGCTTGCGGCTGCTCCATCGGGTCAACGGTTCAACGGCGGGACACAAAGTTATAAGGCAATATTATAAATGGTTTGTCACTTGAGGCTTTCTAGCCTCACAGCCAACACTGTTTTATCACTAGGTTGGTAGTTTAGTTACAAAGATATAACTTAGCTGTACTTATCACTAGTTTTATTCTGAGGTTGTAGAGTAGGCTGGTAGGGGTAGATAGCTGTTGAGGGTCTGAACTGCTGTCAGGAACTGATTTGGTTTTCCTTTATCACACTATAGATAGGAGGGAGAAGCTTGTAATTCTTTATTTTCTAAAAATACCTCTGTTAGATGCTATGGAGTAGCTCCGCTCCTGTGTGTGTGTGTGTGCGTGAAATCTCCTGTCCTTGCAGCGCGCTTACGCACCGTCAAATCCGCGCACACAGGTAAAACGCGCACTTATCCCTCAACTCCCTCTCTCATTGGTCCGCTTTGTCCGTTGAATTTTATGATATTTCCGAACTCCGTTGCGCGACCCGTAAATGGCGCTCTGTGTTCCCGGTCGCTAGCTCCACACCGTGGGCGGACTTAGTCCAGTGTGGGTAGGAGGGGGGAAGCGCGTGAGGGGACGGGGTAAATCCGTCCGTTCCCCCTGTGAGGAAGGGGGAGTGCTGTGGGTTTGAGGTAACTGTGTGATGAGGTAATGGTGCCCTTTCTCCTTAATCCTAGGCTTATCTGTTATGTCACCTTGATTGTATTTCCTTCAATGGAGAGTGGGCCCCTCCCTTTCCTCTGGAATAAGGGGTGTATTTTTGTTGTGCTGTAGGCTTGGGTGGTTAGATTGTTTATCAAGGCATTGTTATATTACATCTAGATTCTATTTTTGGCCTTATCACAATACATAACAGATTTGCTTACCAAACCTGTTCTATTTTTAGTTGTTATCACAATACACAACAAATCCAAGCCTGTTCTATTTTTAGTTTTATCACAATACACAACAAATTGTTTGCCAACCCTTGCTCATAAATCTATTGTTTAACCATCACACTAGGGTGGTAATCCCTACAATGTGATATAATATCTGCTTTTCTAGATGGGTGGCTGCGCTGTAGCCTCTCAGGATACTTGGAGTTGACGTAGTTTTCTCTGCTTTGGTACACTACACTCGTATGTTGGCTCGCAGCTCGCAGCTATGTGGCGTGTTTCAGCCTATCGGCGGCAGGGAATGTCCCGTCCTGCTAGCGCCGCTTATCCGAATCCGGCTGATGGCGGCAGGGAATGTCCCGTCCTGCTAGCGCCGCTGGTTCGGATCCTGCTATCTCTTGCAGTAAATGTTGGCCTATTTTCAGCCGTTTGCACTTATTTGGCCTGTTTCAGCCAGTCCGCAGGCCTGTTTCAGCCCTTTGAGCGCTCAATTCTCCGTTAGATGTCGGCGCTTCTCGCGGTTCTCAGTCAAGTTTCGCTGTTTCACTTCCACAACTGCCGGATGCGGAGTTAGACCTTGCTATCCAGGGTGGGTAATTCAGGTTGCTTGTGTCAGTTTTGCCAGTTTCACTGCTGGGAGTACCTTAGCCTCAGCTGCGCGTCTGCTCTACACTTGTGGTTTGCCGTAATCTCACACAGCTGTCACCAAAAGTTGTGGTATCCGCCGAGGATAAATGGCAGACACCAGAGTTCAATTAGACTACGGCAGTGTGAACAGACGTGGACACCTTACTATAGAGAAGCTACGCTTCTCTAACAATCACTAAATAACAAACAACATCTATTTCAGTTGTCCCTTTATTGAAGGTCTAAGGAATACTAAATATATATACAACAAACAATAGCTACACAGATAGGAATAAATAATCATAACATAAAAGCATTATATACACATACAATAGTCAGTTTGGGCAATAATGATCCCCCATCCCTGGAAAGGGTGGGGGGAATTAACAATGCAGCTTAACCATAATAAAGCTTGTCAGATTCAATCATTAATTTTAGGCATAGGGAGGGGGTCGGCAGACCCCTTCCCCAGGACTCGGGGGAGGGCCTGTGGCCCTTCCCCGAACCCCGGTCAGGGGTGCCTTAGGCATGGCTCACAGTTGCCGAATACCACATATGCATGATTAGTCAATATTTTTGTTTAATAATCTGAGGTGGATTCTTTTTAAAAAATGAGAGTCACTACATCACTAAAATTAGCTACCCCCCCCCCCCCCCCCCTACATAATTATGATTTCAAAATCACATAAAAAATCTACAAAAATTAAATAAAATCATAGAAAGTTATTACCACAAAATTAAAAAAAAAATTGTAGATTTTTTATGTGACTTTTGGAGGATTTTTCACAAAAAAAACATATTGATGAGTAAGTGATGCAGCGACACTATTTCTTTTTAAAGAATCCACCTCAGATAATTATGGTGTCTTTTTTCAAGGTTGTGGTTTCCCTTGCTCTTATTGGAGGTAGCACTTCTATGCTCACCTGTGAGGACTGTTCAATGATTGGAGATACTCTTAATAATAATGGTGTCTATTTCTAGGTTGTGGTTTCCCTTGCTCTTATTGGAGGTAGCACTGCTATGCTCACCTGTGAGGACTGTTCAATGATTGGAGATACTCTTAATGTCCTAATCAACACTGAAGGTACAAAGAACTTATTTTTAACAGATTTCTTTTTTGGTCTATTAATTGGCGTGCACAGCAATTGAGAAGTCATTAAATTTAAATTTTAAAGGGGAGTTGGTACCCCTCTGCACTCCCCTTCCGCACGCCACTTGGTCCATTATTTTTAAAATTTTAATGGGGGACTTAACTTCCAAGATTTTGTAATGAACCAGCGAATGCGCCTGAAGCTTCTAGGAGATTGATGTATGTAAAATTGTTTTTAAAAATAACCCGGGACCTATACTTTTTTTATGAAATATAACATAGAGGGATCAACACAGTTTATTAAAACATGTTCTTTTTATTTGATGAGTCAAACATTCCCTTGGAGTTAAAATTTTATTTAATTTTCAGAGAATATCCAGGCTCAGCTTGACTTGCTGACCGGCCCTATCTGTGAAAACGCTCCCCAGGAACTGGATTGTATGAACAACTTCCCCAGGCTGTGGCCCTATGTTGCCTCTGTCCTCTTTGATCCTGCCATGGGATGGTTTGCACCTGCCAACCTCTGCTCTGTAAGTATTAAGTAACTAAGGAGGACGTTAGTTTTCTACAAATATTAAAAGAATTATTGTAATAACCATAACAGGAAAAATGTATAACAAACAAACGAAATAAACCTAAAATAATATTTTTTTTTTGGGGGGGGGGGGTGGCAGATGGAGAAGTTGTCAATTTTACTATGTGTTGCCCCCCCCCCCCCCCCCCAACAACAACAGCTGAAAAAAACATATGGGTTTCTTGATTTTTTTCGAATTAATTTCTTTGATGGTAAAGCTTATTCATACCAGTTTTGTATTCTTATAATCATCATTTTAATATCCACGTAAAGCTATATGTTATACGATAAATGACTAGTTTGCATTGTATGCCTCTAGGATGTTTGCATGAAGAAATCTTTCCTGAAGAACCCCAGCTGTGACGACTGTGGTATGAGACTCTACAGTAGCATCGCCTTCATGGCAGATGAGGGAATCCAGGTCCAGGTTGTCACAGACTTGCTCAGTAATGGTTTCTGCGACCAGTTCGAGGGAGTTGATGTTGAGTTGTGCAAGGCTGGTGTTGAGCTGGCTGTACCTGCAGCTATGACCATCCTGGCTGGCACTGGTGATATGTGGATCAGTGACTTCTGTCACAATGATATTATGTGCCAATAATCGATGCTATTAATTGTTGAATATTTAATAAATATTGATCGTATAATTTATATAGTTTTTTCTTACTTCTTTATGACATTTATCATTTTTAAAATATCAAAAATGCAATTCTTTAAATTATGGCAACCACCCCCTTCCAACTTTACTGCATTAGTTTCTGATAAATCTCAATTTCTCCATAAAGATTTTCCTATACTCGGGTTCAAATCTTGCTACCTTTACTCTTTTATTTAGAAACCTTATGTCTGTAGGTATTTTACTATTAAAACATAAATATTAGGTGGTTATTGGGGGATTTTTAATATATTGTAAAAAAATATGTATAAGATTACAAACAAGGAATTTAAAGAGTTATTAGAGAAAACAATCACGAATCCTAGAAAAATTTTAAAAATCAGACCAAAAACACTAAAGATATGGGGAAATATGTAAAAATCAAAAAAAAGATACCTGTCCTTTCATCTTTGAACACAAAAATCCGTTGAAACAACGTAAGATTTCATTTATTACTATAAATAAAAAGAATTTAAAATCAAACCCAAAAATACCAAAGATATGGTGAAATATGTTAAAAAAGAAAAGTAGTTAAAAACCTGTCTTAAAGTAGTCTGACCGCCATGGATTTTTTTGATACTTTATTATGATGTTAAGGGATTAAGAAGTTTCAGCCTTATATCTTTTATAGGAGCCGATGAAATCATGTTTCCCCCAAAATTTTAAGACAAACAGACATTTCAAATTATAGTTTAGCTTCGCTGCTAAAAGAAAAAAAATAATAATTAAGTTTTTTTTGTTAAAAACATAACTGTTTTTGTATGTTTCAGTAGCCGAAAATGAAAATAATGAAAGTTTTTTTTGCTATTTTATAGTACCATTTTAAAATTATCCTTATTTAAAAGTAACAGGATGTCTTTCTGTCAGTGCAGAAGGATCTGCTAGATCTATATGGTTCTCCTTTACAGTTGAGCTCTCATAGGTTTTGGGAAGGTTTTAACAATTTATAGAATTGAAATAATTTACCCCACCCCCCCATAAATTCCTCTAGAGACATAGCCACAAGTACGTAAAAAGGTAGCTTATTTTGTATAATTAAGATTGTTATGTAAAATTTTTCCAGTTTTTAAAAGATAAAAAATTCAAAATGGTGTCTTTAAACTTCAAAAACAACTTAATTCTGTGGCTTAATAGATATAACTATATTTTTAGTAGTCAATAGATTTATTTCCAGCTAAAACAAGACATTTCACAAATAGATTCTAAACACATCCCTCAGCAACACAGAACTCATTTGTGAACATATGTCCCTGTCCAGCCAGCAGAGTCATAGCTTCAGGGATGACAAAGTCAAGTGCCTGCATGCACATATCCATGTTCTCTTCACCAGCAAAGTCAGCACAGAAAGTTGACTCAGTGAAAGCCAGGACAACCTGCTCCTGGTTTTGTTTGTTGCCCATGGCTCTAAAGCTGTCATCAAGGGCCATCATACAGTCACGGCAGAAGAATTCTCCCAGAAGGCTCTTCTTGACACACACTCCCTGATAATTAAATGGAATAGATATGTTAATGTTAAAAAATTTTAATTAAGAATTAGAAACTATTACAATGAGATAATAAAATAATCTTATACATTGTATAAATATTTTTTTTATGTTAGTCCAAAAACAGTTCCCAAATGAATAATTAACACAGACCCATACAGGAAAAGTTATTTGTTGCATTATTCTGCGCATATTAAAATTTAAAATCCGTTTTGTTATCCCCAAGGGAATGAAGGTCCGGGCTAACAAAACTAGTATTAATTTTATGATTTTCATTTCAATATGCATGGATATTGTGTGTAATACAATGTTATACATGAGTTTTCAGTATAGCTGAGAACTGGTTCTAATCCAGCAGATATTAATCAGTCTAGAAGCCATATTGAAAAATAGAATCTTACCGCACAGAATTCTGAGGGAGAAAACCATCCATTATCAGGGTTGAAGAGAGCCATGGCAATAGCCTTCCAGAAATCAGGTAGGTGGGTGTTACATTCCTCTGGGTTGGGGGCTTTGTGACACACAGGTTGTTGAATCAGATCAATCTGTCTCTGAATTGCCTCTGAAATATTAAAATTTGTTTTAATACAAACAGGGATACAAATAACAACCATTCAAAGATAAATATAATTTGAATTTAAAGAAATATACATGTTACACAATTTAGAAGGAAATTAGAGTATCATTTAATACCTACATTTGCGCTAACTTTTATTTTAAAAATCATTCCAATTTTTAACAATAACAAAATGGCCTGCTTCATTGCTTCAAGGTCCATGTCAGACCTATATGGAAATATATGTCTATAAATGAGATCAAGTTTTCCAAAGGAAGAATGTTTAAAACTCATAGTGCTCCAATAATCCATAATTAACTCTCATTTGCCAGAACAATAAGACCCAACCTTTTATCAACGACCAGACATACAATTGTATAGCTATTTGTCAATGAGAGTAAAATATTTATTGAATCAGAACTATGGCTTCATTGTGCTCCCAGGAAAGGCTTTGATCAGAAACTTTTGTCTCTTAAAAAATATCTCGTTCCTAGCCTTAGAAATTACTAAAAAAACACAATTTTTTAAGGTTTATTGAGAGTTGTCCAATTTGTAGATTTTTTTGAGATTTTCTCAGGCAAGGAACGAGATTTTTTTAAACGGTCAAAAGTTCCTGATTCTACTCCTTAAGGCCTCTCCTGGGAGCACCATGAAGCCATAGTTCTGGTTCAATAAATTTTTGACACCCATTGACAAATAGCTATACAATTGAATGTCTGGTCGTCAGCGGTTTTAATACTTAAGATAAATTTTAAATCATCCAGAGGTGTATTATACTCATTAAAATCATTTGCAGATCCCCCGCTATGATCTCAGAAGAAAATGTCCAAAAACGACCCACCCTGATGCCTAACTCCTGCAGGGGGCCCTAACCCTTGATGTGCCCTTACTCTTGATATTAATGATCATGTAGAATTTCTAAGAAACTTTAAAGCTTAACAAGAATGGCATCATTTATAAGTCCTAAGTAAAGCTAATAAACATGGAAATCTTTACAATAAAATTTGTACAATATCTTTGATAGTAGATGCATATCAAATCATTCCAAAAGACGGACGGACAAAGTAAGTTATATGCTGGATGTTCATCAGTATTATTTTTTTTAAAATTCCAGTCATTGATCTTTAATAAATGAAGAGAAATTCACGTTTACTCCTTTATGGTTTCTTACAGACAGACAGGCTGATATTTTAATAAGAGTATATATCCACAAAGAAACTATATTCACGCCAGGCTACAATTGAATTAAGACAAAAGTAAGTGCCGAGCTCTGGGACCTATGTATGTTGAAATTAGACATAAATTCGTGATTATTACAGGTAAAACCAAAATGTTTCAGTGGGGTCTTGTTGAGAAAATTAGATTTTCAATAAAATCTAAAATGCAGCGGTTTTAGAGAAAATTAGATTTGAAAATTTCAAGTTCAATTTTCATCCCCTAGGAGTTACCGTATAATTATGACAAGAAAAGCAAAGATTATTTATTTAAAGTTTTGAACAAGATTGCTTTTATAAAGTTCTTCATCAAACCACTCCTAAAGGGAGTTAATTAATGGCCATTTTTATCAATTGCTTGGCTAAGGTCACGTAAATTCAGCCTTATATAAATCATATATAGAGAGGTTTTATGAAAGACTTCATAAAAGCATAGTTGTTCAAAATTAGTGAAGTTAATAAAAATCTAATAAGATAGACGGTCAATGTGGTTAAAACATTAGATGTCAATATAAATATATACAGTAAACTTTAAACATATATCTCTAATACCACAAAATCTAGTTACTAAATCTTTAGCATAATTGAAGGACTGACTGACAAAGTTAGTTAAATATATGATGCTTTTTAGTCAGTGAAATCCTCACAGACAAATTTGCTTTCTATTTTTATTTTTAAGTAGATCATAATTCTGATTTTGTACCAGACAGACAAACAAAGTTAATGTAAGATTTTCTGCTAAAATAGTTTTTGGTAGCGAAGCTACTCTATAATTGTCTATGTCCGTCTGTCTTTCTTTCCGAATAACTCGGACCCTAAGGCCGCTCCGTCACTATTAAAATCATAAATATATATGTAGCTTTACTTATTGTCTGTCTACAAAGTTTTTTGAGCAATTATTAGTGTGTTTGTGAGTTTTTAAATTTGTAAAATTTGAACTTAAATTCCAAGAAGGTTTATTATACGTGGATAGCTTCATAAGTACTCTAGTAGTAGTCAGTTACAACAGAAAAGCTTTCCAACTACTAATATTTAATTTACCTGTTCAAGTTTCATAATCTGTAATCGGTTTTAACCATGAAAGGCTTCTCTAAAGTAAACAGCTGCTACTAAATGGTTAACCTAATCAAAATCATGGTACACCAGTACAGCTGCTAAAATCATATTTACCTTGGAAGTTTTCAAAAGCAGTATGTGGTAGGCTTGAAGCAAGAAATCGTCTTGACATGAAAAATAAAACTGCCACACTGTAGTTTACCTGGCCAGCTCCAATTATAAAGTCATCTCAGTAGCTGTTACTGGACAGTTTACCTGGGGAAGTTTCATGAGCACTGTAGTCAGTTCCAATCATGGAACATTCCTCACAGGTCAGCTCAGCAGCTGCAACACCCAACAGAGCAAGAGTCAGAACAACCTACAAGTTATGAGGTAATTGAAAACTGTAAAAGTCTAACTAAATGTTAGGTTAATTTATTGATAAAATTAAGAACTAAATTAGCAATTCCTTTAACAGCCAAAATGCAATCATAAGCCAATAAGCCACAAAAATATAAAAACAAACAGCTGCTCCTAGCAAGCTGCATTTCTTATTTTGAACAAGTTCAAGGGGTCCGCTGTATTTTGAAGTAAATATTATACATAGATTAAGATGATATATAAAAAAAACTTTATAAATTCTTACCTTCAACATTGCAATATCTAAATTGGAATGATTTACAAACATTTCATATGTTCAATTTTATACTAAACTTATCACTTACCTTTGCAGCTTATCAACATTTTTTTCTTGTATGGGTTACAAAAAACAATTTTGGACTGAGAATAATAATAATAAACAATTAGCAAAGCTACTATCTAAAATACTTTTCTACACGACTACAAATCCAATAAATGTATGGAGTTCTGAGCTATGATGAAAACACATGTTATGTTTTTTTTTTAAATAATTAAACGCAAAAAAATGATGCAATTAAAATTAATAAATGATAGATTTAGACACTAAAATAACTTTTTTAGCAAATTAGACCATATTTTTCTTTCACTTAATGATCCTGTTATGCTTGCTGATTTACTATGATTACTGTAACGATAATAAGACAATTTCTCGTATTCATTCGAATCCGGTGGATAGGAACCGGTTCTCATCCATACGAAAAAACTATGTCTATCACCGTATTATATCCAGCTTTCTACGAATATAAAAATGTACAATCATAAGATTTAAAACCAATTTTTTTAGCCGGTGCCTCCGGCACCTCGGGGCTAAAAAAACTAGTTTTAATCTTATAATTGTACATTCTATATCCGCGGAGAGCCGTTTATAATACGATGCGAGAAATAACTATTAAAAGTTTTTTTTTTTTATATTAATCTTTAAAAATTGATAATTTTTATACTTTGAAAGCCTTTGGCACAAAAAATATGAAAATGGGATGAACTAAAATGTGTAATTATCATCTTTTAAATATATGATTTAAATTACATTATATTGTTATTGCTAAAAACAAAAAGCATATCTCTTGAAAAGCAATTTATGCAAAAACCTCCATTTGATAACACACACTTCACGTCATGTAATGTTTACCTAGCTACATAATACATACACAAAAGGCAAATTAACACGTGAATTTATTTGTAAAAAAATTTTAAAATTGTGATAAATAAGTTGGAAGTTTTTTTCTGTTATTATTTCTGTGGGTTTGAAACTTTTGAAAAGACAAGAGTGGATAGATTTGCCCTAATTTCATTGCGTGCTTCCATCCTAGGTTTTAAAGGAACCCTGCAAGAAATACACCTATCTAAATGCTGAAATGCCACAAGTAGATCCAATACCCCAAATTTGAAGTCTTCAGCTTTAATAACAAAAAGTTGTAAGCATTTTAAAATGACACTTTGTGTACAATGATAATTTTGAAAGATTTTGATTGGTCATGTTGAAAATTTTGAATTTAAACTACGTAGCCTAGAAACAAAATTATCAGCTTTTTCTCGTCATAAATTTAGGTTGCCAGTTAAGATATATAAGTCTTTACGTTTTTATAAAGAATTTTAATGTTAGAGGTAGATTTGAATTATTTATCTAAAAGCGGAAATTCAATTTAAGTTAATTAATTTTGACATCCGTGATAGGTGGATTGAACACTACCTGCGCTTTAATTGGTTGAATGATGTACAACACTTAAGCTTCTCCAATCAGAGAGCAGAAAGTTTTCAATCCACCAATCACAGATGTCAAAATTAATTAACCTAAATTGTATTTCCGCTTTTAGATAAAGAATTGTACAAAAAAAACGAATTTTATAAAAGATCCTCAAAATTTGATGCAGATTTCAAATCTTCCCCTAACATTAAAATTCTTTCCCACTTATATATCCTATTGCCAGTATCTAATTATATTTTTACAATAAAAATACACATTTTCATAATCAAAATCATTAAAAAAAAAATAAGTTCAACTTTTGTTGTACTGAGAGTACTGTAGTATTTCCAGCCAATCAGAAGACTGTATCAGCTTAATAACCACAGCTGAGCTTATATTAGTTTCATTTGTTTCCTCTATGATTTTACGCTTACAAACGCAAATAAAACCTAATTTTCATGAAAAGTGGTGTTTTTAATGTATAAAAGTAATCAGTTACCAGCAACCTAAGTTTCTGTCAAAGATAAGGTTATAACTTTTTGTGTCTAGGCGACATAATTTAATATTGTAATTTCAATTATGAGCAATGGAAATCTTTCAAAATTTTCATTGTATATAAAATGTAATTTTAAAATGCTTAGTATTTTTTTTGTTATTGAATGTGAAGGCTTCAAATTGTGGTATTGGGTCAAATTGTTGCAGTCTTTCAACAGTTAAAGAGTTGTATTTCTTGCAGGGTTCCTTATATTTAAGTTACTTTTTTATTTAGAAATTCAAATCGATTTTACATGGTTTCAGGAAATGTTTTTTTAAATGGTTAACTTTAAAGCATAGATGTTTAGCATGGGTAAATGGTTTGTGATGGGCTGAAATAGATTTACACTTATTTCAATTCATATGTAAATGTATAGCAGGATAAAAAAAAGTTTGAATTGGAGCCTAGGCGTCTTGTTAAATAAAAATTCTGGATTTTACCTGGAACTAGGAATCGACTCGCACTTTTATTTTTTGTTTTTATTTTTACTTTAGAATGTTACAGTGAAAATTGCTTTGTTAAAGTCAATTAACTATTAGTAACTGTGGAAACAACATATAGTGTCCAATTAAAAATAACATCATGCTGTAAAAATGACCAATGATAGGCCATTATACAATTTACCATTGGTCAACTACACTATACACTGGCCTATCATTAGTCATTTGTATTATATGACATAATTTTTGTTGGATATTATATCATTATATGCTGTTTCGTAACTCTGTACCTGGATTCTCTTTGTTATATTTTTAAATCTACAGTAATATTTGGATTAAAGAGCAATACAAAGTTTACTATAGACCTGAAAGGATCATACCTTTGAAACCTGAATTTAGCTTAGACACCTACCTATATATTAAATTTTCTTTTAATATTGATATTTTAACATTTGGTCATTTTAAATGCTTGTTGAAGTAAAACAATAGTTTGTTTTCTCTCTACCTGGTTAACTTAGCCAGGTTTACTATTATCCTGGATATTGCATAGTTTCTATCTATGTATATTGTACATACAATAGCCAGAGTTGAAAGGTTTTCTTCGCTTTGAAACATAGAAAATAAGATAGAATAAACGGAGGGAAGAATGGGTAATCTAATTACCTCTTTAACCACAAGGCATAAGAATTAGCTTAGTGAAGAGTAGATTATCATTTACAAGCCTAACATTTCTGAATTTATTTGTTAAAATACTTTATATAAAGTTGACCACAGACACATAAATTAGTTAAACCTATAGAGTAGCTATGCTTGTTTTGATCAGTAATACTCATTGTTTTATAAATTTAATGCTTAAGGTCTGATTTTTTATAAGCCCCGTAGCTTAGCCCACTCCTAACAACACATGTAAAGGACTAAAACATTTTATTTCAAATCTAGGCACAATGAGGGAAAGCACTGTTTAGTCTAGACAATAAGTTATTTAATGTCCTTTAGTTAATTAAACCTAAATAACTATAATATTTAAAATCAAGCAATGTTTATATATTTAATTCAAAGATTTATTAAAATCCATATTTATGCAACATAATTGTATTCCTTAAACACATCCCTCAGCAACACAGAAATCATTAGTGTGCATATGTTCATGTCCAGCCAGCAGATTCATGGCCTCGGGAAGGATGAAGTGGAGTCCATTGATACAGGCCTCCAGGTGGTCTTCAGGTCCAAAGTTGGCACAGAAATCAGATTCTACAAAGTGGAGAACAACTTTCTCCTGAATCTCCTTGTTGCCCATGGCTCTGAAGCTGTCATTAAGGGCCATCATGCAGTCACGGCAGACAAATTCACCAAGGAAGCTCTTCTGTTCACAGACACCCTGTAATATGCATTTATTTGTTAATCTATCAATGATCCTGATCGGATTTTTAAGAGGGGGGTAGCAAAGCTCTTAATAGTAAAACAGCAGAACAGAATTTTAAAAAGTGCATAACAGACATTGCTTTTTATAAATTCTTATAGAAATCTAGTAATCTACTAAAAAATTGAACTTATGCATAGTATTTAACAACTATGAGAAATCATATTTTGCCAGCATCTCATAGTATTTGTACAGTAGATGCCAAGTGGTTATGTGATTCTTCACACAAAATGTCTTTTAAAACAGTTGAGTAAAATGCATTACCAACACACTTTTAGACCATGCAAATATTTAAAGAATGCTCATTGTTAAAATTTTTTTTCTCCAGATATCTATCTAGAATTAATGTTTCCCTATCCAATTTCTATTTACAATATTTATAATTGAATTTTAGTAGGTGCTGCCAGGAACCTCCTAGCTTGCAGTCAGACAGATGAATGCAGTGACAGACACTTCAAACTACAGAGTAGCATCACTACTAAAGAGAAATATAAAACTATAATCAGAATCAAGTGCAAGTGTGAGCAAATAAGGCGACATATAATAGCCTACAAAAACTTACCTTACAGAAATGCTTGGGGGAAAACCAACCATGTTCACCATCAAAGAGACGCATTGCAATAGCTTTCCAGAATTCAGGGAAGTGCTCTTCACAGTGGTGGACATCAGGGGCATGATGGCAAACTGGTTGATGGAGCATAGCAATCTGTCTCTGAATTCCCTCTAAAAATATTATTGCAAGATATAAGTTTAGTCTACTGATATAAAAGGGTTATAAAATACCTGCTAAACAGAATAAAACTCTAATACATAACTAAACTTTAAGGAAATGTCATGACATATAATAGATTTTGCTACCGTTAAAATGTACACAATTATAACCCCATCATAATCTCAGTCTAAGTTTTTTAAAGTTTATGTTGGTCTAAGAAATTTAGATGACAAATACCTTCTTTTCTACTAATGTTAGGTAACAAAGAGATTAGGAAATTTAAAGATACTGATTAAATAGGATACCTGGGGATGTTTCTAGAGCACTGAAGTCAGTTCCAATCATGGAACATTCCTCACAGGTCAGCTCAGCAGCTGCAACACCCAACAGAGCAAGAGTCAGAACAACCTGTAAGGTAAATATAATAGTAAATAAACTAACATTTTTAATTTGTTTGATCCAAATTCTTGTCAAAATAAGCCAAGTGGAAATATAGATTTTAAATAATTTAAGTACTCCAGATAAATTAAAGTTTACCTTAATCATTGTCAGTGTAGAAGTAGAATGATGCTCAAACAAGTTTTTATTCTTTTTTATACTACATTGTTGATTGTTTACTAGTTATTTGTTATCATTGGCCGCTTTTTAATGTTATAAAAAACAATATTTAATTTAAATTGATCACTTTTGGAGAACAGCTACTCTTGAATGTGCAATTGTAATATTTTAATTGTAATTGTAATAGGCTGAATGAATTTTTAATCTGCAAGGTAATGCATAAAGTTATAAGTCTGTTTAATCACATTTATAATTTTGTTTCCATCAATGCCACAAATAAATCAGTCCCTAAATTTTCTGTCCTACTGCCAATACTTTTAGTATTGTAAGTTAAAAGAGATTAGGAATAAGGCATTGTGACGCTTACAAACAAATATTAGTTGAACAAATAAACAATTTTATTTTTTATAAATAAATAAATAACCAAGAAACAGAGATTTATTTAAAAGTTATAATTAATGTAAAAAGAAAAAAAAAACATGAATGCAAATTATTGTTTTATTTAAAAAAATTACAGTGTTGTTTAACATTTATTGTAACACGTTTTCTAAATTGTATTATAATATTCACACCAAGCAAGCTTTACAAAAGATAAGAAAAACAAACAATCGTAAAAACATTTAATAATTTGGCTTGAGAAAGGGGCCAGGCAAACATCATTTTATTTAAAACTTATTTTGTACCAGATTTTATGTCTCTGTCTGTCCTTATGGTAAAGTGAGAATTACTTATATGTTAATTGAGATAAATGTTTAAATTTTGTTGTGAAGTTTTGGCTGACTAATATTTATTAAATTATGTAATATCTGTTGGTCTGTCTGTAATGCTCTATGGGAAACTAAACCATTTATTAAATTTTATAATGCAGTAATATTAAGTAAATAATCATATCTATCCTTCTACGTACTATAGTTGCATGTCTATCTACTTGGCTGAATATCTGAGATGATATTCCCTCTTTGGGAAATATTATTGCTCTTGTAAATTTTTAAATTAATGTTGCAAATTTCATGTAATAATTTTTAAAAATAAAAATCTACTCACACTTTCCTTTCATCTCCTTTGCTTTTTTTCTATGCTTTTTTTATTAGCATAACAGTTTATGGATTTTATTATTCTGCTTTAAATTGTTGATACATATGTACTTGAAATAATCAACTTGTTCACTTTTCAAATTATTCAAAAATGTATAATTAAAGAATATAATCACTAACACTTTGAATGTTCTCTTATTTAAACCAATAGGATCAAAGAAGCACAATTATTTTCATAAAAGTTTTTTTTAAAATTAAGATGTTGGGAGTTAGGTTTGTAAAAGTACAATGAGGTAGGTCAAGGTAGTAGCTAGCATAGCGGTCATTGTACTTCTCTCAAAGGAAAAGAACTTCATTGCAGTAAATGGGTGTGTGGCTTCCAGTTTTCCTACAGTAGTCATTGCTTTCATCATCTCTCTCACAGACACCTACAAAAGTGTATTACTGTAATATATAAATATCGAAAATTCATACATATGAATAGTGTTCAGACTAAAAAAAATGAAGCTACCAATCCCAATTATATTTACCATGACGCAAGAATAAACTCTTATGATAAACTCACTATCACATATAAAGTGATCTGTTAAATCAGTGGCAGTATTAACTGCTTGACATAAGATTCTGGGATCTACTGCAGTGGTAACGAATATTGCTAAAAATCTATGAATTTTAAAGGCTGCTAGCTACCAAACGGCTGAACGTACAGATCATACCCGAACACCATTTTAATCGGTATAAGAAGGCCTACAAATAATCTGGAATAGCCAAGATCCAATGATGCACAGGGAAAGCTTCACTGAAGAAAAACGCGTAAAATAGGCCTTTTTCGCGCATTTCTCTGCACTGCGAGATAATTATGCACTATTGATTTATGGCTATTCCAGATTATTTGTAGGCCTTCTTATGCCGCTTAAAACAGTGTGCGGGCATGATCTGTACGTTCAGCCGTTTGGCAGCTAGCAGCCTTTTAAATTCATAGATTTATAGCAATATTCGTTACCAGCAATATTTTACCGTGAACTGCAGTAGATCCAGATTCTGTATTAAGATTAGTTGTTACCTCTTCACAAGCATCTTCTCTAGCCTTGTTTGCAAGATCTTCAATAAGTTCATAACATTCTTCAAGCTTTCCCATAGAAACCAGCATTACTAAACTCATAGCAACAGAGTACATGATACAATAGAAGTTAGCTGGGGTATGTATGGTTGCATATAAGCAAAATATTATAAGGATTTGAACAGATAGAAATGAGGTGAATAAAGGAATTGCAAGAGAATTACTTGATCTTCTGATTAGTGATATTGATGAAAGAATATCTTCCTTAGATACCCTTTCATTTTCAATCTGTGATATTAAGTTTGACCTCAAATAAGCAATGCATGCTAAAGGCAGACTTATGACACCAGAGTAACACTGAGTAACAAGTATTATGAGTAAAGTAGTTGCAATCCAAAGGACATAGTCATTGTGAGGGAGCCTGATTACTAATTGACAAATGATACCAATCATGTTGATGCAAACAAACATTGTGACTGTGATCACTTCAGATCCAATTTGAAGATTCATAATTTTATCATCTAACTGCAATCCTTCAAAATACTTTCTAACTGTAAGAAATGAAGGTAGAGAAAAAATTGGCATTAGGATAACCATATGATCCATTATAAACATAAAAGTGGTATCAATAGTCCAATTGTAGCTTGTGTTGGTCAGTGAAGGAATCGTATACCTGAAAAATGTATTATTAACATTATTATGATGTGTAGGTATATATTTCTTGTTTTGTTTACTAACAGTTGTCCTTGGATATAAAAATAAATAAGTTTTGGCCTGGTTTAATTTCAGGGATTAACACAGTTTTTTAAAACTTGTTATGGTTTTACTAAACAGTTGAGAACCAGTTTAATTAAGGAATCAGATTCTTAGTTGTTAAGAATAAAACTTATAGATGGTGTAGTTTTTAAAACTAAATATTCACCTCCAGATGAAAATTCCTGTTGAGCATAGAAATAATAATCCTAGGATAATTGTTTTTACATTAAAAATATGTCTTTGGATTTGTCCTTCTTTGTTTATCTTTCCAAGAAGAATATTAATCTTAATCATAAATTCTAATAACTCTCTAAGATTCATTTTTACAGTTTTCTATATTATTTTCTTCAATACATAAAACTGACAATGTAAATTTATCTGAATGTGGAGAACTGTAAAATCCTCTTGGTACTTACTCCAGAATGTTCCTAAGTCAACTGTAATTCTCATGAAATTATATTTTCACCTTAGGTAAACATTACATATGGCTTACATAAACTACATAACCAAGTAAAAATATTCATGCAAGTATGTTCCCTGTTAAACTGGTTAAAAAGAGGTTGTTGGACTGTAAATTTCGCTGGTACCCAAATTTTTAAAAATAAATTTATCATAAGTTGGCTTAAAGCTTGGGTGCTTTAAATTGTGATTGGTTGGTTTCAAACTAGTAGTGTCTAAACTTATCAACCTATAATTATGATCAATTGAAGGTGTGAATTTATTACTATTGGGGATTTAAATGATTTATCTTTCATTGTCTTATCCATAAGACCCCAATATTTAGGTTTTTTTCTTAGAAAACTAAATTGCGCATTATAAATGTACATTGTACAAACCTAGCTTATTTTATTGATTTCAATTAATGAAAGTAGTTAATGACTATTTGCTCAGATATTTTAACTTTCTACAATGAGTTTACTTTTCTACTTTCTTATATTGCGTTGTTCACATTTTTTAGTAGTGCAGCTACTTTATAATTCGAAATGTCCGTCTGTCCATATGAAATGTATAGGAGGAAAAATGCTTATCTCGAGTCCTATAAAAGATTAAACAGCTGAAATTTCTTGTCAACATTCCCCTATCATTATGGAACATAAGTAAGCTTAAAACACCCATGACGGTCGGACAGCTTTTAGACAGGATTTTAGCAAATTTTTTTTATTTTCACATATTTTCCCATATCTAGTTTTGGTCCAATTATTTGCAGATAATAGTATCAAAATAAAATTATTGGTTGTTCTGATCATCCAGTATTTAATTTACTTTGACTGTCAGTCTGTCAGTTATACAAAATATAAATATTTAAAAAATATTTTTTAGATCTCCTTTTATGTTTTTTTTTTATGATTCTCTACTCATGGAAGTTGTAATCCTTGATTTAATCAAAATTAGTTATTTAAAAAGTACTCATGTTTAAAATTTCAGATATATTCTAAAACTAACTACTAAAGATTAATAGTAATATAGACTCCTATGAATATTAGAATATATTAAATATATGGTAAAAACAAATATTTTTATAATTACCCACCTCTACCATTTTTGTACAAATATATGAAAGAAGTCACGTAGTTGGAAAAAAAACTGTTTAGTGTTACCATCCAACAAAGGAGGGGTTACATGAAATGCATTTCATCTTAAAATTAGTGAGTTTAGTGGTGACTTCTAAAATGGTGGGTCTGGCTCTCTGACATATCTTAAATTTGGCGAACTTAAAATTTTGCAACGCATTGATAGAAACAAATAATTTCTACTTATGATATTTACATTCCATATTTAAATTTAATACAAATTATTAAAGAATTAAATTTTGTATGACAAAAGCATAGATAATAATTTTAAGAATTAGCGACGGTATCGCAGATTTCTTCGCAAGAAACTAAGTAAAAATTTTGATTAATTCTAGGATGACTTTACAGTTTATTTTTAGTAGCGAATTTACTCTATGTTTTACCTTTATCGGTTGGTCCCCTTTATTGACCTTAATAGGTCGAGGGGAGGGGGGGGGGGATTGAACGTTCACTCTGTTATCTCGGTTTCTACTAGAGCTAGACGGCTAGAAATTTTTGTGCAAGTCCCCTGTTTGATATTAAATTTCCGACAATAAGTGGATCAAAGTAATTTTTACTTTTTTATTGAACAACCTTGTTTTTTTTAGGGCCGTTTTTACTTAGAAATTTCAAAAGGCTGTAATTTCTGTAATCTTAAAGCTAGAAGAAGATTTTTTTTCAGAAAATGTTTACCTTTATGTATATACTAGCGGCTACACCCCTAGAAGCCTCTAGGGGCACTGGTAGGAGGGGGAAAAGTCGACCTTATCCCATTTTAAATTTGCGTTTAAAAAGAGTTAAAAAATATTTTTGGGGGGAGGGGGGTAAAGAAACCCTCTCCAAAAATAGTTCAAAACCTTCCCAGGACCTATAAGAAGCTTCACAGTAAAGGAGAACAATATAGGTTTAGCAGTTAGCGAGATCCTTCAGGACAGACAAAAAACGCTTACTACTTTATATAATAGGATAATATTAGAAATCCCAAATATAAATTTCGGCGGCGTAAGTTAGAGCATAACTTATCTAGCAAAAGTTGCTACTTTATGGATAGTATTAACTCATTTGAAGAAAAATTTGAAATCTGGCTCAAGGTTCAGGTAATGCAGGCCTCCAGGTGGATCCTGGATAGGGGAAACTAAAAATTTTCACTTTTAAAGTTAGAGCATAACTTATTAAAGAAAGTTGCTACTTTATGGATAGTATTAACATATTTGAAGAAAAATTTGAAATCGGGCTCCAGGTTCAGGTACTGCGGGGCCTCCAGGTGAATTCTGGACAGGTAAAAACTGAAAATTTATATTTTTGAAGTTAAAACTTATTTAACAAAAGTTGCTACTTTATGGATAGTATTAACTTGTTTGAAGAAAAATTTGAAATCGAGCTCAAAGTTCATGTACTGTATGCCTCCAGGTGGATTCTGGACATGTAAAAATTAAAATATTTAACTTAAGAGTTAGAACTATATCTATTTAACTAATTCAAAGAGAAATTTTAAATCGGGCTCAAGGTTCAAGTTAAATCCAACCATTTTGTTACATTTTGAATTATATCTGCAAAAAAAATAATATCAATTGACTAAAATAAAAAAAACATATTGTCAACAGGTCAGTCACTAAAGGAAGCCTGCAGGAAATACACTGCTCTAACTGTGGTAAAATTCCAACAAGTAGACACAATACCCCTAATTTAATGAGTTAATACTATCCATAAAGTAGCAACTTTTATTAAATGGATTATTCCCTAATTTTAAAAGTGAAATTTTTAGTTTTTACCTGTCCAGGATCCACCTGGAGGCCTGCAATACCTGAACCTGGAGCCCAATTTCAAATTTTTCTTCAAATATGTTAATACTATCCATAAAGTAGCAACTTTGATTTAATAAGTTATGTTCTAAATTTAAAAGTAAAAATTTTCAGTTTTTTTCTGTCCAGAATTCACCTGGAGGCCTGCAGTACCTGAACCTGGAGCCCGATTTAAAATTTTTCTTCAAATTGGTTAATACTAGTCATCTTGTAGCAACGTTAAATTAATAAGTTATGCTCTAACTTTAAAAGTTAAAATTTTTAGTTTTTACCTGTCCAGGATCCACTTGGAGGCCTGCAGCACCTGAACCTGGAGCCTGATTTCCAATTTTTCTTCAGATGAGTTAATACTATCCATAAAGTAGCAACTTTTGTTAAATAAGTTATGCCCTAACCTTAAAAGTTAAAATTTTTAGTTTTTACCTGTCCAGGATACACCTGGAGGCCTGCAGTACCTGAACCTGGAGTCCGATTTCAAATTTGTCTTCAAATATGTTAATACTATCCATAAAGTAGCAACTTTAATTTAATAAGTTATGTTCTAACTTCAAAAGTAAAAATTTTCAGTTTTTAACCTGTCCAGAATTCACCTGGAGGCCTGCAGTACCTGAACCGCGAGCCTGATTTAAAATTTTTCTTCAAATTGGTTAATACTAGTTATATTGTAGCAACTTTTGATTAATAAGTTATACTCTAACTTTAAAAGTTAAAATTTTCAGTTTTTACCTGTCGAGAATTTATCTGGAGGCCTGTAGGACCTGAACCTGGAGCCCGATTTAAAATTTTTCTTCAAATATGTTAACACTATCCATAAAGTAGCAACTTTTGTTAAATAAGTTTTGTTCTAACTTCAAAAAAAAAAATTTTCAGTTTTTACCTGTCGAGAATTTATCTGGAGGCCTGTAGGACCTGAACCTGGAGCCTGATTTCAAGTTTTTCTTCAAATTAATTCATACCATCAATAAAGTAGAAACTTTTGTTAAATAAGTTCTGTTCTAACTATAAAATTAAAAATTTTCAGTTTTTACCTGTCCAGAATTCACCTGGAGAACTGCAGGACCTGAACCTGGAGGCTGATTTTTATTTTTTCTTTATATATGCTCATGACATCCCAAAAGATGCATATTTGGTTGAATAAGTTGATCTCTAACTCTTAAAACTAAATTTTTTTTTCATTTATACCTGTCCAGAAGTTACCTTCCAGCCTGCAGCACCTGAACCTGGAGCCCCTTGCCGCACATTTATCTGTTGGGGGTAGGGCTCAACGCCCCCCCCCCTTCTCCATTATCTCAGTGCATGGCCCTTGTTGGATAATGAATTTCCGACTATAACTGAACCTAAGTCAATTTTCGTTTTCTTCACCCTTTTATTTAATAACCTTTGTTTTTAAGTCCTTTTCTACTTAAATTTTCATTTTTTATCTTTGAAGCTAGAAAAATATTTTTTTCAGAAAATGTTTATATTTATATAAATTTTATATTAGAAATCTCAAAACATAAATTTCTGCGGCCGCAGCTGTACTTGGCACCTGCCAGCCACCGCAGTCGGCGGTCAGCGGGAAAACGGAGGATCTTAATAAAATTTTGATACGTTATGTAGGCGTGTAAGAAAAGCTTAAGTTTAAAATTTGAAGGCTCTATGTTAAAAATTGCGGTCACAGGAGGCTTTTAAATCATTCTGGAGACCTGGAGGATCAGGACCTGCAGGATCATACCTGGAGCCTGAAATTGACTTGAACACCTATATTTCAAATAAATTAACCAGAATAGCTAACTGTCCCATAATGATAAACTCACATACAGACGGACAGACCCTAATTATAGAAAATCTTTGCTTTTAAAAAACTAATATTTATTCACTCACTAACAATATTAAAATGTTGGCAGATAAACACATTTTTTAAAGCAAATCTACTCTGTAACTCACTTTGTTTTTCTACCTGTTAATCTGTCACTCTGTTTCAAAAGCTCTGAGGAAAATACAAAAAAATATAAAAATTAAAAATAAAAGCAGAAAAAAAGTTACATTGACAAGCTGACAGACATTTCAAATTATAGATAAACTTCGTCAACAATTTCAAGATCCATATTTCAACTAAATTTATTCCTGTAAACATAATTCACTTTGATACGAACTTATTTGAACACATGCGAACGAATTCAAATTAATAGTTACTTGATCTAAAGTTGCTTGTAACTGTTCAAATAAACGTTACTAAGCAATTAAATTTATAACATATATAAAATACATTATTATATAGATTTTTATTTTTTTTAAATCTTAATTATTGGTGGTGAATAAACCACTTTTTTGAACCGCCCCCATAAAACGTTCCCATGTATAAATTAAAGAATTATTTCTCTTAAAGAAAGTACACAAGATTAATTATTTTTTTCTTCTTAGTATTTAAATTAATTTTTGAAACAAAGTTGGAAAAGAAGAGATTTTAATAATCAACTATTATTTCTTTTAAAAAAATTAATTTAAATATCTGAAAATTTGCCGTAAGTTCTTAGTTGGTAAAAAACAAAATGATTTCTAGTAGCGGGGCTACTCTATTACTATTAATATTACAGAAATTTTACATGAGTATTAAAGTAAATATCATAAGATTAGCGCCAGTTTTGTTAGCTCAGGCATTTGGAACCTTGTTTTCACTTATTATCCACGGAAAGATGTCTATAATACGATGTGTTAAATTAATCAACTCAATTTATTTAGGATCTACAATATTTTGATATATAAAATATATTTGTTTTATTTAATGAAAAAAATATATTTCTTTTATTTCATGAAAAAAAATATTTTCTACTTTTCATCCCTTTTGTCCTTGTTAACACAGTATAAACTTTGTACAGCAGAGAAAGAGTGGGCAATGACAATAGTCCCCAAAGTTTTAAAATAACGTTTTTTCATTAGTTGGCTTAACAATTTTGGGGATTGGGTCAATTTAAATTGGTTGCTTCATTAGGTTGATTGTTCACACTTTTCAACCACAAATTTTAATCTACTGAAGGGGTTATTCTAAGTATCATCATTGGGGTATATATTAATTTATCGGCCATTGTCTTATTATCATTATCCCTTTAGATCCATTATACCCACTACTGTATACCCCTTCTAATTTAATTTGCTTTTGTGTATTGATGAAACAATATGCTGAAGTGATAGCATGCGGAAATGAACGCCCACCGTTGAATTGGTACTTTCCCCCCCAACTAATTTGTCTAACTACGCCTCCCACAATACAAAACTGTATAAAAGTCGTCAGTAATTAAGACGGAAAAAACTCGAGATATCTGTCATGCACGTAATGCGTGGACCCACCATTTTAGGGGTCACCAGTTTAGTAATTTTTTCCTATTCTATAATATGGTCCTACCCCAAACGTAGGAGTCCCAAACGTCGGAGTGGACAAACGCAGGAGTCCCATACGTCGGGGTGGACAAACGTAGAAGTAAGACAAACGTCGGAGTGGACATTGCTTAAGTAAAACCTAGGAGTGTCCGCTATTTTAATAATATGACAATTTTGAATATTTTTATACCCCTGTCTACAAAATAATGACTATGGCCGCAGCGCTCGGCCCCCTGGCCTATAACCTAACCTAACTAAGAGAAAAAAGGATCCGAGGGGGGGGGGGGGGGGATGGGTTGTATAAAAAAATTCAAAATTGAAATAAATTGAAAAATTGAAGAAAAAATTTGGGACTCCTGTATTTGTCCCCTCCGACCATTGTCCCAAAAATCCTGCGTTTATCCCTCTCCGATGTTTGGGACTCCTGCGTTTGTCCACTCCAACGTTTGGGACTCCTATGTTTGGCGTGGAACCTATGATATCATATGAATTTACCAAAATTTTAATTCTTTATTCTTTACCATAATTTAGTTAATAAAATATCAAGATTTGAAAATTTTAATATGTAATTATTTCATCAAAACAGAAAGGCAAAACTTTGAGTAATTTAATTTTTATCTACTTTCGTATTAAATACTAATGTAATGTAATACTAAGTGGTATTCTTGTGATTTTTTACAGAAAATATAACAATCACAACACAATATTTTTAGGTTTATCTATAAAACTGTCTGGTAAAATTTCTTTCAAATACCCTTATTGCAAACCCATAATTATCACATTTTACAAAAAAATTAAAGTTTACTACTCCAAGTACTTGCACTTCATGCAACTTTCCCTTTAGAGTAAAATGCAACTAAAGACTCTCATAGTTTTTTTACTTAAAACAAACATCTTATTGGGAAAAGTTAATGAAGAAAACAAAATTAGAAGAAATGTTTTGAATCTCAAAACACTATTCCAGTTATTCACTTATCTGTTGGCAGGAAGTATCTTTCTTTGGAGGTAAGTAAAAGCTAAACCTTAGAAATTTAAAGTTAATTTTTTTGTCTTTATGATCCGATATTTTACAGATACACCATTCCTGCATTGTCCGACCCAAGCTGCATTTGGACTGTGGAAAAGATGACCTTATTTGTTCTAGACCACATGATTCTAATAATGCCAGTGTACACCTTTACACAGATTCCTAATTTACTTGATTTCTTTGATGGTCAAAATCTTATTGATGAAAAGTATAAATATGAAATTAAATCTTACATGATAATTTTGTCTCTTTTTGTAACTCTACAAACTACTGGACTAATCTGGCAACTTGTCAAAACTTTTCCAAATGATGATGTTATTCTGTGGATTGCATTTGCTGTTTTGATTTTATTTTTCATTCCTGGTGTTGCAAGTTTACATGTATTACCCTATTCTTGTATTTTAATCCTGAAATCAGACTTACATGTTCAGCTAAACAAACAAAAGTTTGTAAGAGAAGATATATTGCAAACTGTGTCACTAGTAGATAAAGCTGTCAGAGGTTTCAGAAATAAAGGTACTAAGAAAGAGAGGGAATGTCTGATTGAGCCAATAGGAGAATCGCATCGGAATTTACATTGGATCTCATTGGTTGAAATTATGTACACATTTTCCTACGAAGGCATGTTTTTTTTCATTTCATACATACATAAAAGTCAGCTGTTAACAGTATATTTTCTTAGTAGAAAGCTTTGCGGAATCAGAATTAATTGCCCATAAATTTCGTTTACAATTTGAAAGCTTGAAACAAAGTTGGATTCTTAAAAAAAAGTTAGGCTGGCAACTCGCTGGTGAGGCAAAATTATTTTTGTGAAAAATCCTCCAAAATCGAATAAAAAAATTTACAAAAATAAAATAAAATCTTAAGAGGGTTATTAACATATGATTTTGTTTAATTTTTGTAGATTTTTAATGTGCTTTTGGATGATTTTTCACAAAAATAATTTTGCCTCACTATCGAATAGCGAGTCTATCATTTTTTAAGAATCCACATCAGCTTGAGTCGAAAGTAAACAATACTTTTGTCTGCTAGGAATGTTCTCTCTTAGATTTGACGAAAAAAGGGTTCAGAATATTCTTCTACTCTTCTATTTCTATTGTTTCAGATTATATCTACTTGCCTCATTTTCTTTTGTTCAAATATTCATTATATTCTGCATTTATGTCACCATTTCAACCCCTAACAATTTCAACTGAATTCTTTATGTGATAGGTAGGTAAAACTCTCTTTATTATTAGGACTTGAAACTACAGCATTTTATATTCTTGTTTAAATTTAAATCAACCTTAACTTCTCCTTTACAATCTGCAGCCAAAGCTGGCCCTTACTTTATTTATCAGATACTGAAATATAGTCTTTTTTGTAGCCAGCTTCAAGGAAAATGATTCCTAGGATTTATTCTTTGCTAAATCACATACTGACATGATTTCATGTATAATTGCTGACAAAACAAATGTATTTTTTTCAATTATAATACAATACTTTTGAAGGTCAAGAACCCAAACCACCCCTACCCCTAAACTGTATTTTATTTTATTTTTCTATGGGGAGCCTTGAATCTTTCAAATCCAAATTAAATCATAATTTTGTATAGCTATGAATCTATCAATTTTGACATTGATTGGAGGCCTTGAGGATTGTTATGATCTTATTGGGGATATAGCAGACAAAGCAAGAGAAGAGGCATGTGAAAAGGTAGACTTAGTTCTATGACATTGTATTATTACATGAAAAGTCAAAATATACGATGTATCACTAATTTTTTTAAAATGTCACCAATTTTTACTTTAACATTGATGATAATTATTTAGATATCTGTAAGAGAAATGATGAAGCTTTTGACAGCTGTGAAAAAACTGGAGGGTACCTGTCCTTTCACAGCTTTCAAATTCTTCTCATTTGAAAGAAGCACAGTTACAGCCATGCTGGCTACTACACTCACATATCTTGTTGTTCTTATTCAAACATTTCTTTAAAATGTTTGATGGAAACATGAAAAGTAGTTAGGTATACCCATCTAATAAGGTATTTTTTTTACAGTGGTAAAAAGGTGTATTGTTGTTGTAGATCTGTATACCTACTTTATTTTATTACTATTATCTTAAATTTGATTGTGTCAAAAAACTTTGGCGTAAGATACGTGTTTATTTTTCTGTTTTTTAATAAAACTTTAAAAAAAACATCTTTTTTAAACATTACTTAACTAGTTTTAATAGCAGCGTGCTTTTAATTTGTAATCAATAATTAGCCCTTAACAGGATGCCAGCAAACCTGGCACGGTCATCAGGGTAAAGAGCAAAAATATTTTTTTTACTCAAACAATGCATTTTATCGTACCAAAATACAAAAACATCCTTTAGTAGTAAACCATTGTTTTAGTTTTGAGATTTCTATTATAAAATTTACATAGACATTTTCTGAAAAATTATTTTCCTAGCTTCAAAAAAAAACCGAAAATGACAGCCTTCACAGTGGGATCTTTTGCCAAAAAACGGGACATCAAGGGTAGACAAAAGTAAACATCAATAAAAAAGCTTGTATTTGACGAAATGATGTAATTTATTTTGCTTTCACTCAAAAATAACATAAATTTTGCTCCTGTTAACTCCTAATGTGCATTTGGTAAGTACGTCTGGCGGTTTTGGAGGAGCGAAGCTACCCTATTTTTAAAAAATCTATAAACCTTCATAACTTTAGTTAGGATAGGAATATTTTAACAAAATAAATGTCTATGTAAATATTTCTTCAATGCAAACAATGTTTGTGAACATGAATATAGCGTCAGGTGCACCCAGTTCGAGTCCCGGCATTTTTAGGTAGGTCCAGTATAAGTAAAATAGGACACTAATAAGGCATGTTTTCTAATGTTTTTTTTTACAGATATAAACAACAATAACATAATTTTCAAACACTTTTGATTTTGTATTAATACCTTTATTCTAAGTCTAGCTATCTTCATTTAAAGTTTGTATAAGAATATAAACATAATTGCTTATATTATATTCTCTCTCAAACGTATATTTCTCTCTCTCTCTCAGACGCATATATAATGTTTTTGCAATATTATAATTAATCCCCGAATTTAAATTTCTGCTGAACCAAAACCAGTTAGAAATACAATTTTTTTCAGAACACATGAAATTTAGCAAATTTAATTGCTAAAATAAAAGTATTTATAAGTCATCTTTTTTTAAGGACTCCCTGTTCCCTTAAATGTCCATTAAAACCGCGAGAACGGCAAAAATCGTTAAAAATCACACCTACGGCGGCAAATAACGGCAAAACGGTTGGCCGGAGGCAAATAATGCATAAGTTAAGAAAGTTCCGCCTCAAAAAGTTAGAAAACATTGCTGAAATGACTTTGGGCTCTAAAATGACTCCTTCCCCCTCTAACGAGGGAAAATTTCAAATTAACAAGAACGAAATTGTTCAAACCATGCAAGGTAAAATGCTCAATTACTCAAAAACGGCAGGGAGGCCTCAGGTTATGAAAACTGTTTTAAACACAATACATGTTGCATATTAATATTATTATTTCAAAACCCGGGGCATCCTGGCCGTTTTTGGGTAAAATGGAGAAAACTGATTTTTTGGGGTTAAAAATCTTATTATTTTTGGTGAAATTTTCTCACAAAATGTCGATTTACACCACCAAAAGAATATTTTTTAAAAATTTTTCTTTAATTAGACATTGGTACAGGTATCTAAAAAGTACCTCAATCAAAAATTATTTTCATAAGATGGACATAAATTTATTTTTTGTTGCTTTGAAAAAATTGTGTAAAAAAATCTGGAAAATCATCAAAACTGAAAAGAAATTTTCACTACCTTTTTTAAAAATGGCATAAATCCGCCAAAAATGAATATTTTTTAAAAATTTCTTTTCTAGCTGTCTACTTACAGCCATTATTAATTCCTAGGATAGATAAAAGTCAATTTTAAATTTTTTGGATGTCCCACTGGATCCCACTGTGGCCTTTTGAAATTTTTGATTAAAAAAAGACCTAAAAACAAAGGTTGTTAAATAAATGGGTGAAGGAAACGAAAATTGACTTTGGCTCACTTATAGTCGGAAATTCATTATCAAACAGGGGACATGGACAAAAATGTTTAGCCCTCTAGCTCTAATAGGAGCTGAGATAATAGGACCCCCTCCCCTCCACCCGACCGATAAAGGTGCGGCAAGGGGCCCGACTGTTAAGGGTTAAGAATTCAAAAAATGGGTCAAGATATAAAATACTAAATGTATAAAGTTATTTATTTAGTTTATTTTTTCAGGAACATTGGGATGGAACAATCAGCAATTAATTAAATCTTAGAGTTCTAGCGGAAAGTTTGCAAAAAACAAGATTCATCTATAAAATTTGTTCTTCTTGGACATAACTAATACTTCGTCTTTCTGCATTAGTACCCAAAGTCCTAAAAATTATTAAAAATGATTTAAGTTGCGTTAGTTTCTGATCTTAATGTTTCCTAGATCCTTACAGCTACTTACAACCCAAATTATATAACTAAACATGTTGCATATTGCATTAATTTATTGTATATATTGAATAGAAACCTTTGTTGTGTGTTCTATGTATTCTATACATCATTTAATCATAAATTGGATGGGTTATCTTACAAAATTTCAAAATCACAACAAACATATTATGTACTGCATTAGCTAGATGTCTATTTTAAAACAGAAAAAGAAGGCAGATGAACCGACAAGTCAACAACCAAAGGGCTAGGTCTCGAGCTGTAGTGCTATGGAGAATTAAGTAGATTCAAAATTTAATATTGGTTGCTTTTGTCATTGTTTGATCAGGAATTGTTCTTTTTATTAGTTTTTTACCAAACTGTATGGTTTATATGTATTGAAAAAAGAGATGCAATGGTTTTTTTTAAGCACTCTTTAATTTGGTCCTCTGTGTAGAATAAGTAATCCCTCAGAGGAAAAACATTTTTTGGATTCAAATTAAGTTTTGAAAATATAAAGATAGTGCAAACTGCTGCTTGTCAGGTGCGCAGCATTAATAGTTTAAATTAGAAGAAATATCATGGTAAGCAATTTAATTCCCTACATATTTAGGACTTGTGTTCGAAGGTTGTACAATCAAATGGATAACTGTCAACACTAGACCTACCACATAAGGATGTCCCTAAATTATTTTTAAGAAAAATACAAACATTAATATGTAGAATATAACTAAACATTATTTTAAAATTAGAGTGTGTTAGAGAATAGGATAATTTTGTTGAATTGAATAAACATAATAGGTATTTAGAATTAAATAGAGATGCATTACATGCAATTTTCCTTTCAACATTATTCAACAATTCAATTTCCTACCTGTTTATATTTAGACCCCTTTTCAGTTCATGATTTCTAGAATGATTTTATGATTAGGAAAATTCTGTAAGGGAATGAGAACCTCTAGAATTTTACACAATTGGGTATTCATATTATGTGTTCCTAGATTATTTCAGTTTCATTTAACCTTTCCAGCCATGATTAATGTATTTACAAACCTCTAAAAGTTTCCTATCTAACCCCCTACCCCCCATCATTATCAAAACCTTATTCTAAGGAGGTTTAAAAATTACATTGACCATTGGCATTCTAAGGGGATGGTAGGTGGGTGTAACAACTCCCCTAAAAATTAACTATCTTTCCTTTTTTACCTTTCATTAGAAAAGTTTATAAATTTTGTAATCTGTCTGTAATTTTAAGGTTGGTCATACTGTCGACGTAAATATATGGCAAATACGAAAAGTAGATAGGTATCATCTCATGTATACATTTTGCCTTAAAGTCGTTATGTACATTTTAGTGTACTTTTTAAGTCTAGCAGGTAAACTGCAGAGGTGGGTGCGGGGTGGAAAATATGGGGTTGAAATGACTCTAGATGGATATTGTTATATTGCAAAGTATTTACTTTCACTGCAATTATTATTATTATATTGATGCTTCCCTTTTGTTAAATTATATACCGGTGTGTCATCAGTTTAACCACAATTTAAATGATAAAATAGCACTATTATTATTCTATTAAAATATGAAAATGCAAATATATATTGGATAATTAAGTAGCTAAAAAAGTAATATAATATATGTAGTTTCCTTAAAAGATTGATTCAATTTTGCTTCTGTTAAAAAAAACTTTTTTTTTAGTGAACATCTATTTAATTTACATCTTGTAAACTTATTATTGCTGCGCTACCTGTGGACGTATTTGTTCTTCTGTTGCACTAGAATCATAAACTGCTAAAGGTAATATTGTATTTTTGCTTGAATTTAGAAACACCACATTTAAAATCCTTCCTTATATGCTGAATAGCATCTGTCAGACATACATACATACTCAATAAAGACATTTCAAATACAAAATTCACATAAGAACAATCATAACAGCTAGATAGTCAACAAATAAGAAACTTTTTAAGTGAATAATTTTTCAAACTATTTATAAGAAAAGAACAGTAAACTGTACAAAAAAATAAGAAGACAAAACTGTTTTGATTATTTTTGTATAGTTAAACTTCTCAGATACTGTAGGGTCGAGGCTCCATTTTCTCAACGAGTGTGGATCGGCAGACAGATTAACATGCCCTATTTTCTAGTTATAAAACCTGCAATAAAAATCTATGTTTCTATCGTATATCTATTGCTTACTCATAAAGTTGCATTGAAAGTTAAGAATGCATGTTATGATCTGTTAATAATGCCCTAGTGCAACACCAAAGAGGGATTGGCAGCTGCGTTACAAGGGCTTAGCTTCTACTGCGGATTAGAAGATTTACTTTGGAAAGATGGGTAAGATGTGGATTGTTGTTTTGTTTTAAGTCTGCGGTTGGAAGTTAATAACATTTACACAGTTTCTACAAAGGTTGCAATGTTTATATGCTTCGGCTTCAAAATCGGTTTAGCATTTGGATTTGTAATGACAGATAACTAAAGCGGTTGCTGATGCGGCTGCCGAACTCTGAGGGAGGTCATGTCATCGTATTGCTGACATATCTTCATCTTTGGAAAGTTTACGTGATTTGCGACAATGATTCTGTAAAATAAATAGTAGAACATGCCAGTCCCAAAGAGAAAAAAGTAGTAATTTATACTTTTCTCAAAAAGGTATTCAGAATTTTTTTTAGAGATGCTACGCCTAGAACACTATGATTAATTGTCTTAGGAATCTAACAACATAACAAATTTCAATGAATAGAAAAATTATATCACATAAAATTAGATGTCAAAATAACTTTAAAAATAAAATATTTAAAGTAAACATTCGGAGTAATCAGTAATAACTAAGGATTTTGGAAAAGGCTGTGCAAATCTATAAAAAAAAAAAATGATGGTTTTAATAAATTCAATCAACTAAATGTTAGTTGTTCTATACATTGACGTTTTCATCCTTGTTTGTAAATGGAATTATATGTAAATAATGCATTCAGTTCCAGGAATTAATGAATGATCTATTCTAAACTTTTTTTTATCAATATCCTTTAAAGCATCTATTGGACAAAAGAAACTTCAATAATCTCTAAAAGTTTGCAGGTGAAGAGCTTTGCTGAAGAAGGAACTAAACCTCGTCATTCTAAAGATGACAAAAATGGTACCAGCAGCTGCTAGCACTGAAGAATTATATCAATAGAATAAATTTGCCAATAAAGAGGCAAAGTGCAATTAGTCATGATGTAAAGCTTTTACAATCATGGTGGCTCTATAAGACTACGAGGGAGGTTGCTCAAAAAGAAGACCAGATCCCAGGCTCCTAGTAAAGCCATGGATCTATCCTTGCAAGTAAACAAAAATATTGAGGAAAAGAATTGCTGGAAAGTGTAGTGTGTGAGGTCATAAAAATACGTATAAATCCATCTTTTTATTAGGGGTTTCCTTTCCCAATTATCCTCTCATACCTTCTTTTTAGACATATATTGTATGACGTCATACTTTACAATTTCCAGCGCTGTACAAAAAAAATATTCTCAAGAATATGGCCTTTTGTCCCTGGCTTCTCTTTTCAAATCTTTCATAAGCATAGAGGGTTAGTGAAACATGAAATGAAACTTTCCAACAGTTGAAACAGAATATTTATTCAGAGGGCTGGCTTTCACAAGGTTCCTTAACAGGTTTAGAGTAGACAATATAACCCCTTTTCCTTAAATTTAAACTTTCAATGACGTGTTTCTAGCATCTGTTGGGTTCCTATTCTAACGGGGCATGTTCCAGGAATAAGGTATAGACAACAAGCGAAATAAATCTAAAATAATATTTGGGGGGTAAATAAAAAAGTAGTAAATTTTAATATCACATTTAGGTTTCGTGATTTTTTTTCGAATTAATTTCGTTGTTGGAATTAATTGGGCATATTCATTAAGTCTAAAAAGAAGTATTAAAATGCATTGTTTTTACCTTTTGTCCATTGTCAATTTTCGAGCGAAAGGAAAAACTAAACCTGAGTGTAAAACCTTGTTCATAACCACTGAAAGGATAAAGTACATGCACATTAAAATCTTTATATTTATATGTATTTTATGCTAAATTATGCTAAAATTCTGCATAATTTTATAAAGGTAAAATGCATCCTCTAAAATGAATGTTTTGGTGTCTAATGAAAAGGCTTAGAAATTATACATGCATTTTTCAGCAATTTGTTTATACGTTTGGCTTGGTTTTGAACCCCTATCCATTTAATTAACGTAGTTAACCCACTACAGTGGCTGAACACGTAGTGCATTTGCTCATGATAGCTCAGTTTATCATCGCGTCATAACTAAAGACGCTAAAAATGGTGAAAAATGCTTCTATGTCAGATGCACGACGTTAATTCTAAGATTAGTGGGAATGTCTTGACCCAAAACAGGCGCAACTTTTAACCATGCACAGTTAGGGCTTCTAGACAAAGGTTGTACAATCAAAGAGTTGATGGGTGTGAAAAGTAGATATTTGGCTCCCCTAGGTTATCCAGGGTTGTTGAACCTGATGTTAATTATTGTGTGGCTATGGTTATTATTATGGGAAAGAAAGAACTGCAGAATAATCTTATGGCAATTAACCTACCCCTCCCCAGAATCTAGCAAAATATTAACATATAAGTCCAAAAATGTTTTTGAAAATTAAACTGAATTTTAGTAAAAGAACCTAGGGGCATTTTTTAGCTTTGTAATAATACTGAAGTGACAAAAATATATAACTTTACACCCATGGTCCTCTTGTAGTTTTTGTGTTAATACAGTACTGTTATTTATTTTGCTTATGAAGTTTGTATATATATGTATGTCATGGAATATTTTTTTTATTTGGAATTGGGCTCCCATTTAATTTTTGGGAAAAGCCATTAGTGACTAAGGATGAAGCCACTTACAAGAACTAATACACTTAAAATTAAGCACTTCCATTGAGGGTGGGGGGGGGGGGGGGGGACAGTAATAAACCTCGAATTTTTTTATTTATTGGATTGGGGTTGCTTTAGGAATATCTAACACCATTTTTATATCCTTTATACCAACTTTATTTAACGGGCAGTTTTATCATATTCAAAATTGTCCCAAATCTAAAAAATCTACCAGCATTGTATGAACCCTTGACAATTATTATAGCCTCGGCTTTTGGCGGTGCTGCACTTTTGAGTAATAAGAGATTTATTACATCCTCTTACGTAGTTGGGAGCGAACCAACTCTTCATTTTAAAAGTTCATTTTTCCGTTTGTCATATCATGAATTAAATAAACCGACATCCTTAATCATATTTTAAAAAGGTAACGTAGAAACTAATGTACATACAATTATTATTGTTGGTTTGTTCATAGCTAACATAGCATCGAAATTTCTCTCTGGAGGATCGAGGCATTCTCCCCCAAAATAGTATCCTAGACACATACGAAGATTTAATGTAAAGGAGAATCATATCGGTTCAGTGGATCGCTACACACAGAAATCCTGTCCCTTTTATGAATGGATTAAAAATTCTATAATTTTACGTTGATATATAAACAGTAACGAAAGAAGAAAGTTCTTATGATTAATTCATATTCGACCAAATTTCAGATACAATTTTTTAGTACATTGCAAAATAAAACTACCGCCTAATTCTATAAAATCTGCAGCTAAACAATTTTCTGTCATGCCTATTAAATCTACAGCCTCTAGAATGATAAGAAAATCCTCTATTGCTCAGTCGGGCTGCTCTTTTTAGTATTCATTTAACCTTCGTAGTCAAGCAAATTATATTTTTTTAGAAGTATAGCTTTTCTATAATTGGGGTTGGTAAGTCCGTTCGTCCATATTTAGACATGTTAGAATTGTTCCATCGATTTTTTTGTGAAATGATTATCCTCTTTATCTGATTTTTGGAATACTGATTATTATTTTAATGAGGTACAATTTTATAAGCAAAGCATCTCTATAATCCTAAAAATGTAAGTATGTCCTAAAACAGTATCTTGTATTTAAGCACTTTTGCAGCAAATTTACTTGCAATTTAGTATTCATACATTCATATTCTGCTTTTTCAGATCTGACACTCTACAAGTGTAAATTCGTTTGTGCAACCGCCTCAGAGCTTCGCTTTATTGGATGTTGTCATCCTTGTTTTTCATAATATTTGTCTGTATTTCCAAATGAAGCCTAAGGGTACACATAGAAGTCAAAGTTGACATGTTGAAACTGCTCACTTGACAATATGGTGCGCTACAGGCATTATTGGGTAGCATCGCTACTCTACATTGACCATATAGGGATAACATGGATTTATGTGGACATATTTCTAATCTTCTTGGGGGCTTTCTTATCATTTTTTTCAGTTATGTGTAAATATCAGCTTTTCTGGGTATTCTTAGGATAAAAACAAAATGTAATTAGGGTAAAACGGTACCAAATTGCAGTTATAAGTAAAAGGCATTGTGTTGTGATATACAGATAAAATATAAATCCAAAATTTTCTTCTTTTAAATCTAAAAGTTTGCTGTTATTGTTATTCAAATATTTATAGAGATTATAATGATGAGATAAAAAATATTGCTCTTTTTAATGTGCAAAATTAGAGGCAACAGTTTTTCCTTGTGTATATAATTCTAGTTATTATTTATTTGATAAAATAAGAATAATTTAACATTTTATAAAAATCACGAAACCTTAATTCTATTTATATCTTACGTTATTAAATTGAAATCTGCTTTTTGTATGTCTATATCTATTTGTTATTATTTCAGAGATACCAGAGATCTTAAAGGACAAGACAAAGGACGATACATTGATTTACACCCTTAATTATCAAAAACAAAATTACCCTTCCCTATAGATTGAAATAATTGATATAAAAGATTATATGTCCAAGAGTGGGCAAAACATTGAGTACCTATTTTATTTATTATGGAGGCCGCATGAAAGTACAAATGATATGTTAATGATTGTCCTTGTTATACAATAATATGTGATAAGACGAGATAATCCAAAATGGATGCAATTTTATTATCAATACGCTCATAAATATCATTAGACTTTCCAGTGCCATGCTAAATCAAAACCCATCAGACAACCAATTTAATAACCAATCATAGTCTAAAAGTCTTACTTAATTATAAAAAAATTGGATCAAGTCAAGCTGAGTGTGCCAATGGCAACAAGTAAAACAGAGCGTGCCAATATTCCCCCTAGTCAAGTAGAGTATACCAATATTCCCCCAAGTAAAGCATAGTATGCCAATAGTTTATCAAACAAAGCAGCATGACAAAAAAATAAAAAAAAAGATGAATTTAACATATTTTACGATTTATATTATAATAAATTTACTACTTTATGTACGTAAAATATATAAACTAGCAGTGCGTCCCTAACATCTAGGAGCTCTTTATTCCAAGTAGTAGAAAAGTTACAAAAATTTGCCTAAAACCATTCAAATATCAAAATAAAAGATCTCATTAATCGATGGACTGTTATGGTTCTTCTTTCAATGAAGCTTCTTATTGGTCCTTCAAAATACCATGATTTTGTTTTTCTTTTTAAAACTTAAATGTAAAGGAGATTTTCAGCTCTCTCCTTCCCTCAAATGCCCCTAGAGACATCGAGAAGGGGGGGGGGGCGGGGGTGGAGCCGCTAGTTTATATACATAAATTATTTCAAAATTTTAGAAAAAGCATATCTTGACAAGTAAAGCAGAGTATGCCAATATTACGCCAAGTAAAGCAGACTGTGCCAATATTCCCCCTAGTCAAGTAGCGTGTGCCAAAACAGGCTATTGGCATACTCAGCTTAACTTGATCCAAAAAATTAAATAAATTGATTATAGATTGTATAATATGTATGCAAGATTAGAATAATACAAAAGAAAACATTTACTGAAATACTTCATCATAAAGTTTAATTGATATTTTGTTGATTAAAAACCTTTTTTTATATTCATAAACCTAATGTAGAACCCTATTTCAAAATTGTATACTGTACAAAATTGGGCCCTCTTGTTTACTATAATCCATAAATCTTTAAATTTGCAAAAATTGTCGTCAATTTAGGTTGCAATATCCCCTCGCATTCATTGGTCGGGCCGTTTATCCAGTAGAAGGGGAGGGGATTGGGTAAAGAAGGGGAATTGAGTAGATAGTTATTTTAGCCCGCTACAGAGTTTACTTTACTATAGAACATATTAATCTGGTGTAAGATCCAAGTAATAATAAATCCAATAATCCAACTTTTATTCTGATACAATTTATATATACAAGGACAAATATATAAATGACAAGTTCAGAAATAAAAGCACTAAATATTTAGATGGAAATAGAGAAAACGAGAATGAGTATAGGAGAAGGAAAGAGAAAAAAAGCAAAAATTTAGATATGATATCTTATTGGTTATAATTGAAGAAAAAAATAAGAACGAGAGAGAGAGAGAAAGAGAGAGAGAAAGAGAGAGAGACAGAGAGAGAGAGAGAGAGAGAGAGAGAGAGAGAGAGATTCAGAGAAGAAATTATCTGTAGGTATGTCTGTATGTCTGATTAGGCCTTTAATTAAGCAATTTATGCCTACCTAGGCGAGGGTAAATTATTGATAGATAGATAGAATGATTGATAAATAGTTATAACAGGGGGCTTCACATAAATGGTCCCTTCTTATTAAAAGTCTTTCAAATGCTTTATAAAATTAGAAAATTTTTATGGCGTTTTCCTTAATTTTGAAAATTTGAGTACTCCCCCCCCCCCCCCGACAACGAACATCTATTTTAGTTTAGGTTAGGTTAGGTTATATAGGCTAGGGAGCCGAGCGCTGCGGCTAGGCAGGCAAGGGGGCTGAGCGCTGCGGCTAGGCAGGCAAGGAGGCCAAGCGCTGCGGTTAGGCAGGCTAGGGAGCCGAGCGCTGCGACCAGAGTTGTTCGTTGTGGGGGGGAGGGGTACTCAAATTTTCAAAATTAAAAAAAAATTTCCTAAGAGGATAATATTTACTGAGGATATTTTACATTAGTGCTAATTTTCTTACAAAATGGCGTTCTCCCAAATTGCCTTGTTAATGTTGAATCCTTCTTATTTAAAAAAAAATTGAAATTAAGGTGGAGTAATTTTTTCGTTTGTTTGTTTATTGTTTCAGGTTTTCTCAAAAAAGTTATGGTTTTGGGTTTCAGTTCTCAATGTGCATTTTGAGGAAAAGCATCCTAAAACCCAAATATCACCAATAATAATGATTATAAGAATGAAAATTTAGATAAATTCTTATTTTGTACACAAGGCAAATTTTCTTCCATGAATGCATTATTTCAAATTTGACTTTTGAGAAAAATTTATCACACGCACCATGTATATGTTTGATGAGGCTTTAAACAAGATATTAGTGCCACCCTCAGGCAATCATTACAACCTATATCATTCACGCATTTATCAAGATTATTTATCTGTATTACGTCCAAAGGAAGGTTGTTTTCTGCGTGTATATTTATAACCCCCCTAAAATCTTTCAACAATATTCTAGATGTAACAACCCCCCCCCCCCCCAACCTAACTAAATGTTTTGTTCGATCTCTTTTATTCCACAAATTGGGTAAATTTTGACTATACATCCTTAATTATGTTATTCACTTTTATTTTTGCAATGGCATACCCCTAAAAATTGTCCTTTATAAATAACCCTGAAACTATGGTAGGCACTTTTATTATTGCATATGGCCTTACCCCTGAAGGCCTACCTATTTATTAGTCTTGGTATTCACATTGGCTTAAATTTATAGGCATTTGGTCAAAATAAGGATTCTCAATTTTCTTATAGAATTATGTTACTAACAGCGGAAATACTTTTTAGAGGGGTAGAGGTACCATCCCATAAAATAGTTTACGATTCAGACAGAAAAACAAAAACACATGCAAATATACATCCAAAGAATACAAATAAACATAAAAACACCCCTAACAAAAGTACCTCAGAAAAAATTAATAAATACAATTTTCCTTGTCGAACATGGGCGTATACAGTATTTGCCAGGGGGGTGTTGACACCCTCAGTGGCGTGCGAACCGAAGGGGGCATTTGGGGCAATCGCCCCCCCCTAGCAACCAAAACGCCCCCCCCCCTGCCCCCCCCTAGCAACCGCCCCCCCTGCCCCCCCCCCCCTAAATGTTAAAAAATGCCCCATTTTGCCCCCCCCTGGTCAACAAAAATGCCCCTTTTTGCCCCCTACCCTACAAAAAGCAAAACTATCCCAGTTTCCAAAAAAAAGATTAAGAAATACTGAACAAAAAAAAAATTTTGGCGCTTCGCGCCAAACAGAGAGTTACTATTCATTTAACCTTACCAAATTTTTAAATTAGTGTAGAAATTAGGTTATAATCTTTTTTCACTGAACATAACAAACCAGGTTATAGGAAGTATTTTATTTTGTATAATATAAACTTTTACCAAAGAAATTTTGTACATCCCCAATGATACACAAAATTACCCCTTATATAGATTACAATTAGTGGATGAAATGTATGGAAACTCGACTTAATTAACCAACCAATCAAAATTCCATTAAAGTCCCCAAAGTTGTTGAGCCAACGAATAAGAAAATTTTATATGAAATATTGGGGACTAATGTAATAAATTGCCCAAAAACCCCTCCCTCCCTGCATATTTGAAGAAAAAAATTTGCGCTTCGCGCTCTTCTAAATAGTTTCTGCTATGAAATATTGGGGACTAGTGTAATAAATAGCCCAAAAACCCCTCCCTCCCTGCATATTTGAAGAAAAAAATTTGCGCTTGGCGCCCTTCCAAATGGTTTTTGCTATGAAATATTGGGGACTAGTGTAATAAATAGCCCAAAAACCCCTCCCTCTCTGCATATTTGAAGAAAAAAATTTGCGCTTCGCGCCCTTCCAAATGGTTTCTGCTATGAAATATTGGGGACTAGTGTAATAAATAGCCCAAAAACCCCTCCCTCCCTGCATATTTGAAGAAAAAAATTTGCGCTTCGCGCCATTCCAAATGGTTTTTGCTATAAAATATTGGGGACTAGTGTAATAAATAGCCCAAAAACCCCTCCCTCCCTGCATATTTGAAGAAAAAAATTTGCGCTTCGTGCCCTTCCAAATGATTTCTGCTTTTTATCACAATGAAAGGACAAGTAATTTTTTTTTTTTACATAGTTCATTATATCTTTGGTTTTTATGGTATGATAAATTTTTTTGTGGAATATAATATCAAAAAAAATAAAATTTCTTGCTGTTTAGAGCATCCAGTATGTAATTTACTTTGACTTTCATCACATAACATACAGGAAAAAGAATTTGTGACTTTTTCTGCCTAAAATATATATTTATTTCAACAGATGCTCTTTAAATCTACTTGTCTGTATCACTGCGACTCTGATAGGAAATTGACAACATATTCATATGTGCTGTACTAAATCAATCATTACTTGGACTAATTTAACCAAATTAGTTTTTTTTTAGGTTTTTGATAATTCATACAACACCATTAAGTTATTCATTACAATAAAATACAATTCTAAAATTTATTTACTGTGTAAATATGCATAAATATGACGTTTTTACTGACAATTAGGTTGATTTTTACTCAACGCATATTTCTTGTAGACAATAAAATGATTATAACTTTCGTTCTATTTAAGATAAATTGATGAAATAAAAAGTATATTAAATTTTATTATGCTGAGAAGTCACTTATTGATTTTAAGAAATGATAAACCCCTTTGAGTGGGGGAGGGGGGGGGCGTTGAGTATCGAAAAAAGAAACTATTGTAAATTTCTTTTCTATTGTGGGTTTTAATGATTCATATAGCAGCCAAACTGTTTTTAGGCAATACCTATTTTGTCTGTCTGCCTGTCTGTCCCTCTGTCTGTCTGTCTGTCCTTTTGTCTGTCTGTCCCACCACTTGTCTGTCTATCTGTCTAACTGCCTCTCTTTTGGATTTCAATGAATCATCTAGCATAGCCTAATTGTAATTTGTTAATGCCTCAAAGACTGTCTATTACTATTTACCTGTTCCTCTGTCTGTCCGTCTGTCTGATCTTTCACAGGTTCCTATTGGATTTTATCTAATTAATGGTCTATTATAGTCAAACTTTGATAATTCTTCTTGCCTGTCTGTCTGTCTATCTGCTGAGTTTCTACCCTTGGTCTAACAGACTGATTCACTAAATTCATAAAAAAATTAGATTTAACTAATAATATGGTGGTATCTTGTACCAAGAGATACACAAATAACCTTGTGTTGAAAAAAAACAAATAAAAAATTATTCAATTTCTTCTATAAAAAAAAGGGTAATACATGTTCCTTAAATCTCTTTGTACATCAAAAATATGTTTCAAATTTATAATATCAGGTTATATTCCATTAATTTATTAACAACTAAATTTTTTGACACATCACTTATGACTTTTAACAGTCCCCTTAAACTAAAATCAAGGGTTATTTTATTAAGGTTTTACCAAAACTACTTTACATAAGAAATTTATTACATTTCAAATTTTTGTTATAAAAATAGGATTGGAATATATCTCCCTCCCAACATTAACTTTGAGCACTATTGTAAAATATATTAAAAGTTATGAACATATATCTATCAAGATCATTAAAGGAATTAATTCAAGTTTAAGGGGGGGGGGGGGGGGGTTAATGCAACCATCTCGTAATCAATGCGCAAATTGCACTTAGAATTCGAATTTTGTTACAAAACTTGGCATGAGTAATCCTTGGTATATCTAATTTCCCAAAATGAAACAAAAAGTTGGAAAAGTGATGGCTAACAGCTGGCGGCTTAGTCGTTTAGCCGTTTTTGGGCTATATTCAGGGCAAAACTATCATTAATTACATAGGAATCAACTTTTTAAAACATATTTTTGCTTTAAATATCCATTTTTAAAATTTCTTGTACCAGCTGCTAAATGGCTAGAACTGGCTGAAAATGGCTGGGAGCGGCTAAGAGTATGAAGAGTAGATAGGGCTTGTGACATGTCTAGGGGTAGGTTTTTATTAATACCGAGCTCAAAAATATTACTATAAATTTGTCAGCTGGGGCTGTTACACAGACTGTTAAAAACCTACCTAGAGACACGTCACAAGCCCTATCTACTCATTCTACTCTTGGCCGCTCCCAGCTGAGCTGCGGCCGTTAGCAAGCTGCTATATGGATGTTGTGTGGTATTTTTGAGCTCAGCACCCATAAAAACCTACCCCTAGACACATCAAAAGCCCTATCTACTCATCATACTCTTGACCACTCCCAGCTGTTTCCAGCCAGTTCTAGCTGTTAAGTGGGTGGTACTGAAAATTTAAATATGGTTATTAGTATAATTTAACATACATTAAATCAAAAGTATGTTTTTAAAATAAACCTACCCTAGACATGTCACATCTTCCAAAGTCAAAATTGCATATATATATAATACAATTTTTGAGGTCATAATTTACTATAAATACTAACACTATCTGTGTAAAAACTTTGAGGGAAACCCCAAAAAAATTAATGGTCTTCTTATCAATAAAGGGGGGGGGGGTTAGTGCTGGAAGGTGAGCAAAATTGATTGAATATTGAGCTAAAATTTTGAAACTGCCTAGTCCAGTAGTTACTGCATCTAAATGAAAAACAAAATTAAAATTTTTATTTTTAAGTTATGTAAGAAAAACTCTGCAAAAATGGAATTTGACTTTGCAGATTACTTGCTACACCTTCATTTTATTAAGTATATTTGCGATAACTTTTATTTAATGAAAACTTCCAATTTTTAACATGTACAAAACGGCCTGCTTAATTGCTTCAAGATCCATGTCAGATCTATATAGGAAATAAATGTCTATAAACGAGCTCAAGTTTTCCAAGGAATATTTGTTTAAAACTCATAGTGCTCCAATAATCCATAATAAACTCTCATTGCCCAGAACGATAAGACCCATTATTTTACTTTATTAAAAATAAATTCCTTTTTTTAATTTCATGTTGCTATTTACCTTATATCAATGTATTTAATTTCTAATCATAAAAAAGAAAATTTAAATTTATAATATAATAAATTTAAGAAAACTCTGTTTTAAAAGAATTTGATAGTGGCGACACTTTGTGTGCTCAAATATTGAACTAAAATTGTAATCATCATCATTAACCCTTTGGTGATGGTAATGTAAAAAAAAAATATAATTTAAAAAATCTTTTAAAAATCATTTAGATTATTAAATATTTACTTTCTTTTAGATAGTAATGCCGGGTGAGGAAAATAGATTTATTGAGAAATAGATATGCATATAGAAAACTAGCCAATAGGGAGATAATTATATCGAGCCAACTCTAGTATGTTATAATTGAGACTGCTCCAATTTTTTTGGTAAATTTCAGGTTTATATTGACATACTAGAATCGAAATTTTGTAAAAATCTTTAAAATTGAGATCACACAAAAGAACTAAAAAAAATATTTTTTTTGCAGATTTCAAAAACTTTGCAGTGCTCATGAGGTCACAATTATTGCATCACAGAAAAAATATTTAGCATGGGTCATTTTTTTTGCTTAAATCAACCAATTTTTACTGGGGGCAAAACTTTTATCAAAATTTTTTCAGGGCGGGATGATTTAATCTACAATATATACTTTTGGCTGTTGACAGTTGTTCTCAGCCATTTTTGGCAGTTTTTAGCTGTTATGACAGCGAAATCTAGAAATTAAAAAAAGTTCTTTTAGTAATATGTCAATGACATAAAGTTATAATGTTAATTAAGAAAAGTTTAATTCCATGGAAATATTAAATTTTTTTATATCCTTATAAGCCGTTACCCAGCTGCCACTATTTTTGGTAGTATTTTTCAGCTCAGCACCCATTAAAACCTATCCCTAATGGATGATTCCTACATGATTATTGATGGATTTGCCCTGAAAATAGCCCAAAAACAGCTAAACAGCTGAGCAAACAGCCATTAGCCATTACTTTTCCAACTTTTTGTTCCATTTTGGGAAAATAGGATTACTCATGCCAAGTTTTGTAATGAAATTTGAATTCTAAGTGCCATTTGTGCATTGATTACGTGATGGTTGCCTTACCCCCCCCCCCCCCCCTTAAGCTTAACTTTTTGTTAAATTTTGAAAAACAGACCTACCAAGGATTACACATGCCAATTTTCATAACAAAATTTGGATTAATTGATTATGGGATGGTTGCATTAACTCCCCCCCCCCCTACATATATATGAGAGCTTCCTCATGTCTCAATTTACTAATTAAAAGTTGTACAGTACAGTTGTACAGAATATTGCAAGATTATTTTAGTAAAGTCTGGTAATTAATTTATCTAAAAATAGATAGCATATAATTATCTGAATCTGTGACTTGCTTATATACACCCTCCTTAAACAACCCCAACCCCACTTTATTTTAAGGGGTGTAAATTTATTTCCTTTACACCCCCTTGGAATTTATAGAGGGGTGTATCTGAGGGTGTAGGCTCTTGTCAAGAGGGTGGACATAAGTGGACACCTAAGGAGGTGTATCCATCCCCCTTAATTTTACAAGGTTGCTGTAAACAACCCCTATACCAACCTTTTGCACGCCTTTGATCTTAACTATACTTTCAGAGTCCATAAAGTTGTAAATTCTGTAATTATTCTACAAAAATTATCTTCCTAAATTAATATATAATTTTCGGGGTGACGTGGGGTGGACTAAACATCAAAATTTTATGGAAAAAAAGATATTTTTAGAACATTCATGACTTGAAATTATCCCCCCTTTGTACTCAATACGCATTTTTTATTCTAAGTGCGTCAATTTTGCGTCTAAAGATACCCTTAGTTTAAGCATTAATTTCTCCAAAAAATGATGAAAAAAGATAAATTTTTTTTTGATAAAATGATAAAAGTATATGTAAAATAAAATAAACAGCAAAAAAAATTATAAAATTACGTTAAATAGAACGAAAATTAGAGCGTTTTGTATGCCTTATAAAATGCGTATTTATCATGAAAATTGTTACGATTTCGTGTCTTGAGTAAAACTTTTATAAGTTTCCCATTTCTATAAGTGAGCAAGCCGCAGTGGTATTCTTATTAATGATTTTTTGTGCTTTGCTACTTAAAGATGTTGTCATCCTTGTTGTCATACAATAAAGAAATATTTAATATCTTTTTTTCATATTAGGTTGATTTTTGGTAAATTATTTCCAAAATGAGTGTTTTTATCTCCCCCCCCCCCCAATTTTTTTTAATGGGGTTATTCATCCTTCCTGCTGAGATTTTATAACATCCCCTTCCACCCATTAAAAATGTTTTGTGGTGGAGGGGGGGGGGGGGGGGAAAGGTTAATTTATCTTCTGTACTATTTTTTCGAAGATGCATTCTAGCTCCCTTCCCTTTGGTCATTGCAGGGTGGGGAGAAGGTATGGGGGAGAAGAGATGGGGGGGGGAAGAGATGGGGGGGGAAGAGATGGGGGGGGAGGTGGGGGATATAAATGGGAAATAGGGATGGGGGAAGGGATGGGGAAGAAGGGATAAGGACTAGGAGGCCCATAATCAAACAATCCCACCCCTTAAAACGCCCTTATTTAAAATTAGTATATATAATCAAAATGCCCCCCCCTAAAGCAAAGTGCCCCCCCGGGGCACTTTGATTTAGGGGGGGGGGCAAAATTTTACAAAATCTTCAAAATGCCCCCCCCTAGACAAAGTGCTTCGCACGCCACTGGACACCCTCCTTCCTCTTGATTATTATATTATTATTGAAGTGCTACTTATGAACATAATCTTCCTAGTTTGATGGAATGATCAATTATTTACTAAGAAATATATTACAGGGCATCTTAGAAGTAAGATCCAGAGTATAATTACTTTATTATATCATTTAACAAGCATAAAGTCATTTGTGAAATAATTTAACATTTTCTATCCTATTATATAAAGTTTTAATGTATTTTGATCTTACCAACCACCTAACATTTATTCATTTCAGGAAAGCCCAATATATTTATTGAAATTTAAATCTTCAAATTGTTCTAGGCCATTTTCCTTCATTCTATCTGAACTTTTGCTTTGTATTATAACACTATGTTGATTTTATGTCAGCAATGAAAACTTCAATAGATGCTATATAGTCAACATTAACTTTAAATCCATATCGAAAGATGCCACCAGTTTTGATAGAGTAATATTAGAAATTATATCCTTATGAAGGGCGCATTGGGGCTATTAGGGGAGGCTGGGGTGGTGATGGGGGGGGGGCTGAGGTGGTGTATTTTCTTCTGTTCACTAACTTCGCAATATGCTTTTTTAGGTACACCTCCCTTCACTCCCAAAAGAAGGAGGGGGAGAAATGGGGATTGATATGCCCAAAATCAAGTACCCCGGCCCCTCTTCCATAAAGCGACCTTTTTTTGAAAACTGTGTGTTTATCAAAATACTTGCCCCTTCCCCTAGACAAAGTGCTGTGCACGCAACTGCTGCTAGGTTGATATAGAATTTTATTTATATATTCTGTTTGCCTCTTCCTTTACCCTGGACAATTATATAATTTGATAATAAGAGACTTATAGGCTCGCCATTTATTACAGGCAGGCGCCTAAATTATATCAAAGATTTTAAGATAAATTTTATTTCTGGTACCAAAACTACTTAAGAACCAACAGATTTTGCCTAATTTGCTTTCATTAACCAGATCTTGATATATGAGGAATTATATTAAAGGCATATCAAGAATTAGTAGCGGAAAAAAGTGTCTAAAAGAATCAACTATGTGACGGCATAAAAATGAGAGAGATGAGAAGAAAAGTGGGAAATAAAACCCTTAAAAAAGAGATGGATAATCCCTCATTTTTATGACGTCACATGGCTGATTTTTAAGACACTTTGTCCCGCTACAAGAATTATTTACGAAGCTTTTTATAGTGCATATAAAAAAAATAATGTCATACTGACTCGCCTACCATTTATTAGTTAAAATGTATACTGGCCTGCCATTGGTAGTTTAGTCTGTGTATTGGCCTATCAATGGTCATTTGTATTATATGACGTCATTTTTTATAGAGCTTCAGTATTTACATAATGTCCGTAGGTGCATTTTAAACTGAATAATTTTTTTTTATTGATTTTAACACTAACTTTTAACATGATCTTTATGATTCTTTTTTCTTAAATTTTTCTAATGTTACCTAGAAAATTTAGGAACAATGTTAGAGATGCGCAGCTTCTCTATATTCAAGTCTTTAAGATGAGTATACAATTCTGCTTCTTCAAATGTTGACTTTCTTTGAGTTTTAATGTTCGTATGTCCGACTGTATGATATTTTAGCTTTGCTTTTAAGGATATAATCATTCTTGCTTCCAAACGTTTACTAACATTTTCTTTGATAAATTAATCCAAAATTTATAAACTCTTTATTTGAACTTAATTAAATTTCCTGGCTAAACAATAGAAATGGAATTATAGCGTTTATTTTAGAGAATTGGAAAGGAAAGAGAGAGAGATACATATATTAATCAACTTGAAGCCAGGTATAAGGTATAACCAACAAGTGAAATAAATCTAAAATAATATTTGGGGGGCAAATGGAGAGGTCGTCATTTTTACGATGTGTTGCCCCCCAACGACAGCTGAAAACCATGTAATAGGTTGCGTGATTTTTTTCGAATTAATTTCGTTATTGGTATTAGCTGACTTGATACACACATACAGAAAGACTTTCTAACAAAAATTGGTGCATAAGATAATCAGATAGAAAAAGAAAAATAGAGAAATCTAAGCATTTAAAAACATTTCATGCTTTACTCTAAGGTGTTTGTTTCTCATTCGTTGTCCTTTCCTTGAATTTATTAATTCTTAAGCTTCTTGGGTGATCAGCGATCAATCAAGTTTTAGGAAAAATATATCACTTCAATCCTATCAATTATTATCACAAGCGGCTGCGTCCTTAGAGGCATCTTGAAGGTGGGGAGAGACCCAACATTTCTTTTTCTCATGGGAAAGGAATTAAGAAATGAACCAACCAACCTAAAAACAAGTTAACCCTATATATGGTAGATGAATTTTTGTCAAAACTATCATGGCTAATAAGTTAACGAAAATTTGTTTATTAACATTAGTAGTTCATCTACTTAAATAACAAAAAGTAAGAAACTAAAACAAAATTGAACAGTTTTAATAAATTTAGTTTTTATTTATTCATCATATTTATCATTTGACATGTATAACCCAAAGGTCATACCTTTAAATCAATTTAACCATCAAATAGATATGTAAATATGTGAAAATTTACTTATTGGTAGTAGCGTAGCTACTCTATAACTATAATATGCTGGTCCGTAAGATTATATGAGATTGTTAAGACATTCTTACTTATTAACAGATCTTAAGAGGATCCAAAGTTCTCAAATTCAATACTCTAGGGCTAAGAAGCAAAAATCTAAATGGATTATGTGGACTATATGATATTATACCGGTTATGGCCAAGCTGACATATCGATATAACATTTTTTCATGATGTTAAATTAATGTAATATTTATCTTCAATGTGACGTCATAATAGAGACTTTAATACTACAGCTTTTCTAATATAATAAATTTCTATCTGAAAGCTTTGTATGCCAAACTACCCATTGATATAATTGTCCTTGTTGTTTTTTAAAATGAAAGTTGTTTGTTAGTAATAAATATCAATAATAAAGGTTTACTCACTACCTTTATGTCATATAAATGTCAAGGGGTGTTCTTTCAAAACATAAAACTATGAAGTATGAACAAAATAGCGCAGCCATAACATAATTATTTGTGATAGAAAAATAACAATAAAAACTACTAAAGTAATATTAAAATTCTATGACATCAAGTTAATACAATGTTTTACCATTTTTTGTTTCTGTGTGATATATATAATACAAAGTAGAACGATGTCTGTCTGTCTGTCTGTCCGTCCGTCCGTCTGTCCCTTAAGATTGGATTCTACTCTTTAGGGAATATACCTACTGGTCCTGTGGTGGTTTTAGGCAATTTTCTTGGGGGGTGGGACACCTCCAACCCCCCAAAAAAATAAAAAATCCCCCCCAATTTTTTTTCCTTATGGGGAAGTTAGTTTACTTAAAACTACTGGCGGCAGCACCAGTAGTTTTTTTAATTACCTCTTGGGGCAAAGCCCCTAGAGGCTAGGGGCGAAGCTGCCAGTAAGAAATAAACTAAAGTCTGTACAGAAAGCTTTTAAAAATATATTATGACTAATAACCAGAAAACAATCATTCAACATTTTAAATAACCTTCAAATGATTCTTTGAAAACATTTACAGTAGATATAGTATTTAGCTTTCTATCCATAGTTTACATTTGTTAAAATTTCTGAATAATAATCCTACTGCTTCGAAGTCATACCCTTTGGGACATATCTTGATAATATGCATGGGAATAATCAAACCCTTCAACCAACTATACTTGGATTCTAACATTTTATTTCGGGATTTATACTTCTTGTGCTTTCATTTGTGATAATTTCTTACGTTTGTTGCCCTAAATTTGGTCACCACTAAATATTTTTGTTTGCACATATTTACATAATTAATAAAATGGCCGCAATAAGCCTTAGCCAGCTGGTATGTTTTCGGATAACAGCAGAATAAAAAATCGCGCCAGATGCCGTCTAGTCATTATTATTATTTTTGTTTTAGTTTAAATTATCAAATTTTAATTAGTTCAAATGACTTTTTTCAATATAAATGTCTGAGGATTTTCTATACCGTTTCAAAAATTTTCATATTTTTGTTGTATCTTTCAAAAACTTAATTGTTTAGTTGTATTTTTATTGAAATAAGTTATTAAAACCATTCAATCACATTTCGTTCATTGGTACAATGTATACGCCAAGCCTCCTTTAAAAAAACAATCTGAAAGTATATACTTCTAAAATTTGAATGTAAAAATAAGGCTGTACAAATAACTGAAAAGCACTCTGGTATCCTTTAACTTTCACCATTTTTAATTGCTTTGTGGATTATATAGGCCCATTTAAATGTCCAAATTCTTAACCCTTTTATTTGTGGGGTTGTATTTGTTAGTAGGGGGGAGGAGGTTGCCGGTTGTAAAATACAATAGCAACAAAATTGGATTTAATAATCAGACTTCTGATATATCAGCAGTTGTGAAACATATTTAACGTCTTAATTTATGAAGCAGTTTATCTATCTTAAGACGATGTACATTTTTCACTTAAAAGAACCAAATACGGCTATATTCATATCATAACTTATAAAAAATCCTTAAAAATACAAGGAAGTTATTTTAAAAATAGGTTATTCCCTATTTATAAAGTATAATTTATATTATATTATATTCCCTATTTATAAAGTAATGTTAAAAAGTATAACCAATTTTTAACTCTGGTTTTAAATGCAGAAAAAAAGATAAAATGTATAAGGCACAGCCCCCCCCCCCCCCCCCCAACTCATAAATGCTTACCCGCACAAGCAAGAGTTAAGATACCTGCTGTATAAACAAACAAACAAGTAGTTTTACCAACATTGGTTTACTACCTTGTTATTCCCAGGGATATGGCAATGGATGTTATAATAATCATGCGTGAAATTCTCCCTTTAATATTTAAGAAGGGGAGGAAAGACTTGAAGATTATTATTAGAGCCAATAGAAAAATTTATTAAAAAAGATTATAAGGTCATACAAACCAAAACTAGAATCTTGAATAGAATTAATAGTTATAAGGAAGGGAGGGGACACTGTACTGTAAATTACACTGGTACCAAAAGTTTTTTTTTAAATTTTATCTTAATCGTTAGCTCAAAAACTTATAAACATTTATTTAGTTTTGATTGGTTGGTTCCAAAATAGTAGTGTACAAACCTTTTAACCAATAATTTATTAAGAATAAAATTCAGTGTTGATATAATTTTTTTGCAACATTACATTTTGCTATAATAAAGGTAACTAAAAAAAAGTAATCTCTAATAAATAAAAAGTACTCTTAATAGAAAACTCAATATAGTAACTTACAGATGAATTATGTAAGTTTTAAAGCAGCTACACTCCTCTTCATTTTAATACATATATTCTATTATTTATTTTTAAACTTTAATTAAATGGATTAAATGTTTTGTACGTTATGTTTGGTCTGTCAAATGTTTTCCAGAAAATTAAAAGACACCTTGAAAAAGACATATGACCAATGATTTATATTTAAAACAAGGTTGACAACATCCACTATAAGCGAAGCACATTAAAAGCATTTATGGACAATCGGATAAAGTGTATTTCAGAGCAACTGCTCAGAGGCCTTTTAAATAAATATAGGAACAGAAATAAAAAAGATAACAGAAAACATAAAATAAATGATAGAAAATCACGAAACCTTTAATATATAGGTATGTAATTGTCTCTTGTAGTATGACCTACAGACCGACGCACCAAGTAAGCTGTATACTAGATGCTCTTTGGTAAGGGTCATCTTTACATAAAGAGAGGTTCTAGGACAAACGTAGGAGTCCCAAACGTCGGGGTGGAAAAACGTTTGTATGGACAATCACAGAAGTCCCAAACGTCGGAGTAGACAAACGCAAGATTTTTTAAAATAATTTTAATAGCAACAGAGAAATTTACCTTTTCCCCATAGCGTTACGGTCTGGTAGACTGCCTGACTGGAGGACTGATAGAAGGATGGTCAAACAGCCAGACAAAGTGAACTAAATAGTAGCTTCACTACTAATAAAACGTGGGACAAATAAATAAAAGATTAAACACAATATTACAGCCAACCGTCGATCATATTTAGTTAGATAGATAGATCATATTTACATGTAATTAATATGCACATAGAGATGCCTACAAAGTAATTTAAATTTTGACATAATGAATACAATATTATTATTATTATTTACATTACAAAGTAAGTCCAGCATAGGTATTTCATTGTGAGAGATACGTTGATATGTAGGTAGAGGTTTCAAATAGTATAAGAACATGTTAAAGATATAGTTAATTTGTTTGGATCTACTGCAGTTCACGGTAAAATATTGCTGGTAACGAATATTGCCAAAAATCTATGAATTTTAAAGGCTGCTAGCTACCAAACGGCTGAACGTACAGATCATACCCGCACACCATTTTAAGCGGTATAAGGAGGCCTACAAATAATCTGGAATAGCCAAGATCCAATGATGCACAGGGAAAGCTTCACTGAAGAAAAAACGCGTAAAATAGGCCTTTTTCACGCATTTCTCTGCACTGCGAGATAATTATGCATTATTGATTTATGGCTATTCCAGATTATTTGTAGGCCTTCTTATGCTGCTTAAAACAGTGTGCGGGCATGATCTGTACTGTCAGCCGTTTGGCAGCTAGCAGCCTTTAAAATTTATAGATTTTTGCCAATATTCGTAACCAGCAATATTTTACCGTGAACTGCAGTAGATCCATTTGTTTTAATAACATTAGGTTTAGAATATGATCATACTTAGCAGACAACCAATCTTTTTATTGCACTCTACACTATATTAACTATGAATCGAATGGAAATGCGTTGTGCCATTGTATAACCACGGGTATTATGAAAACTCTAATAATTGATGTCAAACGTTTGATATAGCAGCAGTGTATTTTCCAAACGTAACAACAAGCGGGTACGAAACCATTTATATAAATATAATTTTTAAAAATGTTTACTTTTGTTTTAGTTACTTTGGAATTATTTAAATATACAAGGGTCAGTTAGTTTACCCTAGGGAATCTAAAGGGATGAGACAATGGGCGGTAAATTGCTGTACCTATACTCTTAATTATGATTAACAAATGTTAAAGTTAATGGTGGAAACGTTTGTTACAGCCAATCAATATTACCCAAAGTACCCAAAGTTTAAGCCATCGATTAAGCGAATGTGTTTTTCAAATTTTGGGTACCATTTCATTTCCCTTTCCTACCTGGTTAATGTTATCCTATATATGTAGTATGTATGAGGAAAATGCTTAACGTGGTCATTCTTTGACTCTTTAAATTCGTACAGCATTATTGTTGTTTAAAATAAAATTATCGTTACCTACAGACAGAGTGAGGGAAACTAAACTTAAGATACATTCGATGAACGTAAATTAGAAAAAAAAACTTTTTAAAGTGCTTTCTATAGCTAGGAACTTTGGGACCTTTTTTAAAAATATTTAAATTCCCGAAGATAGAGGGCCATTGGGCTGTTTTGACACTAGTCCCCAATGTTTTATAATAACTTTTTACGTATTCGTTGGCTTAACAACTTTATTTTATTATTAACTACTTTTATTAAATTTTGATTGGTTGGTTCATTAAGTTGATTGACCAAACGTTTCAGCCACTAATTGTTGTCTACAAAAGGGGTAATTTGTATGTGTATTATCATTGGGGATGTACATCAATTTATCGGCCAATGTCTTATACTTGCTTAGACCCCTGCTTGAATTAGACCATAGCGTTTATATAAGAAAAGTTGTTGTGTATGAACCCGTTTTAATTGTATCCATAATAAACAATAGGTAAATAGGTATACAATTATTGCATAATTAAGTTATTGATGGGCTTCTATCTATACACCGTCTAATTTATAAGAGCAGTACAATGGATATATTATTTCTTGTATATTACACCAGATTATCATGTGCTTTTATAAAGTGAAACTTGTATATTCGGAGCATCCAATAAAAAACAACAGATTTGAAAAAAATAGGTTTCTGTACTTATGCAAATCGAGGTTTCGTTGACCTTTTAGTTTTTTAATAGGAAGGTTTCGCGATTTTATCAATTAAAGGTTAATAATTAGAAAAGGATAGAAAAAAAGGAAGAGATATAGTGAAAGAAAGGGAGACAGAGGGAGACAGATAGAGAGACGGAGAGAGAGAGAGATAAGGAGATCGAGTATAAAGGAGAGAGAGAGAGAGAGAGAGAGAGAGAGAGAGAGAGAGAGAGAGAGAGAGAGAGAGAAGAAAGAGAGAGAGAGAGAGAGAGAGAGAAGGAGAGAGAGGGAGAGAAAAGAAAAGAAATGAGAGAATTTCGTAATTATATGTAACTTATTTAATTTATAATAGTTTATGTACTACAATTTTGGAAACTTTTTTTGTAGCTTATTATTTTTAATTGAAACGAAATCAGCTTTATATTTTTTTTTCGCTGCAATGAACATATTTTTCTTAGTGATGGGATCCCTACCCATCCTAGGAATGAGTTATGATGTTAGAAATGTGTGGGAAGAACAGAAAAGAATTTGCAAAAATAAATTCGTAATTTACCTCGAAACACCAAGTGCAGCTTTAATAAACCCCAATTTAATTAAATATGAAAATATTGGGCATGGGTCTTAGAGTGAAAAAAAATGTCCCCTATTCCTTGTCAAAAAATAATGGCAAAATAATCTATCAATTTTTTATTTCAACGAGCTTATGGCAAATGAAATTAAATAAAGAAAAGTGGCCATGCCTGATCTAATATCGACATACGTGGATATTACGACATGGGAAAATTGTCGACAATTTAGATTGCTCTTATGGACATCATTTATTGGTCGGTTCGTTCATCCAGTAATAGGAGAGGGAAATCTTTATTTTAGCAGCTACGATTTTCACTTGATAAGAGAACATGAAAAGTAGGTTTAACTTCCAAGTAATTATATATCCATTGTTATCACACAAATGGCAAAATAGAAGATTATTTATGTCAACTTTATGACTCTTTTATAACCCTCACCAACCCTTCTTTTATTCAAAAAAAAATAACCCTTGGGGTAAGGGTGACGGGGTCAATCGCGGTCCACAAACGATTGAAGGATTTATACCTAGAAATTTTGCACAAAATTGGTTGTGCTAAAAAGTGGTGATGGTTCAACTTTTTGCAACAATAATATAGTGGTAATATCTCAATCGTTTCAGTTCGGCACAAAATTTACCCCCTCTCTACTTAATTTCATATTTTTTTTTACAAACGCTACGCACGTTTAATCATCCGTCCATCAAATATCTACACTTTTTTCACTATTTACTATTTAGGGCATATGATAAACGTAGAATCTATCATGCATAACACTTTATAGTTCGTTTTTCATAAAAACAACGTTAGCTTTTATTTCTTTGCTTCTTTTTGACAATAATTTAAAGAAATGGGGAAATAGATATAATATATATTTCTCCCAATTTTGTTAAATTCTGCCCATGGCTGCTTATATGTTATAGTTTAGCGGAGGGAAGGGGGCGTAAAAAATAATAATATTACTCGTATGGAAAATACAAGACATAAACCATATTCTAAATTGACCAATTTTAAGGCATTTTTGAATTCTAGACTTTGACTAGACTTTACGCTGGATGTAATGTCATTTTGTAAGAAGTGTAATAGTTTTAAAACTTGTTAACCAGAGTTGAAAATCTGTTGTGTTAATATGATATTTAAAAACCTTGGACCTCGACCCTAGAATTCATGAGACCTCATAGCACAATTCCATTTTTGTAAATCTTTTGTTATTATCAGATTTTTTGTCTACATTGATAGCTGACGTCTTACAAATTTTATACCTCATCTACTTTTTACGTAATTTGCATAACTTATCATGCATATACATAATTGGATTTGAGAAAAGAAGGAGAATCAAGAAAGTTTAGAAAGTATAACTAAACACAAACACACAAATAAAGACTATTTATGTAATGTAAGAAAAAATACTAAAAAAAAACAATGACAGAAAGGAAAAAAAATAGTGGGATGAATATAAATTTTGATCATCTAATGTAAAAGGCAAAAAATGCAACGAAAAAATATAAATGGATGGCTTGACCAGAAAAGGTTTAGAATAATTCAAAAAAATTTTACATTTGAATTTTTTTTCCGATTGTTTTCTTGGAAGCTGTCTGGCACTTACCTAAAGCTGTTTCTATATTTATACATTGTAAAAAATTCAATTCTATATGACCAGACACTTCTCAGCCAATTTCTGTGCACGCCAGGGATAAACAAATTAATAAATAAACTATGAAAAATATATTTTTGAGGTAGGGTATCAAAAAGTTATTAATCAATTCGACTTCAGATCAAAACTATTTCTGATTTCTTAAAACTGTCTCAAAACATAAAGCTGAGTTATCTAAAGAAACAAAGCAAAATTGAGCGATTATTTTGCTCAAATTTCAAAACTATGGGACTTTTCAACAACCATTCGACCACACATCACTCCAATCCTTAAATTTACAGGGCCTCATCCTCCTAAGAGGGTGTTCTCATTCTTAACTAACATAAACTAGTAAAACATTTATATTATGGTTTACAATTAGGATATAGGGGGAAAGGTATGTTCCATTGGTAATTTATGGGGAAGCTTTTTATAATGCCCATAAAAATGACTTTATAGTGACCTACCATTGGTCAATTAAAATGTATACTGGCCTACCATTGGTAATTTAGTCTGTGTATTGGCATATCATTGGTCATTTGTATAGTATGACGCCATTTTTTATAAAAATTACAAACAGCTTCATTTAAGGGTAATTGTTATAGTTCTTATTTCATTCCAATTTGTAGAAACAAATTTTAAAAAAACTGTTTAATAGATTTACCGATCTTTTTACCCCTATTGCACATGAAGTTAAAGATTTCAATTGTTTTTAATTATCTTCCCACAGTATTACAAAGCACAAAAACAATGACCAAAGGCAAATTATGTCTAAACAAGAACAATTTTGCTCAATAGTTTTTTGTAAATCAATCAAAATTTCAAAAATTGCAATCGACAGTTTTATTTAACCCTTACAGATCGGGGGGGGGGGGGGGCTCCAAGAGCCCCCCCCCCCTCTAGTTTTTTCAATCTCATTTTTTTTGTAGGTAAGATGGAGTGCTGTGACTTCATGACTTTTTAAGTTTAGTAATTATACGTCGGCAAGAGTTGATTTTTGTAGGATATCTGGTCTGTGTCGGTCGTGGTGTCCGGTCAAAGTCGGTTGGGTAGCACCAAAATTAGAAAAAAATTCTAAAAAAATCTTAATTTCTACATTATGACTTTTGTGTTTAAGGAGAAACCTAAAATTTTTTTGGTGAATACTTAGATATCAATGACCTTCTGAGAAAAAATGTGTTATGACCGTTTGACCGCTCCCTGACCGACTTTATGACCGATTTTTGTCCGGCTTTTACTACAGACATATATCATGAATATCGTGGCTTCTATTACAGCTAGAGTCCTATAATTTTTTTTGGTAAATCCTTGAGCAACATCAAACAGATAAAAATATTAATCGGCGCCGCCAACCGCCGTTTTACCGCCGTTTTACCGCCGTAACCGCCGAAAATGGCGGTTTCCGTTATTTGCCGTTTTTTGGCGATGATCAGAAAAAGTATTTTTTTTGTTATGAAAAATAAAAGTTCGTCCTAAAATTTGGTCATCCTAGCTGCAAAATTGGCCGCTCTACAGCTGTTTTAAAATTTAGCGGCTGGCCGCTAAAAAGCGGCTAAGGAGCGGCCTAGCTGCTATGACTAGCAAAAGTAATTTTCTCTAAAAATATACATGAACCAACAGAAAAAATTTTTACGTCTTTATCTGTAACAGGAGCCGAGATAGAGGGGGGGGCTCTTGGAGCCCCCCCCCCCCCCCCCCCCGATCTATTAAGGTGGGAATTGGGGCCCGAGCTGTAAGGGTTAATAATACACATAACAGCAACCGTGGATACCAAACCTGAATTATTGGACATAATAAAGACAGGGAAGGAGGAGACATTGGACTTTTAATATACCACACTAAATTTCTTACGAACGCTATCTAATTCACTGACTTAAAACTTTGGACATATTTATCGGCTGATTGGTTGGATTAAACTAACAATGTCTTAGTCATACAACCAATAATCTAATATACAGACGGGGTATTTTTTTAGATGTATACATATACATTTTTCATCCACTGTATAACCTCTGAGAATCCCTGCAAAAAGGGCAATTTAAAGACAGAATAACATTAAATTAGAATTAAAGATAATTACAAATACAAAGAAGAAAAAAAAACATTTATAGAAAAGCTACGTAACTCAAAAAGAAGTATGTCAGAGGCCTTTTTCCGCTCCCACGTCTGATATATAGAATGTAAATTATAGCAAGGCCCTTGTGTAGTAAAAATACCCTTTGTAATAACAACACTAGAATTAAATGCAAAATGGGCCTCAAAAACATAGTTTTTGAAAGTTGGTCAGAAAAAGAAATATATTTTCTTAAAATATCTATTTTTAAAATCAAATCAAGCTAATGTTAGTCTGTACTTTTTAGGGAGGAATTGTAACAATCCTATCTTAATGTAATTATCTATATATTAAGGTAAACCTGTGGAAAATATCCAACCCACACATTATTCTTATGGAAAATATGATGTATTTTAGGGCTGAAAAATAGCCATTGACAATTATAATAAAATTTGTGGATTTATTGTTTAAGCTGTTTACAAGATATACTGAATTTATAACTAAGAGACTGGAATGAAGGATAGTTTTACAAACTATTTTCCAGTATCTTTATCTCCATTATGTACTAAATTTTCTACAAAAAGGAGTGAATTCGTAATATATTACCTACTTTTTAAGTGAGTCACGCAACCTCAAAATTATATATTTTGTAATGGTTCACAAATTTTTAAATATTAGCTCATCTTGTAAGTATAATTTAGAAGTTATATGTTTGCCTGTCCATGTGTCATTAATAGAATTGCATTGCATTGTAGTTGTTATGCTCAATGTTAGACAACGAAATTTCTGCAATAGCATGTCGATATGTTGTCAGATATGGCACTTTATCAATGCCATTTAGTCGACATAGAAGTTAAATTTTGACATTTCTCAATATTTGACTCGTTAGATTTCAAATTTATCATTGTTTGAGAAACTGGCAAATAATATGATAAGCTTTTTATTTTGTTTTGTTTAGATGTTCAAGGCTTTGCCCCAAGAGGTTTGATCAAACTGATTTTTCGTAGGTATTTTAGATATAAAAGAAAAATTTAAAAAATAATTTTATTTGGGGGGGAGGGGGTTAGTCGACCCCACTATTTTATTTTTTTCATTCTTGGGGGGGGGGGGTTTTGGGTGTCCCAACCCCCAAGAAAATAGTTTTAAACCTTCCCGGGACCTATGAGAAGCTACCCTGTAAAAGGAGAACCCGATAGGTTCAGCGGTTAGCGAGATCCTTCGCTACAAACAAACAGACAGACATCGTTCTACTTTGTATTATAGATAGTCTATATTATTTAAATTTATTGTTACTAGATTTTCAATTTTTACTACATTACAGTTTACTGTTTTTTTGGCAGTTTTTACAAAATTTCGCTGTTATAAATTTTTTTGTGTTTTGTATGAATACAAGGACGTAAGAATCATTACAGCGTAGACTATAATATAAAAATACTTAAGAGCGCCACTCTGCCTAGCCACAACGTAATATTAAACCATTATAATACAATCTTATACAGATTTTTTAGTAAACCAAAATAATAGGTTATTATATGTTTCCTTAAATATGCTAAAATCTATTTTTTTAAAATTATAAATCTTCAAAACAGTTTATGCTGCTTTATTATTAAAGAATTAAGTTCATTAGTAGAACAACATTAAAACTATAACAAGCATGAAAATTCAATTTTTAGCGAGGTCAGTGAAATATTTCTCTTTAACATAGCAAAATAAAAGTTAATAAATCAGTGAGTTTTAGTGTTATTTATCGCATCGTATTACAGACAGCTTTCCTTGGATATTAAAGACACCCTGAAAAATTATAAGATTAATATTTATGGAAAATGTCTGTAATACGATGCTATACATGACTTTTCAGTATGGCTTAGACCGGTTCTAATCCAGTGGATTTTAATTGTTTTGGAAACCATACTGGAAACTTTTTCTCACTAGGTTTCAGAAGGTTATCTCATTTTTTTATAGAAGTTGAGTCAATAACATTTCCAATATAGCTTTACTGATTAACTGCTGGAAAAAAAAAATAATATGGTATGAAAAAAAACTCCTTTTTTTACTCATACCTCTACTGACAAAGTAATTTTAAGAGCTGTGATAGTTTTAGAAATTAACTACCTAATGACATTTTACCCAAATCTTTTGTTTTTAAGGTTGTTGTTGATAAAAATGGATGATGTTGGAATGAATGGGCCTTTTTTGCCTGTTTTTGTTGAGATAATGGTTTTACATGATTGATCACTATACGCAATCATGGTTAACATAGGGTTCTAACATTTTGTACATTTTCTGCCCCTGTCCACGCTGGATGCATTTTACTGACAAACAATTTCAAAATCGATTTATGATATTTATTGAAATGTTTTATAACACTCAACAGACAACCAACCCATTGATTGTTATTTGTAAATTCTGTGCATTAGGATATATAAGTTGGAAGGAATATTAATGTCAGGGGGAGATTTGAAATCTGCATCAAATTTTAAGGATTTTTTTTATAAAATTCGTTTTTTGTATAAATCTTTATCTAAAAGTGGAAATATAATTTAAGTTAATTAATTTTGACCAATAGGATAGGTGGATTAGAAACTACCTGCGCTCTAATTGGGTGAATGATGTACGACACTTAAAGGGCGAATATAGAATGAATATGATATGGGCTCAAAAAAACCGTGCCATTCCATAGATTATAAATAACTTAAAGATATTGACATATCCAATTGTATAAGTCTGTTTATAGCTTAAAACCTGTCAATCTGAAGACAATATTATGTAATTAGTGTGGTTCCCTAAGAACTCAAACACCCTAGCATCACACAAGGCTTCATGACAAGGTTGAATTAAAAAGCTTTCATTAAATGATAGTTGTAATAACGTGGAAACCAATTAATCAGGGGTAAATATACCCTCCTTCTACCTTTATAAAGTAACTTATTTAAAAGTTAAAAAAACATCAAATAATGTAAAAAGTAAAAAAAAATAATCAATAAAATTTTCTTGGAGGAAGAATGATTTCAAATCCCTGTTTTTTTGTGGCTGTGTGTGTGTGTGTTGAAAATGCGTACTTAAGGGTGTTTATATCATCCAGAATTAATCACTGATCTTTGTACAGAAAATAAACTTTAAGATGTATTATTTACCCTAATCAATGCTCCTGACACCCTTCTACGTAAATTATTTTTACGCTTTTTTAAAATTAAATAAAATAGTATATAATCTAAAATAAAAAACATTTAAATTATCATTTAAGATGCATGCTAATGTAATAGTCAATCAAACTTAAGCAAAATAGTCAAAAAAAAGTCTTGTAAAGGGCTAAAATAAACGATTTTGTCGGCAATCTGATTTATTATATGTTCAATTGAAACAGAAAATTGCAAAATCTACTTAAGGATTTTTTTGAATTTTTAAATTTGGCATAGATATTCTAAAAGTATGTAATGGCACCTTTGATATAAGCTCATATCATATCGAACCTATATTCGCCCTTTAACCCTTAACAGTCGGGCCCCTTGCCGCACCTTAATCAGTCGGGGGGGGGGGGGAGCGTTCAACGCCCCCCCATATTATCTCAGTTCCTATTAGAACTAGAGGGCTAAATTTTTTTGTACAAGTCCCCAGTGTTATGATGAATTTCCGACCTTAAGTAAGTCAAAGTCAATTTTCGCTTCCTTCACCCTTTTATTTAACAACCTTTGTCTTTAGGTCCTTTTTTACTTAAAAATTTCAAACAGCTGTAATTTTCTCATTTTTGAAGCTAGAAGAACAATTTTTTTGCAGAAAATGCTTATCTTTATGTAAATTTTATATTTGAAATGTCAAAATATAAATTTCAGCGGCCGCAGCTGTACTTGGCAGCTGCCAGCCGCCGCAGTCGGCGGTCGGCGGGAAAACGGCGGTGGATCTTTATGAAATTTTTTTACGTTATGTAGACATGTAAGAAAAGCTTAAGTTAAAAATTTGAAGTCTCTAAGTCAAAAATTGAGGCCACAGGAGCCTTTTAAAGATTTCTGGAGACCTGGAGGATCAGGACCTGCAGGATCATACCTGGAACCTGAAATTGACTTGAACACCTGTATTTCATATAAGGATGTCTACTAGAGGATATTTTAGTATTTTGGCAAGATAAAATACTTTGTTTAAGTCAAAAAAATATTTTTGCTCTTTACCTGGATGACCCTGCCAGGTTTGCTGGCATCCTGTGCCCGCCAGGATGGAGATATTAAAAAAATTCCAACTCTCAGTTATGTGTCATACCCAAACTTAAAAAGTCACGCAGTTTGGGCTCTTCATCTTTCACACACAGAAAATGAGATAGAAAAAACCGGATGGGGGGGCGTTCAACGCCCCCCCCCCCCCCTGACCGAAGCTTCTCCGATCAGAGCGCAGATAGTTTTCAATCCACCAATCACAGATGTCAAAATTAATTAACTTAAATTAGATAAAGAGTTATACAAAAAAAAAACGAATTTTATAAAAAAAATCCTTAAAATTTGATGCAGTTTTCAAATCTCCCCCTAACATTAAAATTCCTTCCAACTTAAATATCCTACTGTACATGGTAATGTTGCGCCTATTTAAGAACCAAGGCATTCCCTGTACTAATAAAATATTTAAATTTAACTCGTTTGATAAACATACAGTTGGTAACGTTCCTAGTATGATGCAGAGTGGTCCTCCAGACTTAATCCCGACATCTCCCCGAAAAAGAGTTACATGTTATTATTGCCATTTGTTGATCATTATGAACAATTTGTACTTTGCTTCCTCTCAATTTTTAACCTTCATAAGATTCCCAACCTAAAAATTGGGTTTTTAGAAAATACCACTACAAAAATAATGATAACAGAACAACAATGATTTAAGAATAATAGCTTATTATACCTTTTCATGTAATTTTAACCTAGAATCAGCTGGATTAAACTGTTGAAAGTAATAAATCATATTTTTTTATATATTCAAACCAAAGTAAGAAAAGTGTCATACTAAAGCACCTATGTTTGCATATTGCATAGTGGCAACATGCAAACTAAGGTATTTAGTAAAAACTATAAAATATTTAGACTTTTAACGCGCGAAATCTACGAGTTTGTAAAAACAATGCTCAGGTTTTCTTCTTTATAGATACTAATAATTATAGCCTAAATCCATGATTTATCTATCTATCCTACTAATTAGCCATCCATAGTCTATCTATCTATCTAACTACAGTCTTAATCAACCAGAGATTGGTAAATTAGCTAAAAAAAATATTAACAATTTTTGCAAATTAATTATTGCAGTTTATTTATCACGTAAACTATTTTATTTTTTCTTATTTGTACTATCAATTTTAAATAGAAATCCTCAAAGGGCAAACTTAAATAACCGTATATCCATGAAAATAGCCTAGATCCATGATTCTACAAGTTTATTGGCAAATAAAACCCAATCATTTGGGTTTCATATACATTTTTTGGATTACTTCATAATTTTGTAAAATTTTTGACGGTCTATTTTTTTTGTAACTGTAATTGTAATTTTGTGACCATCGTTAATGCTTTATTCCATGCAATGCAATCACACCTTAAAGGGTAAATTCAGCTATCTGAATTTTTTGTCTTAATATTATACTGTTATCCGTAAAAAAATTAAATCGTCAAATTTTTGTAAATAATTCTTACACTAACTGTATCAATGTACTTCACTGTCGCTGTTCATCTAAATTGTTTTAACTTGTTATTGCTGTACTACTTTTGACCTAATTCTCTTATATTGGTTTTCAGGGAGGTAAGTGACATAAGGACGTTCATTATTATGGAACCCAAAATTTTATAAATACATCATCTAATTAAACTTTTATTATATCTAGATTGGTTGGTTTAATCTAGCAGTGTCCAAATGGCTCAAAACTACAATTTACTTATGGGTTAATGTTGTTTATCATCGTTGGGGAAGTATATCACATATATGACTTATTAATTTAAGCATTTAATTTAGATACATTATTCCGCCATCAGTACATATGTCATTGTTAAAGAAGGTGTATTTGTGGTAGGGTGAAGCGTTTCAACCCTACAACGCGAGTTCGATTCAAAAGAGCCCCTAGCCTTAAGGATTCTATCAATAAAGTACTACAAGTAGTTACTGTTTGAAAGATATATTTGAACTGAATACACATACAACAAGTTAATAGCTTATATACAAAATAGATTACAAATGGGTTAGGTAGAGAAGGGGTGTAGAGGAGATGGGGAAGCCCCAGCCAGGTGAATAGTAGAGGGGTAGGCTCTGGTAGGGGGGTAAGGTAGACGTCCCCCGGAAAAGGGTAGGTTACTGGAACATGTAGAGGGGAGGGGCAACTCCCTCCCTTTATCAGCGTTGGATAAGTTGACCACTTTCTCTGATGATCAAACAATGGCAAAATGGGCTGGCTAGAATTGTGATAAGCCGTGGATTAACGTCTTGGTGTTAGCGGTAGACACGGAGCATAGCATACTCTATCCGTCTGTCTATCCGTCTGTCCGACTACAACATATTAACTTTTTTGCTTTTTATTTAAGATAGCTAGCTGGTGCTTTTAGTAAGTGGTAGATGTAAAATTTTTCATAGAATTCAGATATGCAATCGGTTTTTTTGTAGACCTCTTATTTTTTAAGTAATTTAACCCATTAGTGCCGAGCGCCACTTTTATGGGCCGATCGAGCTGAAAGTTTCAGGGAAGCTTTATAATGGTCAAAACGGAATTCGTATTTTTTTGTTTTGCTCTAGTGGCGTGCACAGGAAAGTTGCAAAAAAACCCGGTTCGGCTCGGCCATAAATACCAACCAGGCATTATTACCCGTTTTTGGTGCTTTCCCCCGGCGTTAAAACCCGGTTTTCCTGTAAAAACCCGGTTATTTTGACCAAAAATCGAAAAATGTAATTTTTGAACGCCAAAAGTGAGATGAACACTTTTTAGAACTTTGATACGATCCGTAATTGAAAACTACACAACCTCATGTAATCTATAGAGCTACAAGTATAATACAAAGCGATTTATTTCAAATTTAGTGTTTAGCCGGCGATTTCGGGTAAAAAAACCCTGTTTTGTTGTTGTTGTCAAAAAAGATCTATTAGTGAAACCGGGTAATAAAAATTTCAGACTCCAAATGGAAATGCCGAACTGGGCTTATATAGGGCGTTAAAAAAACGATAAAAAAATCATATAAAAAATAATAATTTAAATAAAACGAATTCACAAATAGATGTACTTGTCAATAAACTTTAGATTTAACGAAAAAAATCAGCAACTTTACTATAAAAACAAAAAAGTTAGATGGGGTATTTTGAATTTTCATGATTTTCAAACTTTGTTGATCTATACCGGCAAACGGAAGTAAGCAAAACTACCTGCTCCAGGGGGAAATGAAAGCCAGGGTAGTAGAGGGGGGATTCATACTGAGAATGATGCAATTATGAAGCCGAAAACCGGTTTTTTTTAGATTTTCTGGAACCGGGTTTTAAAACCCGGTTCGGCACTAATGGGTTAAGTTTTTTAAAAAAATAATTAAGTCGGTTTTAAGGTACTAAAACGCAACAAAATAAAAGAAGAAAATGGCCAGTATGAACAAAATAGTAAGATCTTTAATTTGACACCTTACTTTTAAAATTCTGTTGAGTAATTATTGAAAAAATAAATTTTTTAAACCTCGGTTTAATAAAAACTTTAAACCTAAATATTTTCTCAAACAGACATAAAAAAATATGGGTTCATATTTACCTTTAGAATCAGAAAAATATTACGAATCTATTCTAAGCAAAATTGAAAAAGTTTTATAAAACTATAATAAAAAAAATAAGTTTATTTTAAGAATCATAATTTTCAGCTTTAAAGGGTTGACTTGAACAAAACCTAAACAAATGTACATACACTGTAACAGATATTTTTTAAACACAAGAAACAATAATGCATTTCTAAATGCATTGTTTTGAAGTTTATAAACAGACTGAAGCATACTTGTTCATAATTTTCCATTCTTTACATGTTATGTAAGTATCACTATTTTTATTGTAGTATCTATTGTATATATTGTTTGAACATTATCCTTTTTTTTGTCAATTCTATTGGTTAAGTTTTGAGGTGAAGCTTCTTGATTCGTCAATTTTAGAGATTTTTGATTGGCTAGTTTAATAGTTACAATTAAGTGTTGCCTGTAAAAATATAATATTTTAGGCCATTTTTATTTTTTTAAGTTTTAACTTTTTTTCAATTTTGCTTAGAATGGATTTGTAATATTTTTCTGATTCTAAAGGTATATATGAACCCATGTTTTTATGTCTGTTTGAGAAAATGTTAAGGTTTAAAGTTTTTATTAAACCAAGGTTAAAAAAATAGATTTTTTCAATAATTACTCAACAGAATTTTAAAAGTAAGGTGTTAAATTAAAGATCTTAGTATTTTTGTTCATACTGGCCATTTTCTTCTTTTATTTTGTTGCGTTTTAGTGCCTTAAAACCGACTTAATTTTTTTTTTTAAAACTTAAATTACTTAAAAAATAAGAGGTCTACAAAAAAACCGATTGCATATCTGAATTCTATGAAAAATTTTACATCTACTACTTACTAAAAGCACCGGCTAGCTATCTTAAATAAAAAGCAAAAAAGTTAATACACCTTCTTTAGATATTTTCTAAATCTAGAAACAGGATACTTTTATTTCACTTTTGATATAAAGTAAAAGTTTTTTTAGGTCCTTGAATTTTTTTACTGAAATTTAAAACCCTAATGTCTACATACATATGATATGGGGGTATAAGGACAGGTAAATAAAGCTAAAATTAGATAGGGAAGTATTTTTTTTATTCAGTAATTCCTTTCAAAAAATCTGCAGTTCGTAGCTGCAAATGGGTTATTTCAAAGATCTAAAGTTGCTGTTTGATTATGAAGCGATTTCAATTATTCGATGTTTATGTTTACCTATTTTTCCCTGAAAAATGTCCTCTTAGTTCGTTTTGCTCTTTTTGAATGACAATAATTTTAACTGTACTTATTTTTAGTAGGGTTAGGTAAATCATAGTTTTATTAGTGAAGTATCCAAAGGTTTAGGGTTATCGCATAGTTGGATCACACTGTATAGGATCAAAAAATTTTAAAGTTGAATATTTGTTTGAGAGGTTCTATACAACTTATAAAGAGGATTTCTTATTTTTCTCCATATACCTATTAATTTATCCCAACCTTTTCATACACGTATGATTATGGTAGAATAAAAGAACCAACACATGACGAATATGTCGACCCAAAATGCTGAGATTGTACGCAAGTTTAATAAGTACAATGGCAAATAACCACAAAAAATACTACTTTCAAAAGTTGAATTAATATTTGGTTTTAAATATCTTTACTTTGTACATTTAGGTGTATTTTTCACCAATGATTTTGAAACTCGTTAATGTACTGTACAAACTAAGACCCTAAATGAGTCTATCATCAACATGACAAGTCTAGAGGGGAATGGGAAAAAGATTGGTCTGTTTTTAAAAAAAGCTTTAAAAATTAAATAAATTTTAGCAGGCCGGCTATTTGTCAGACTGCTCAGTTATAGCTGCAGGTTTTTTTTAAAACAAATTTTGTCTACTGCTGCAATCTAAACGGCTGCCTCTGTTCAAAATCTAGGTAAACTCTTAGGATAGCACCGCCGTTTTTAGTATTTAATTAGTTTATTCTTATACATACATTAAATTCCAATATTCCTACACACCTAATTACGGCACCATCCCAGTTGAGGAGTGAGATTCTACCCCATACGAAAAAATAAACCCCCCCCCCCCCGCCATCTGTCAAAATAAACCCCCCCCCCCCGGCATCATTTGATTTTGTACCCCATCTTAAATTTTGGTCCCTGTAATTTTCAATGTTTAAAACAAAGCTTGGTGGTAATAAACTATGAGTTATAGGGGTAAAATATTACATATGGGGTAAGTTTATAAAATATGGGGAACAAAAATCACACATGGAGGTCCAAAAATTAATATGGGGTCATTTTTTCATGATGGGGTAGCTTCAAGTGCTTGTATCTTGAGAACCGTAAGAGATAGAGGCCTAGTTGCTTGACTGTGGTAACTCAGATTTACATAAGAAAGCCATTTATGCACATGGGGTGTCAAAATTTGAGATGGGGTATTTTTTTCATGATGGGGTGTCAAAATTTGATATGGGGTATTTTTTTCATGATGGGGTAGGTTTGAGTGCTTATATCTGGTGAACCGTAAGAGATAGAGGCCTAGTTGCTTGACTGTGGTAACTCAGATTTACATAAGGAAGCCATTTATGCACATGGGGGACCAAAATATGATATGGGGTATTTTTTTCATGATGGGGGTAGTTTCAAGTGCTTATATCTTGAGAACCGTAAGAGATAGAGGCCTAGTTGCTTGACTGTGGTAACTCAGATTTACACAAGGAAGCCATTTATGCACATGGGGGACCAAAACATGATATGGGGTATTTTTTTCATGATGGGGGTAGTTTCAAGTGCTTATATCTTGAGAACCGTAAGAGATAGAGGCCTAGTTGCTTGACTGTGGTAACTCAGATTTACATAAGGAAGCCATTTGTGCACATGGGGGACCAAAACATGATATGGGGTATTTTTTTCATGATGGGGGTAGTTTCAAGTGCTTATATCTGGAGAACCGTAAGAGATAGAGGCCTAGTTGCTTGACTGTGGTAACTCAGATTTACATAAAAAAGCCATTTATGCACATGGGGGACCAAAATATGATATGGGGTATTTTTTTCATGATGGGGGTAGTTTCAAGTGCTTATATCTGGAGAACTGTAAGAGATAGAGGCCTAGTTGCTTGACTGTGGTAACTCAGATTTACATAAGGAAGCCATTTATTCACATGGGGGACCAAAATATGATATGGGGTATTTTTTTCATGATGGGGGTAGTTTCAAGTGCTTATATCTTGAGAACCGTAAGAGATAGAGGCCTAGTTGCTTGACTGTGGTAACTCAGATTTACATAAGGAAGCCATTTATGCACATGGGGGACCAAAATATCATATGGGGTATTTTTTTCATGATGGGGGTAATTTCAAGTGCTTATATCTGGAGAACCGTAAGAGATAGAGGCCTAGTTGCTTGACTGTGGTAACTCAGATTAAAGTAAGGAAGCCATTTATGCACATGGGGGTACATAAATTAATATGGGGGTCATTTTTCTATGATGGTGGGTAAAAATTGAATATAGGGGCCAATTTTTTATGATGGGGTTGGGGGTTGAAATTAGGTTAGGTTAGGTGAAGTTAGGTTAGGTTAGGTTAGGTTAAAATGGGTTAGGTTAGGTTAATATGGGTTAGGTTAGGTTAAGATGGGTTAGGTTAGGTTAAAATTGGTTAGGTTAGGTTAAGTTTGTTAGGTTAGGTTAAGATGGGTTAGGTTAGATTAAAATGGGTTAGATTAGGTTTAGTTGGTTCATGTTAGTTTAAAATTGGTTAAGTTAGGTTAGTTTAAGATTGAGTAGCCCTGCAGGGTTAGGGTCTCCTGCACAGGTTAGGTAATATTGAGGAGCCCTGCAAGGTTAGGGCCCCCGGGGGGGCCTAACCTTGCAGGGCTCCTCAATATTACCTAACCTAACTTAACCTAATTCCCTCTCCACCATAACAAATGGCCCCTATATTCAATTTTTACCCACCATCATGAAAAAAAACAACCCTATCAAATTTTGGTACCCTATGTTCATGAAGGGATTAGGAAATATTGAGTAGCCTTGCAGAGTTAGGGTCTCCTGCACAGGTTAGGTAATATTGAGGAGCCCTGCAAGGTTAGGGCCCCCAGGGGGCCCTAACCTTGCAGGGCTCCTCAATATTACCTAACCTAACTTAACCTAATTCCCTCTCCACCATAACAAATGGCCCCTATTTTCAATTTTTACCCACCATCATGAAAAAAGAAACCCCCAACAAATTTTAGTACCCTATGTTCATTAATGGCTTCCTTATGTAAATCTGAGTTACCACAGTCAAGCAACTAGGCCTCTATCTCTTACCGTTCTCCAGATATAAGCACTTGAAACTACACCCATCATGAAAAAATACCCCATATCAAATTTTGGTCCCCCATGTACATAAATGGCTTCCTTATGTAAATCTGAGTTACCACAGTCAAGCAACTAGGCCTCTATCTCTTACAGTTCTCCAGATATAAGCACTTGAAATTACCCCCATCATGAAAAAAATACCCCATATGATATTTTGGTCCCCCATGTTCATAAATGGCTTCCTTATGTAAATCTGAGTTACCACAGTCAAGCAACTAGGCCTCTATCTCTTACGGTTCTCAAGATATAAGCACTTGAAACTACCCCCATCATGAAAAAAATACCCCATATCATATTTTGGTCCCCCATGTGCACAAATGGTTTCCTTATGTAAATCTGAGTTACCACAGTCAAGCAACTAGGCCTCTATCTCTTACGGTTCTCCAGATATAAGCACTTGAAACTACCCCCATCATGAAAAAAATACCCCATATCATATTTTGGTCCCCCATGTGCATAAATGGCTTCCTTATGTAAATCTGAGTTACCACAGTCAAGCAACTAGGCCTCTATCTCTTACGGTTCTCCAGATATAAGCACTTGAAACTACCCCCATCATGAAAAAAAATACCCCATATCATTTTTTGGTCCCCCATGTGCATAAATGGCTTCCTTATGTAAATCTGAGTTACCACAGTCAAGCAACTAGGCCTCTATCTCTTACGGTTCTCCAGATATAAACACTTGAAACTACCCCCATCATGAAAAAAATACCCCATATCATGTTTTGGTCCCCCATGTGCATAAATGGCTTCCTTATGTAAATCTGAGTTACCACAGTCAAGCAACTAGGCCTCTATCTCTTACGGTTCTCCAGATATAAGCACTTGAAACTACCCCCATCATGAAAAAATGACCCCATATTAATTTTTTGATCACCATGTGTGAGTTTTAACCCCTTGCTTCAATTTTAATATCATAGCATTGGTTGCTACCCCATCTGTATTTTTCAACCAATCATCATGTTTGTTGACATCCAGAAAAATGTATATTATGTAGTTCAATAATCTGCCACTAGATGTTCCTATTTCAAACAAGCTATTGTTTTTTTTCTTCAATGGAGCCAAATTTTTATCTTAAAATATTAGGTAAAGTAAAGTATTAGAATATGTTGGTGATTTAGTATAAAAAAAGTCTTAAAAGAGAAATAAAAAAAATAAATAGAGGCATTTTCAAATTTTATTCAAAATATAGGAAAATATAGAAGAGTGAAAGGCATAGCTTCACTACAGTGGAGTATGGTAGCTTATGCTACCCTAATATAAATTCTTTCGCGCGAGGCTCACCTCGCAAACCCCTCCAGACTCTCCCCTCCCCCCTCCCCCCTACCCAGATTTTATTTCCCCTTCTGCCAATCATTCCCCCATCTGTCAAATCAGACCCCACCTTACAATCCTGGCCCCATGTTCCAATTTAGACCCCATCCTTCATTTTTGTCCCCTGTTCAATAATTTATCCCTTCTCTGACATTATTTTGTTTCTCTTGGAGAGGTACAAAATATGAAGATGGGGATAAATTAACATGATGGGGACAAAATCATAAGATGGGGTAAAAATTTCATGATGCCGGGGGGGGGGGGGGGGTTTAATTTGATAGATGGCGGGGGGGGGGGGGTTTATTTTTTCAGATGGGGTAGAATCTCACTCCTCAACTGGGAACTTGCCCTAATTACATTTGTTTTACCCTAAAATAGATTTTCGTAAAAAGTATTTTTTGCTATTTTTATGAAATAGTAGCCATACACATTGTGTGAACACCAAAATGCTCAGATTTTAGTTGACATGACAGCTCCTTCAAACTAAAACCATTAGAATATAATAACTAGAGGGATATAGTCTCGGGAACTATTTATCCATGTTTGCAAACGGAGACATTATTATTATTTTTTCTAAAGGAGGGAGTTTCTCTTCAACTTTAAATGTCTTGCTTTGGTATTTCATTATCTACCTGTTTTTTTTGTCATGTACATAAATGTCATTTACCATCGTAGAGGTATAGGTATAGAGGCCTATAGGGGTCCTTGAAGGAGGGGAGGGGGGGGGGGTGGTAAGTCGAACCCCCACATTCAATTGTAGTTCTAAAAAGCAAAGGTTTTTTAGAAGTTTTTTTTTCAAAATTAGCGGGTCATTTTTTATGACATTATGATATGATGTGGCCAAGACTCGATCCATACAACGTCTTGGCAGCCAGCTTGCATGCTACCATTCCATAAAATAGCAAAATTCTATAACCACTAGGAACAAGAGTACTTATGACCATTAAAATCATAATATAATAGAAAACTACATTCGTTCCGTTGTTGCATATGATCATACACTATCTATAGAGTATATACAAAATATTTTAGTAAAGACAGATTTTTTGCAATCTAATCATTAAATATCTGTTTTCTTATATGTGACCTAAAAAATTTAAATCCCCAATTTTATTCAGTAAGTTTCTTTTACCCTGATACAATTATTATACAATGTGTTTCATAAAGCTTAGCTCCCCTAACTTTCGTCGATATAAATGTCCGTGTGTAAGGCTAGCTGTCTTTAAAATTTTCGATATTTTTATTGGTCGATATTTCTATATGAGTCTTAGTATCCTACACTACGATAAAGTATCCTGAAATTAGTAATGAAAAACCATTCTAAATAATTGGACTTGCATGATTTAAGATTTTTGATACTATTAAATGTAGTGTACTTTTGTCCCCCAAATATTTGTTTGCTTATTGTTGCTGCTCCAAAGGAATGAGAAATTGTTGTTATTTTGATTTACTTTACCACAAATGCAACATTTTAAACTAATTTTCCTAATTTCAATGAAAGTTTGAGACCAAAATTGATTTAAATTAATTCGAATCTGTTTCAAACTTTTACCAATTTTATTCTAACTCTATTTCAGAGATGAGGGCAGAAATTCAGAAATTATATTATTTTGCATTTTAGAAATTTTTACATCATGCGTCAGCTGAGCATTCATGACAAAACCCAAAATAATATTTTTTTGTTAACAAAAACATATTTTACTTATTTAAGACATTTTAATCCTTTTTAGATACTTTTATTTTTATAGACACATATTCTAAATTTGAATTCAAGTAAAAAACATTACATGATCAAAAATAATCAACTATCTAACCCTTCCCTTGCTTTCATTCTCTATTTGTTTGTTTGAAGTTTTGATTTTATTTTTCCTCTAATATCATTTCACATTCACCTTGACTCTAGGCTATACTTAAAGCAATGGGATGTAATTGTATGCTTACCTAACTAAAATATATTAGGTAGCGAATAACCAGAATCTATGTTGACAATGTTTCTTCAAATTGCTACTAGAAACCTATAGCTAGCATGTAAATAAAATGTGAATGTGACTTAAGATATTATTTTTTTTTCACTAGCAGCTACGCCCCAAGAGCCCTCTAGGGGCTCTTAAAATATTTTCTTTTCAATCCATGTTAAGATAAGCTGTTTACCAAAAAAAATAATTTTCGGCCGTTAGATTAGGTTAGTTATATTTTTTAAATTTTTTTCCCCCAATTTTCTCCTGGGAGGGTTGTGGTACCCTCCCCCAAATAGCTATAAACCTTCCCAGGACCAATTTGAAACTACATTGTAAAGGAGAACCATAGCCATTCGGCTTCGGCGGTAAGCGAGATCCAGCAGACAGGCGGAGATCCTGTTACTTTTATAAAGAGATCATTTAGAACAAAATAAAACAGTGCTGGTCTTTTTATCAAAATCATTGTTTTTTTTCCATTGCTTCGCTACTTACGGGCTTAATTGTCCTTGTTATACAAAAAGTCTATAAAAAGTTCCATAATAAATCATTTTATAATACACACTGTGGTATATAGTTAGTTATTTATCCATTAAGGCTTTCAAAAATAACAATTTTTCAAGATATAGGAAAAGAAAATTTGGGTTATGTTTCCCTCTTTTTAAGCGTAGAGAAATTTAAAGGGAAAAGGAAAAATGATTATAAATGTTTCTACAACATTGTTATATTTTAAATAGCTGATGGTACTTTTTAGTTTTTACTACAAATTAACTTTAAAACTAATTTGAAAATTACATTTAAGATAAACGGAGATATTTTACTCTTCTTACCAAAAAACATTTACTTATTAAAAGCGAAGCTTTTCTATAATTAGGGTCGGTCCGTACGTCCGTCCGTCCGTCCGAGATAGATAGCTTTTATTCGTTAATTTAGGCATGTTAGAATTGTTCTATCGATTTCAAACTTTGCATGATGATTCCTGTAGTAGTTGGGTACGATTCAGAAAGCGTAGCAACTCTATAATCATTACCAGAATGTCCGTACGTCCATTTTAAACATGTTGGTTTTTCTACTTTTTTAACAACAAATTTTCAAGTGTTTTAATTATCCGTTTGATCTGATTTTTGGTATATTGATTCCTGGGACAACAAAGAACAATATTATATGCGAAGCAACTCTATAATCAAGTCCAAAAATGTAAGTATGTCCATAAACATTATCCTGTTGTTAAGCAGTTTTTCAACAAATTTACCTACAATTTTGATTCGACATTTATACATTTATGTTCCGATTTTTCAGTTCAGATACTATACAAGTGTTAATGTCCGTTTGTCCTACCGTTTCAGTGCTTCGCTTTTATGGATGTTGTCATCCTTGTATATTTACGTCGTCTCGTGGGAAGAGTTAGGTAAAAATTTCTTTAAAAGTTAATTTCTTAGGCATTCGTTTTGAACTATCATCAGATTTTTGAACTCTTTTGATGCTTCGCTAATAATGGATGTTGTCATTCTTATTCTATTTATTAAATTGAGAAATAATATTTTCATTATACCTTAAGTTCTCAAAAAATATCTAACAAAATTCAACAATAATTTTACTATTAAATCTTGATGGTATTTTCTACTTCATATTGGGAACCCTTAAATCGCTCGCTAGACGTCTAGGCCTATATTTTTAAAGGGCTGCCTGGTGAAAAGGTTTCTGTGGGGCTTAAAATTGGGGAGGGCTTAATATATGGTTTTCGGAGATGGTTGATGCTTGATTGTATCATTTTTCAGGGCAAGCATATGAATTAAAGAAAACATATAGAAAATAAAAAGATAATACTATAAAACCAAGATAACTTCTAACTAAACTCAATAGAAGATAATATATTTGTACTTCAATGATTTACCCAATAAGTAAGTTTCAAACTACCAAAGACAGATTTTTAATGAAAAGATTAGAAAGGTAAATCTATCGTCTATCCTATATTACTTTTAATAGAATGTCTAGAATTCAGAAGAAAACATATTTAAATTTTTTTATGTTATATGTACATATCCCTCCCTGATAATTTCACCTACTGGGATATCACATATGAGTTTTTCTGTGGTTTGGGGAAGAGGTAGAAAAATGGGGGCCTTTTTTAAAAAAGCATAGCAACTATATTCTTTTATCTGTCAGTCAGCCTTTTTTACAAAGTCCTAGCTTAATTTCTAGTAAATTGATATAATTTAACGTTATTCGCAAAACCACGTTTAAGTCTTTTCTTGTGTTGATAAAAAATTACACTAAAAATCAGATTGGAGATTTTTTTGTGACAACTATTAGCTAATATCTTTTTTTTTATTTTTAGGATGTTGACATCCTTGTTTGGTGAAAGTCTATATGTGGTAAGGAGGAAGTATATAAATCAAAATATGGTGGCAAAAAGGGGGGGGGGTCGAGTGGGTGAAAATTATTTTAGGGGCGGGGCGGGGGGGGATGGGGTTAAGTACGTGCCCCCAGACAAGGTTTTTAAATCCCCTAAAGAATGCGTACAAAGAAACTTATACGCTTGACGCAATTAGGCAGAGGGGAGGGAAAGAGAGATATAGGAGAAATGAGAGAGAAAGAAAGGAAGAGAGTTGAAAATAAAACAGCGAATCAAATAAATCAAAATAATCAAATTATAGTATATGAAAGGATCTTCTCAAGAACTTCAAAAACAGACATGAAAATCAAAAATAACATTCCCCTGAATTAATTGTATTTTATGTTTATAGCAGACAATTTATTGGTTCCACGACAAACGTAGGAGTCCCAAACGTAGGAGTGGAAAAACATCGGAGTGGACAAACGCAGGAGTCCCAAACGTCGGAGTGGGACAAACGCAGGAGTGGGACAAACGTCGGAGTGGACAAACACAGGATTTTTGGGACAACGTCGGAGTGGACAAACGCAGGATTTTTTTTTCAATTTTGAATTTTTTTTTCAATTTTGAATATTTTTTCAATTTGAATTTTTTTATACACCCTCCCCCCCTCCCTCGGTCCCCTTATTTTTCTTAGTTAGGTCTAGGTTTTGTAGATAGAGGGATATAAAAAAAATTTCAAAATTGTCATATTATTAAAATAGCGGAGACTCCTTCGTTTTACTTAAGCAATGTCCACTCCGACGTTTGTCCACTCCGACGTTTTTCCCACTCTTATGTTTGTCCACTCCGACGTTTGGGACTCCTACGTTTGGGGTAGGACCAATTTATTAACACACAAACGAATAGAGTAAATTAAAGTAAGTATGCTCATAAACTAGAAAGAGAAACAATGGCTGTCTATCTTAAATAGCATCCAAAAAAATCACGTTTCGTTAAAAGCTTTTACAGACAGTCGGACATTTGTAGTTATAAAGAAGTTGCGCATATAAAAAAGGTTGATTTCTCTTTTTGGTATAAAGAACCTACATATGCCTACTAAAATTATATATGTGTATATATAAAAGGGTATCTACATATATATTATTTTTCAGCAAAACAAAGAAATCAAGGATGATGAGATCCATTTCAGGCTTCAATATATCATAAATAGTTTATAGAGGAGTTCAAAATACATACATGTGTGTCTATTTGCCAACTAATATCTCGCCAACAGCAGTACTAATGGTAATGCTTTTTAGGAGGGGGGGGGGGGTGTATTGTGGCCTAACTCCCCTATAAAAAAGCCATTTAAAATAAAACCCCGTTCCGAAATTTAAAAATGATCGTATTGATCATTAATTTGAAAGCTTATTTTTTTCCTTTTTTCCCGTTTAAACTTTTTTTTTGAAGTTATGATTATAGAGACTCTACGCTAATAAAACTGAAAGTAAAAGGAAGAGCTTGTCTTTGTATGTATTTTTAAAGCTAACATATCTATGAGAAAATGCCTTTAGCGTAGTTTTGAGTGTGTGGGTATGTGTGTTTTGTGTGTGTGTGTTGGTTTTCTTTTAAATTTCACTATATGGTTTTACTTTTCTTATGCGAAATCACTATTTTTTTTATTTGTACTTTTGATAATTTTATGGCTTCACCCTTAAATCTAAGGATCTAAAATTAGATATTTATAACACATGTTTAATTACATGAATTAAAAAATTTAAAAATAACTTACCCATGGCCTTTAAGGGATAAGACACAAGACGCTAAATTGATGTATACCCCCAATGATGATTCAATAAAAGTACCCAATGGTTTTAAGTCAACGAAAGTTGGCTAAGATGACGTGGTTATATCACCTTGGGGACCTACATGGCTCTCCTTTACAGTGAAGCTTCTTATACATATGTCTTTTGATGGTTTTAGGCCATATTATTTTATAATTAGGTCTGGGTAATGTTTTAGGCTATTTTTCTGCCCTTACATATCCCTTCGAATATAGAGCCCCTAGAAGCTAGGGCCCAGCCGCTATTATTATATAAAGTAGTAAGGTTTTCATCTGTAACTTCTGATTTCGAACTTAATGAATTGAGTTCTGTATTTCAGGAAAGCCTTACAAAAGCCCCGGGATGGTTTCGTCTATTTTATTTTATAATTTATAATAAGGGATAGTTTAGGCTATTTTAACGCCCGATATCCTCATGATCTAGGGGCGCAACCGCTAGTTGATTAAAGAGTATCAGTGCTACCAACAGAAAGAAGCAGATTAAAACCAAGATAAAGGTTGTATGACAAAATCTGTCAAATTATTTGAAGGACAGGGTGTTCAATGTTTGGTCACCCGTTATAATCATATCCAGGGAGGGAGGGACCAGTATTGACTGGAAATTATACTGGTAACCAAAGCTTTACATAAACGATCCCTCAATGGTTGGCCTAAAAACTCTGGGTACTATTTTTTAATCTTGATTAGGAGTTCCACTGCCCAAACTATCTAACCAATAATTTTAATCTACAAATAAAGTCAAAGGGGGCCGGGGTTATAGAATTCCCCCACATCCAATTTTTGAATAAGAAAAAAGCAGTGGCTTTTTTGGGGGGCCATATCTCTCAAAGCAAGTTTACACTAACCTCCTGGCAAATGGCTAAAAACCTGCCTCGTATGAAATATTTCAAAATAATTTAAATCTGCAAACAACCTTAATGTATTTTTTTTCAAAAAAAACTCTTAGGATTAAATATCTTTAATACCTTTGTATTTTAAATGTACCTATTTTAAAATATATATTATTTTGGTATTTACTAAGATTAGCAAAATTGTTTTTTGGGCCTTTAACAAATTGTGAGTATTTTTTTCAAGTAAAAGTAGCAAAGCTTAATTAGACAATGTTAAAAAGTTTGAACAAAATATGCCTGTTGGCATCGATACGACAGTTCTAAAATGAATAAATTTATGATTAAAGTGGTTAACTTACAATTACTCATTAAACGTAGAAAATCTTCACGGAAAGTCCACTGGGTATCTGGACAAAGTATCTCAAAAAGCAACCATTTTAAGTCATAAACAATGAGGGAGATGAGAGGAGAAGTTGGAAAAAACGAATAAAAAGAGTTGGATAATCCCTTATCTTTATGACGTCACATGGCTGATTTTTTAGACACTTTGTCTAGTTACTCCACTGGTAATAAACCAAAATATGTTAACAAATGATGTTTGAGAAGATTCATTAAATAAATGAGGCTACATTATACTTCTGCGCGATCTACACATATATTTAGACAATGCACGCAACAGACAGAATTTAAACTAGCAAATATCTGGTACAAGTTTTTAGTTTTAATATTTAGGGTAGCACATATATGGGACCTGTAAAGATTTAAAGCTGTTTTGTACAAGAAGTCAACATCAACATAAGGAAATTTCTACTTATTCTAATTTTTTAAAATCAAATTTTTCTTTTGTCAAAGGCTGGGGTTGAAGTTGCTATTTAACCCTTTACAGTCGGGCCCTTAATCGGTCGGGGGGGGGGGGGGCGTTCAACGCCTCCCCCTATTACCTCCGTTCCTATTAGAGCTAGAGGGCTAAATTTTTGTGCAAGTCCCCTGTTTGATAATGAATTTCCGACCTTTTATAAGTCTAAGTCAATTTTCGCTTCCTTCACCCTTTTATTTAACAACCTTTGTTTTTAAGTCTTTTTTTACTTAAAAATATCAAACGGCTGTAATTTTCTTATTTTTGAAGCTATAAGAACAATTTTTTTCCAGAAAATGTTTACCTTTATGTAAATTTTACATTAGAAATATCAAAATATAAATTTCAGCGGCCGCAGCTGTACTTGGCAGCTGCCAGCCGCTGCAGTCGGTGGTCGGCGGGAAAACGGCGGCTATGAAATTTTAATACGTTATGTAGACATGTAAGAAAAGCTTAAGTTTAAAATTTAAAGTATCTAAGTCAAAAATTGCGGCCACAGGAGTCTTTTAAAGATTTTTGGAGACCTGGAGGATCAGGACCTGCAGGATCATACCTGAAACCTGAAAGTGACTTGAACACCTGTATTTCATATAATGATTTACTACTAGAGGATATTCTAGTATTTTGGTATGATAAAATGCTTTGTTTTAGTTAAGAAAAATATTTTTGCTCTTTACCTGGATAACCCTGCCAGGTTTGCTGGCATCCTGTGCCCGCCAGGATGGAGATATTAAAAAAAACTCTCAGTTATGTGTCATACCCATTCCTAAAAAGTCACGCAGTTTGGGCTCTTTATCTTTCACACACAGAAAATGAGATAGAAAAAACCGGAGGGGGGGGGGGGCATCCAACGCCCCCCCTTTCGACCTTTAAGGGTTAATGCAATAGTTTATTCACCCCTAGACTCTAGTGAAGGGTGAAGGAGGTCAGGCAAACCAAAAAATTAATAACCTCGAGAAACATAATAGCAGTAAGTAACATTTTAGATGTAATCTAGCATACACTGCCCACATTCTATCCTGGATCCTGCAAGCTTAAACAGTAAACACTGACCTTTACGCTATTGGCGCGGGTAAATATTTCCTAATTGAATAAACATTATACGATCAAGTAAGGCGAGAAACATACAATTAATTTAATTTGGACTAAATTTGTTAATGATAGTCAGATTTGTAATAGGGAGGGAGAGGAAAATTGGGCTTAAATTGCTATACACAACTACTTGTCCCTTCTAATTGCTAAAATTAACATAAGGCAGAATTGTGGAAATAAGATATAGATCAATATAAATGTAAGTATATTTGTTATATTCTAAAGAAAAAGGTTTTTTTTTTTTTGGGGGGGGGGGGCATTGCAACGCATAGAAAGAAACAAATAAAATACAATTCAAGTAAAGTAACATAACCTATGGAACATTGACGTTCTGATACAACCAAAATTAGTTTGTTATTGAGTAGCCGTACAATAAAATAAAATCAAATCAACATATGCCTAAAAATAAATAGACACACAGATATCTACATTCTACAATAAAAGAGAAGGTTTGCTGCTAAAATAGACAATTTACTTGAAATTTAGGTAAAACTGTAATTACTTTCAGTATACAATCTTGCAATAATTAATCTAAACAAAACCAATTTTGGGTGTTTCAAAAAATAGAAAAAAAATTTCTATTCCCGTCCTACAACCCCCGAACCGAAAATTTACGGTAATCGTAGGCACCATTATTCTTTTAGGAATAAATTGGATAACCCCCCCCCCTCCCACTCCACAAAAAAAAATATAAAGCTTGGACGTCCATTGGTTAATGGATTAATCTGTATGCCCATATGACTACTGAAATAATCAAAATAATTACCTATTATGTCCACTTCTTTGATTGCACATACTTTTTTTTAAAGTCGAAAATGTGCATGATAATTATAGACTATATTTTCATATATAATTGGGCCACGAGCAATTTTTCTTTCATTATTCTATATCTGCATCCCTGATAAAATTTGACTGAAGTTGTAATGAGTACTTGTCAAACCATGGCCCTTCATTAATTATTTATAAACCGAGGAAAATAAAGTAGCGCAGCAATAACAAGCTAACATATATCATATGAAAAAGAACTGATATAAATTTTATGATAGGGAAGTATTCTAAATAAATCACTTAAGTTACCTAAATATACAATATCGGGAGCTTCAAAGATAAGGTATGAATTGATTTCCGCAATTTATCATTTAAATTTTTTTTTTGGGGGGGGGGGTAAATTTTTTTTTAGGGGCGTTTTCTCCTGGGAGGGTGGTGTTACCCTCTGTCAAAATAACCCAGGACCTATGAGAAGCTACAGAACAGACAGAAAGACAAACGTCCTGTTACTTATTATAAGGATTGAAAATTTAGTAATTTATGTTTGGAATTGTTTCCAACAAATAAAGGTTAATACTGGAATTGGTTGACACTCTGCAACAGCAGGTTAGTCAGTCTGGGAGACAGTCAAACATACTTTAGTTGTAGATAAGGTGTGCCACTAAAAATACTACCAAAAATGGTTTGATGCAAGTCATATTGATAACATTTTATAGTGTCAGAACATTCCAACCAATATTTTATAGATTTTATCAACTTATATCATCAAGTTACAAAATAAGCTTTAAGAGTTATCCTTTACTTGATTTTTAATATAATATTTTTTTAACATGAATCAATATTGTAAGCTTATTGTTGCTGCGCTACTTATGATCATAATAGTCCCTTGTTCTGGTTGAAAAACATTGTCTTCATTGTGAGACAACCAACTCCTGTAGGTTTTTTCAAGCTCCAGAATTTTTCTGCATTAATTTATCATAAAAAATATCAAAACTCATTCGCAGCTTCTTAATTTTTTATGGTAAAAAAGAGCCCTTTTGTTTTATTAAAATGGAAATAGTTTTTACATTCAAATTGTGTTCTACAAAAGACAAGATTCCTTACTTACTTGGCTAGTTTTAGAAGTTTAATATTTTTTTTATTTTACCTGTAAATAGAATAGTTACTAAACTAATTAGATTTTTACTTTCAGGTTCTCATACATGTTATCTAAACTTTCTTTTTTAATATAATTCCCTTTCATATCAAAGATATAGACTTTGTTATTTATGTAGTTTATATCTAACACACACCCCTTTGTTTTAAATAAATATATAAATCAATACTTTTTATATCTCACTGTACAAGGGTAATAACAAATTATTTTACTGATACATAATATGTATTCTTTCCAGGGGAGTGCAAAAAGAGGGTTTATCCAGTCCCCTGGTAAAATTCGAGGGGTGTGGAAACCCCCCTAGGTTTCTTATCCACTTGAAGATGGTCTACACCCCTATGATCACCCTTGATTACTCCCTGTAATAAAATGCATAAAGTACAATCTTACAATCGGACATTCCATGGAAACTTTATATTGATCCTAGGTAAAAGTTATCCTCCTAAAAAGTTTTCTATAAAACAAAATATATTGGGGGGGGGGGGGTACCTACTCTATCACCACTTTCATCACCAGGGTATAATCCTAACTACTATGGTCAAATAAAATAGTAAATTAACTGTTAAAGAACCCAATACAAAAGTAGTCATTATTGTATTATTTTAATATGAAAATTTTCTGCCCTTTGATTTTTTGACAAGATTATGAAAGATTTATGGTAAATTATTATCATAATAACAAGGACAATCACATCCAAATATCAAAAGATTTTGGAAATTTTTGAATTGGTAACCCCTAGCCAAAATATTCCCAAGAATATTATTTTATTTCATTAAAGCGTCGCTTTTCCTTAACGAAACCTATACGTATGTCATTGACTAAGAAATTGTTTCAATTGTTTGCGGATTTACATGATTTTCGAATAAACCATCAAATATCACACTCCTATTCCATCTATTGGCCAAAAACTACTTTTAATTCATGAGTTTGTCTAAGTGTTCTTTTCTCTAATCTATAGTTTGTATATTGTTATTGCTGCACTGCACTAATTTTTATAACATTATTTTACTCTAGATGCTTCGTTCTTAGCCTCTTAGGAAAATAGTCTACAACCACCCCAAGACAGATTAGAAACCTACCCTGAAAGAATTACTCATTTGAAATGACCATATCCGAGAAATTAAGCTACAGACAAAAATCCCTTACTACTTTATATTACAGGATAGAAATATGACAAAATGATAAATGTTAGAGTATCCTTGCTCTTATGAAAATGTAGTAAAGTGAGATAATTGTATATAAATTATAATATTAGATTAGATACAAAAATAAAAGAGGGGAGATAATATTATTATTAATTTTTATCCTCGGTGCTTTTCTATGCTTTGTGTACAACAACGTACGTCTTCTCGAAAATAGAATACAGTTAAATGCTCAGTTAAAAGAACTTTTCCGTTTCTGCTACTATGTCAGGTGCGCGACATTTAAAGTTTGAGTAGGAGGAACGCCTTGGCCCAAAACAGGCGCATTTCATTACCATACACAGTTAGGACTTCCAAACAAAGGAATCAAAGAGTTGTTTGTCTGATGGGTGATACTAAACCTAATACCCTGAGTGTTTTTAAAGAAAAAGAAGAGATTAAGCTCCTCTTAATTATTCTGTGTTGTTGGACCTGACGTTAGAATTTTATGGACACCAGCCTCGCCCATATGGAGTAATGATAGGTAAAAACCGACAACATCGATATATGCAGTTATCACCCCAAATATTTAGATTGTCAAAAAAGAATTTCATAACTTTCAGAGACTAGGGGCGCATTTAATTGTTATAACAACAAAAAAAGATAATGATTAGTCTAAATGTTGTATAATTTCCCAAAATAAAATGTATGAAATAATAATTAGGTGAAAACAAGAATGAGAATATTATACAGTTTGTGTAAAGCAGAGTTATTAACAAGGATATTAAGCCTTTATAATAATGTTAGATACGCATCTTTCAAAGGATTCGGTTATTCTCGGTTTCGTGATATCTCCTCAAAAGGGACGTTTCATCGAATTTTCACAGTAGCTTTTAATAGTTAAATGACGAAACGCCCCTTAGGAGTGAGTTGTTGACTAGATACTCATGGAATCTTTGCAAAAAATTTCAGTTATCTATCTTTAATGGTTGCTTAGAAATACAAGTTTCCCTCTAAACGTTTCAAATTGACAGTTTTTACTTTGGGAATCATAGATATGAATACAAACGTTATGAATCAAAGGAAATACTTTCGGTCCTCACATTGGCATACAATCAATTCAATAAAAGAGTAGTTACGCAACTCATAGAAAGAGGATATGAAAAAAAGCGTGAGAGTTGTTGGTTAGGTTACAGATGAAGGGCTTATTCGGGGTCCAATTTTGTACATATGATTGGTTTTATCTAGTTTATGAAAAGCTATAAAGCGTATTATTATTACAATTTAGAAATCAAAACAAATATTTTTACAATAAAAATTGAACTTTTAAAACAGTATTTTAGTGGTTATTTGTCCTTGTACTTTTAAAACTTCAGTATAATTTTGGTCTACAGGGTCTCTGAGATCTAGGTTGGGTAGTGTCAAAATCAAAGGTTAAAGAATTAAGGGGGGTACTTAATTGTCTACCATACAATACAGACAATGTTACATATTAGCAATTAGAATCTTTTTTATGTATCTTTGTTTATGTATTATCACTATCTGTACCCAAAGAATCTAGGGGTCTGTATACAAAGGGCTAGGGAAGAACTAAAAATAGCTTAAAACCATAACTAAACATATGTATGTGAAGCTTTATCAAAATATTTATAATCTACAAAAAAAATATAATAGGATAAATTTCTTTGCGATTAATGCTACAAAATTGGATTCGCTACTTGAAAACAATTGTTGATATTGTAGGAACAACTACTTAATGAGGGGGGCATAGTTTTGTCTATTTATTTGTCTGTCTATCTGTCTGTCTATCTGTCTGTCTGTATGTCTCAAATGAAATATATACTCTTTTTTATCTAAGGTTAAAAGAAAAGCAGTGACATAGATTCCGGTACTTAAATAAATCTATGTTTGTGTTTGTAGTTTAAAATAATTAACTATGAACAGCAAATATGTCTTATATGTATATAAAAAAATTCTTATATTAGATATTTTCTTAAGAGCGAAACTTCTCCATAATGCCAAAAGTCAATCTGTCAGAAATATTTTTAGTTAGGTTAGAAGGAGATTTAAGGCTGTAATTAAATTGAGAAAATTATTGCAGATTTATTTTTCTCATTTTTTGGGGGGCTACTTTTTGAGATAGGCTTTTTAAATTTCTTGTGAATATATTAACTACTAATGGTTAAATATTCTTTACCCTAGTTTGTTCTTTTGTATAGTTTTATAACACTTAAGTATCATCCTTATTTTTAAAAACTCAATATTTAAATACACTTACATATAATAAGACCCTTTGCTTTTAATATGATCCATATGGTATGATAATAAATAATTTATATGTTTACGCTCTATAAAACATACTAGCGGATTCGCCCCTAGCCTCTAGGGGATTTACCCCAAGAGATGATAAAAAAAGTTAAGGTGAAATTCGTAAAAAAAAAATAAGAAGGACCAAGGAAATCTTTTACAACAACAAAAAAATGGAGGGGATTTTTTGTTTTTGGGGGGGTTGGGGGTGTTCCACCCCCAAGAAAATAGCCTAAAGCCACCACAGGACCAGTAGGTATATTCCCTGAAAAGTAGAATCCGAACGGTTCAGTGGTTACCGAGATCTTAAGCTTCAGACGGACGGTCGGACAGACATCAAGCTACTTTGTATTATAGATAACTTTTAGTATATACTATCAATTTCGACCCTTTAAATAAATATAATTTGCTTTATATACTGTTGTTTTTATCGTGTGAGTATGTTATATGTTTGGCGGATCAGATCTCTTAAACGGCTGGACTGGACTTCAGGGACGCTTTACATTGGTCCAGGAAAAGTTATAGGATATTTTACAATATCCTTTCCCAAACTAAATAAGAGATTAATTTTAAAGTTTTCTTTATAAAATACAATACATTTTACACCTTTGGATAAAGTATAAATATTAAAATTGTTTTTCTTGGCTTGCATATTTCGCATTAAAGAAAAACTGTCTTAGTTTTGTGAAGTAGTAAGGTTTATTTGCTTGTCCGTTAAGATCTCAATAATCAATAATCAGATGGTGTTTCAAATTTTAGAAGCTTGACATATGACCAAGGATGATTTTGAACTATATATCTTCCTTTTCCTTCCTCCCCCTTGTTATGGGGTTGATCACTAGTGGTATCAAAGAAGTAATAAAATGTTTGTCTTTTTCTTATAAATTCTTAATAAAGATCATTATATTAAGATCTAGTCCTTTTAATAGATTGAACAGTCAAATTACTGCCATGTACAATTTTTAATAGAAAAGCTATGCAAGGCAAATTACAGGTTTGATTATTTATCTATACATAACAGATACATTTATCTATTATTTGCCCTATTTACAAAAACTTATTATGAGAAAAAAATAGTAAGGTATTTCTAAGATATTTTTCTCATAAAAAGTCAAAATTAATTGTTCTTAATTAGTAAAAGTCTCCAAAACATCCCAAATGAAATCTAAAAATTGTCTAAAAACAAGGCTGACAATATTCGCAATAGCGAAGCTGATTTTTTTCAGGTTATCGTACAAACGACAATAATAATATTAAAGAAAAAATTTCTCACATTTAAATTAATGTACGTACTTTCCTATAATTATTTTAGAGTTCCTACGCTTAATAGATTATCTCTTATTGTAGAACTGTTTTGAGTCGGTAGGACGAATATAAGATGCCTAAAGAAATAATCGTACGCAATCCGTTCTAAACAGACGGACACGCCTTAAGTAGAGAAAATCTTTAGATTTGAAATATGACTTGTATATGTCTAAACAAGTATGATTAATGTCACTTGACCTAAAAACCCAAATTAAAAAAAATACACATGAACTTAAATTTCATATGATATAATAAGGACGATTTTGTCGATGTGGGCGAGCGCTAGGGTGGTAGAGGTAAATGGGTGTTTAACTTCCCCTCCCCCCAATTTATTTGCCTTAAAATTTATTAGAATTAAAATTAATTTGAAACACAAACTTATGAGAGCCCTAGCTTCTTAGCTAATTCTTTTATTTAAAAATTACTTTACTCTTGTTTACTGCTTTGTTTAAGTAATTGTTTTCCAGAATGTGTGTCCTTAACAAGATAGCACCATGTGAAAAAAGTTCTAAATTAAAGGGGTTATGGGAGCACGTACTTGAAAAGGCGCCGTTCAAACACTCACACACACATACACGTACACACACATAGACTTACAAGTACACATAAGACAACAAGGACAAATATGTCAAAAGGCAGATTATGTCTTTACCAAATATGTTTTTAAATTTATTTTTAAAATTGAGAGAAAGACATTCACCCTGAAACTATTTGGTAGTAAAAAAGTAGTCTTATAAACATTGTGTGTAACATTGTTTGCCCTATAACTAAGTCGACATAATGACCAACTTACAGGTTTACCATAAAATTACTATAAAATCTACCATTTAACACTATTAATATTTCTTTATATATAACAACTTTAAAAAATGCCATAGAAATAGACTGACAATTGTTATTTAATTGTAGGGAATCTTTGCTTACAAAAAAGGGGCAAAAAGTTGGCTGATTTATTGTCGAGCCTAATTTGTTCATTTGTCATAATTAGATATGTTTTTGTTTACTGGGAGCCACATACTTTTAGGTAACTCCCAAGGATTTTAGTAAAGGTAGTCAGATTTGAAAATGATTACCAATACTTTTAGGTAACTATCAAGGCTTTTAGTAAAAAAGTAAAAAGTAGGCTTTTAATAAAGTAATTCAGAATTTCTGAAGATTGCGAAAGCATGAAACTTTAAGTTAAAGATAAATAAAATTGAAGTAAAAAACGTTGTTTTACTATAAAATGTAATTCAGAATTAGATATAAATTTGTTCATTGGAAGCCATTACTTTAGGGTAATACCAAGGCTTTTGGTAAAGGTAGTTGGATTTATTCATACATGCCTCTATATACTTTAAGTTTAGTAAGAGCTTTTAGTAAGGGTAGTCAGATCTAAACATGCCTATATATACTTTTAGATGACTGCCGGGGCTTTTAGCAAAGGCAGTCAAATTTATTTATACATGCATCTATATACTTTCAGATGACTACAGGTTTTTTCGTAAAGGGAGTCCGTTTTGAATATGCTTATATAATTTTTAAGTGTCTGCTAAGGTTTTTAGTAAAGATATTCAGAATTATACATGTATTTTTTTACTTGGAGCCAAATACCTTCTAGTGGTTTAAATATAAATTTATAGAGAGGGGTATCTGCTAAATATTTAAAAATGTATAACCACTAAATCTGAATTTATAATCTTGAACATAAAAAGGAGATTTGTCTAAGTTGAGTATGATATAAGATTTAAATCCACCAACCTGTATCAATAATCTTGAAAACAAAAAGGAAATTTGTCTATGTTTAGGGAGGAGTGTACGCGCAGCCTTGAAAATACCCAAAGCCTATACCTCAAAAAGCAAAATCTTAATGCAACTTTGTTCGACTCTTCTTTACTGCACAAAATGTTTTGATTATCTTATATGCTTGCATGTTATATCTAAATTCAGATAAACATTTGCCGCCATTTTCTCGCTGACTGCCATTTGCAACCAATCACAATCACCAAAGATTATTATTTACCCACAATTAAACATTTACTGAAAATTTTAAGGATCGAACTCTTTATTATTTTTCTCTCTCTTGCCTTTTTTCCCTGTAGTGTTTTCCAGAGCTTATGAGAACCCATTTATCTACTCCTCCCTACCATACATTCTGTTTCAGCACACCTACTCTATCACTAACTTGGGTTATTTGATTTTCTCTATCAATAGATATTGTTGGTACAAACCTTTTATTGCACTAACTTAAATAAAGAGTTGCAACCAATTTAGTGTCAATTAATTAGATAAACTGTTTTTTATTATTTTTCTTCATATGGATTGATATAAAGAAGTTTCATAGAATATCTTTACCTTGTTAAGCACTTATCCTCTTTTCCTTTAAAAAAATAGACTGAAAATAGGGGGAGGGAAGGAATAGGTTTCCTTTGTTTGATTTATACTTTAGGTTAGGTTATATTAGATACTGTGTAGCCTTGCAGTGTAAAGATAATGAAAGGGTTAAATATAGGGGGTAAACTCTTTCTCCCTTCTTATTTACAATTTTCATCAAAAATGAGGAGGGGATTTTCTGTGCTCGAAAGGTTCTTTATGGGAAAGAACCAATTAGTTTTTAGAAACAAAAAATATGATGTGGAAGTTTTCATCCTTGTTTTTCTATTGTCAGAACATTTTAAAGAATAACATTTTATCATTTAATAAATTGGGTTATGATACAGTAATTTATGTTTGGGGATAAAAAAGTATAATTTTAGGGCATACGGCGGCTGATAAGATGTTTTTTTTTATGTCAAGGTTATGTTTTTTCATCAATTGAATTATCGGCGAAATCCTTTCTTTTGCAATTGGTACTCTTATCTCCTTAGCCCATAAAAATTAAAAAAGAAACTTAAAATTATAAGACAATATACCACTTTTTGAACATAAATAAACAGATATTTGAACAACAATAATGCATGATGCTATTAATAGGCGTATTTATACTCAATAACAAGGGTGGCAGGGGGGGGGGGTTATATTAACCCCCCCCCCTCGTAAATTAATCATAAGGAAGTGAGTTTAACCTTCCTAGGCGAACAAACGTAATTATAATGCTTTATTTAGATTAGGTTAAATTAAGCTTTTGGGAGTACTATAGGGCTTAAAGCCTAGAGCCCTTTAAACATTTGTAATAAAAGTTAGGTGGACGTTGACATAGAATAAGAGAGGTACACGGGTGAAATATGTTATTCTACCGAATCATCTTATTTATTGGTGTTATCTAATAAAAATAAGATAAATAAATAATCTCTAAGTAAGTGAAATAAGGAAATATAATGTTATAGAAAAAAAAGTAAAGAAACATTAGCTAAGCAATATTAGGAAGAATATAAGAGGTAACATTCCTATTTTGGTTGACCCATCATCTACCAAAATCAGTAAAAATACAAGGATGACAACATTTATAAAAGCGAAGCTCTAAATTCAGAAGGAAAGACAAACGAACAATAACTATTTCAAAGTGTTAGAACTTAAATAGGCAGAACATTAATTTGTAAGTCTAAATAAAATTGTACATACAATTATTACAAAATTGCGTAAATGAATTAAAGGAAGTACTTTTATTTTTAGGATTTGATGCAACGCTTATAATATTGTACCCTGTTGATCTAGTAATCATTATTCCAAAAATTGGATAATTATATCAAACAAAATTTTGTTTTCAAAAAGTTAAAAATCACCATGTTCTAAATGGACCTATGAAATTTCTGGTAACGATTATAGAGTTGCTACGCTTCCCAAACCGTACCTAATTATTATAGGAATCATCATCAAAAGTTTAAAATCGTTAATTCTAACATGTTTAGATTAACGAAATGAGCTAACCGTTGCGGAGGGACAGACCGACCGACCCTAATTATAGGAAAGCTTTGCTTTTAAAAACAAAGATTCATCTTACTCAACCCAATCTGTCAAGCAGTTGTTGTTGTTTTAAAATTTATTTCAATGAAACAAATTAAACACATTTAATATTTGGTATAATTATCATGTTATTATAATACAATATTGTAAATTATAATATAACTAATGCGAAATAATTGGAAATTATTTTTACTGAGCATCAAATAATCAATAAATTTATCAATTAAGTTACTAGGTATTAATTCCAGTGTTATTAAGAATTTTAGATGCAAATTGAGCAATAAACATTGTCTGAGCAAAACAATTAAAATCATTGAATTTCAATATTTGTTCATCCTTGCTTATTTTTAATGATCTGTCTTTTGCTATAAGTGTTAAAATACTAATTTGAATATATTCATCATTTTGATATACAGGAAAATGTATATTAAACAGATAAAAGTTTTCTTTCAAAAAAATAAAATCTGGTTTACCATCATTGTAGTAATTATCAAGAAACAATGCGATACAATGCGTAAAATAACTAGGGAAGTAGCATTCCATAATTGAATGATCAGTGTCTGCTTTTACGTTACATTTCAAGCAAAGATTATTATCCAATAATTTCATTTCATACAATTTGTTTCTACTTGTAAGAGTACGGTTAAATTGTTCAAACAGAAAACTTTTATAGTATAAAACAATAGGTAGCGACAGAATTTTATTAAAGCTATGAGATTTTAAGTGGCTGAGAAAGTGAGCTACTTTATAATAAGGTTAACCTTTACTTGTGAATTTGTGACAAAAAGTGGTTGCATGTGTTCATTTATATCTTCTAAACTGCTAAAAGGCACTGTAAAGTATTTGTTTTCTGTAATAAATATTAACCTGCATTGTAAACAAACATTAGTTTAACTGCTTAAAACGATCTTTTTCATTACCCTTTTACGTTAACGATGTGTTCTTTTAATGAAGAGAAATTAAATTATTTGCAAAAATGCTTGAAAAATCAATATGAAAGTATTATATCACTTACTAAATTGATTAAGGCTCGGTAGTCGCTTATTGTTGGTGTATTTGGAACTGCGGTTCGGCTACTAATTGTTGACCTTTAAGCAGCTGAAAATTTGACAAAAACATTAGGTGAAATTAAACGACTACCCAAAGTTTGAAAATTTTTGATTTATTGTTGCATCCTTATATCCATGTTGGCTTTCAATTATGTTATCCAAAGTCGGCGGCTGCGGTCGCAGATTAAAGAGAATAACTATCTTGTAACTGTGGTTGCTTAGTTCCGACTGTGGATTTAAAAAAGAACATCAGCGAACACATTAACTATGCAAAGCTATTTGCTGTTTAAATTTGTGATATTTCTGTTGTTTTTACAACTAACTGATAACAAGCCTTTTATCCTCACGGCCCACCTTTGAACTCTTGCAAAAATTGGTTTATAGCTGCAATTTGCAGAATAATTTGCAAGTATATAGACTATATAAATCAGTCTGTAGCTAGGCTAGACTTACTCAGGCAGTAGACAAACAATTGTCAGAATAGCACCTACATTAGTACATGCCCTCCCACTCACATTACTTTACTTTTGTTTTGTAAGGTAAAGTGGTCTCTAAGAGAGCTCTGACAGGAACTAAATTAAAGTTTAAAAAATAGCAGATTGGGAAGAATGAGGTATACTTTCAAACGTGAATATAAAAGAAAAATGATGAAGAAAGGCTCAAAAAATAACTTCCTGAAAAAACATAAAAAAATGTTCTGAATAATAATGAAAATAATATGGATGAACAAAGCTTGAAGAATGGATGTAGGAGATGATACTTATTGTGACCTATGACCGACTAGAAGTCAATAAGAGGAAAGTTACAATGATTAGTCTATTTATACGACTTTTACTGTCTAATGTTTCCAGACAAAAGACAAATTGAGTTTATTTTGTATGAAATTATTTTAGGCAAACTTTTATTATTTGCAAATGGTATAGCACAAGGTATTTGTTTAAGTTTTATAACCAATACAAGAATGACAACTACCAGAAAGTAGCGAAGCTGGTTAAAATTTTTCATGGAGTCTAAGGGGAGGGGGATATAAAGGAGTAAAACGATTTTCAAGATAATATTTTAGTTTAGACCCTCCCCCCATACGGTATTTGGTTATCTAGATATTTTAAAAGTTGAATATTCTATATCGGAGTGAATCTTCGCAATCAGTCGTTTATATTAGATAGCAGCCGATTAAATCAAATTAATTTAAATCTTCAGCGGATACGTGTAAGAAAAAGCAAGGCGATTCATTGAAGAGTAATTTTTTTGGATACTATAATGTTCATCAGTCAGAAGAGAGGAAAACATACATTTAAATTTGGCTTTATTCTAAAACTAAGGCACAGGAAATAGTAAATCATAAGATGAAATATATGTAGATGTTCGATAAATTCCGACAAAAACATCAAAAACCTGCCTACAATTCCAGCTTATATCAATAGCGAAATTGTTTCGAAAAAATCACGAAACCTCTACGTGTTTTTCAGAGCTGGATCTTTAAATCGTTTTTATAGTGCGCTGAATCGGGGCGATTCAGAGGTGATTTGTAGGTGCGCTGGTGGTTAGCCACAGCGCGCCTATAAAACATTGATATTTAAAAGATTTTCGGCGCGGTGTTGTTAAATCGCTTGCGACACTCAATAAAATATCGATCCGCGCCAGTACAACTTTATTACATAAGCCGTGTCAGTAAGGCATTTTATGTAAAATTCCGTGTCAGCATGGTATTTTATATAAAACATTAATATATAATTTATTTTAAAAATAACTATAAAAATGTTTTCACAATAGTTTTGCAATAAAATATTAAAGTAATTTTAAAAAAATATTTATTTATTAAATAAATCACCCCGATTTAAACCGGCAATGCCACTCGGTGAGTGGCGTTGCCGCGCCGGGCCCGCGCCACTGCCCGATTCAAATCGCCCATGCAAATTCGATTTAAAGATTGATATTAATAATTTGATGGTGCGCCAAATGAATCGCCCCGGTTTAAATCACCTATAAACGATTTAAAGATCGAGCTCAGCTGTCATAACATATAATAAAATTGGAATTGGACCTCTTAACTTGCCCCCCAAAATACAAATCTTTCTTAAATAAGTTTTTGAGACTTTAATACATGCACCCTCCCTCAGTTTGCTAATTTGATTATCCTTATAATAAGGTAACAGGATCTCTAGAGACCTCTAGGGACGTAGCTTCTAGAAGGGAAATAGTTTAATAATAGCAATTTTTGCAGTAATGAAAAGTCACCAAATCATGAAGAAAATTGGTTTATAGACTGTATGAACACGAGAATCACAACAAAATACTAATCTCAACACGCTTATTACCGTGCTGTGATTTGTTATACAACATTGTCCTCGGAATCAACCTTTTTTTGAATATTTGAAATTTACATAGTAATAATTATAGGGATGTATTGGTAGAAGTATAAAGGGCAAGAATAAAAGGATCCAGTATGGCATCGAAACCAATTAATATCAGCTAGATCAGAACCAGTTCTCAGCCATACTGAAAAATCATGTATAGCATGTATAACCCGGGCCTTTGGCATCTGAGGTTTAACAAAACTAGTCTTAATCTTAAATTTTTTCATTTCAATATTCGCGGAAAGCTGTCTTTAATACGATTCGACAGATAATTATTCCAAACAAAACCTCCCATATATATGATACAAATTAGATTACACAATCTAAATTAATTGTTAGTGGAAAAATTTAGTCACTGGTAGTTTATATCAACCAATCAATACCATAATAGCTTCATAGGGTTTCTTGTAATTCATGTACAAAACAACGAAGACAACATCCATAAGTAGCGAAGCTCAAGAAATATGGAGCAGTGTCAGTAAAATAAACATTAATCTTGATCAAATAAATCATGACCAAACTATGAATCGATCTGTGCAGTGAATATGGACTTTCGATTCGATACAATAAACGTACACAATCGGAAGTAAATTATAAAGTTGCTTCGCTTCTTATAGGGGAATGGAGTTTTGGGGTCTCTACTAAAACGATTCTATAATCAACGGAGGAAGTAAAAAGGGAGTGCGGAGGTGAGGAGTTTTTGAGTTTTAGGGGGGTTAGTTGCCATCCCATGAATGAATATAATTTACGTCATGCGAAGAGTCCTAAAATGTTCTACGCAGCCTAATTACCCCTCTTTTATCCCCTTTTTACAGCCCATTTTTAGGGGTGTCTCAAAAAGAGAGACAGTATTTTTCTTGAGTGCAAAGACGAAAAATGTATGTATTAAGAGCATCCGTTTACTTGGGGGCGCTCCATGCGTATAGGCAATGCGGCATGGGTCAATTTTTCACTCAGCCCAATTTTGTTCAGCCTACTATAAGCAATGTTAAACGGCATGGGGCAACTTACACACACGTACGGCAGGGGTCGACTATAAATTGCGGGCAGATGGTGACAAACAGTGTTAGGGGAAAGACTGGCGCATTTTTCTCTCAATTTTGAACATTTTTGTGATTTTGTGAAGCTGTTTTCAGCTAAAAATAGACATTAATCATATTTTTTGTTTGCCCTCTGCATTTTATGTTAAAATTTAGTTATAAGCAATAAAACAGACCCTCAATTTATATTGTTAAAGAACCCACAAAAGTTATAAATATTGTTTTAGAAACATTAAAAAGTGATTTTTAACTTTTTCGACGTCTGAAATTTTGATTCATTGAGCTAGAAAAGTTTTTTTTTCAAGGATAGCATATAAATTGTTGATTTATAAGACGGCTAGATGGATTAAAAGGCCTTTTTGGTGTCTGGCTAGGCCTATTTTTTGTGATTATCTTATTTCGTCATATCTCAATGATTTAGCGTTTATTTACCTCCTAGGTTGGTAGAAGTAGGCCTATTTAGATAGTGATATAAAGGCCTAAATAAACAATATAGAAGTGAGAGAGAGAAAGAGTGTGGTATTTATCAAATACCAGGCCTATGTTTTATTAAGCCCAGGGCCTTTTTAGGCCTACTATCACACACACACACTCAGACACCTAATCAAGGGCCTAGCTTCATTACATGCTAAATTAAAATTGCATACAAGTCTTGAAGCTGCCTTCTTTTTGTCCGTCTGAAGGACGTTTGTTGTGTGTTTTTCTAACGAACTTTTTATTTTGTGTCTAATTATCTCAAATAATGGCTGATTTACGGTGCCGTGAAGCTTTTGTGGAGCCGCTGCCAGCGGCTGCAGCCGCCGAACGCTCCGCGTTGGTAGAGTGCGGTCGGGGCGGCGGAAATCTAGCGGCTCCGCCCTACAACGCCCCCCTGGTATGTCGGGCCTACAAGGATCCCGTCATTTTGGAGGATATCCGAGTTTTCAACAATATGTTGGATATCGAGGAGTTTTACGTGGCGGCTACAAACTATTTTCAAAGCAGCCAGACGGAAATTAAGCCGCATATGCGCAAAATTGTCACTGATTGGATGCTAGAGGTAAGTTAATAGTAAGGTATTTATCGCATTGTATTATAGACAGCTTTTCGCGGATATTAAAAAAATTATAAGATTTAAACCAGTTTCGTTCGACACGATCGGTCGAAGGCCCTGGCTAACAAAACTGGATTTAATAACATGTTATATATTTTAATATTCGTGGAAAATTGTCAGTAATACGACGCTTTACATGATTTTTCTGTACGCGTTAAGAACCGGTTTTAATCCAGCGGATATCAATTGGTTGGATTCGAAGCTTTTCTGTAAAATCTGTAAAATACATGAATAAGGATGAGTTACAGCCTAAACTACAAAAGACACTTGTTTTTCCCCATTCATTGGTAATTTTGCTTTTGTACTAAATCATCCTTCTTTTAAGGGCCTAATAATATACCTAAACAATACATGGCGACAAATAAGCACTTTTTTTCTGTCTAATCATCGATTTTACTGCATATCTCAACATTTTATGTCTATAGATTATTTTTTTTTTGCTTATTTTGGATGTAAGATTGTAAAGCCTGCTTTTCTAATGAAATTTTATTTTTATGTACTAAGTAGTTACGTCAAGGCATCCAAGCTTTTTTTTTGGGGGGGGGGGAGGGCGAAAACTATATTTTTGGGGGTCAAATCACCCTTTTATCCCCCCCCCCCCCACCCCTTGGACGTCACTGAGTAACGCAGTTATCTATAATTAGGGTTTGTGGGATCGTCTGTTTATCTTTATTTTCAAAGGGTTGTAGTAGAAAAATATTTCCTTAATGCTTTCATGATTCTCTAAAAAACATTTTAAATGAATAGTGCTTTAATTTAATATCTTTACTTAATTTGTTTTATTAGCGGGCTGTAGTTTATTTGTAGTTAACATAACAGTCTTGAATTGTAATATTTTTAGACATAATATATCCGCCATATGGCTGTACCTATGTAATAAACCAGCAGTTTTTGCTCATTTTATTACACAAAAATGTCTGCTTTTGAAGTTGCATGAAATTTAAGAAGGCAAAAAACTACCTAGACTAAAGAGTTGGTTCTGGGCTTAATTAAAGTTAGGATATTACAGTAAGTTTACAGTATTTTCTTGACCATTACTCTATTGTAATTAACTGTTTTAAGACGACTTTAGAACCAACTAAAAAGACAATTACAAGATGATTACATAGTTAGGTTGTAAAACATTTATATAAAGATCTGTCCAAAAAGTCATCTTGAATTTGAGGAATAGACACTTTTTTGCGGCCCTTGGTATATTAGTGTTTTTACAAAACCGTTAAAAGTTTTGTTTTGTATGATTTTTATTTGATTTAGTGAATCATCAATGATAATAATGTTCATAGGTAGAGCAGCAATAACAAGCTAATGTTTAATTTAAGCTAAAGTACAAATTAAACAAAAAAAAGGTATCAATTAACTTAAATTTTAATTTTTGGCAGGTACCTATTGTAAATAAATCACAACATATAACTTATTTTTTAAGCAATCTATGGTTCAACGTTTTGAAAATCCGTTAATTAACAAGAAAGACATTTTCAATTTTCTTTAATAGTAAAAATTAGCTTAATTGTAAACACATTTTAAAGTTCAAGGTAGAAGTTTGTACATTTTTAACAACTTATTATTATTACATCTTGATATCTATCTTTCTATCTCTGGATGTCTGTATCACTATCTATCTATGTATGAATGTCTGTATGTCTAGTCGAGGAAAACAGAATATGTTATGTCTGAAATAATTTTGTATTTTAATTTTGTTTTGATTCATTTCAATTTAATTTATTTGTCTATTGATTTAAGGCCTTGAATTCCAGGATCATTTTTTTAGAATACAAATTGAATTCCTATATTTTTAAAGATTTTTTGTATTATAAAATATGTAAAAACGAAGGTGTATGCTTGAGTTCAAGATCTCGCTAACCGCTTGAGCGATTCACATTCGGAATTAAGCAGTGTGCCGGAGCCGGGAGCACCAACATTTTTGGTGGAGCCGGATCCGGAGCCGTATTTTTCGTTAAAAACGGCTCCGGCTCCGGATTAGCTAAAAATGATTTTTTAAAGTAATATTACAATTTGGCAACGGTCTATTTTCATAAAATAAACTGAAAAACTATTGTTACTTAACAAATAGACACACATCCTTCTACTTTTATATAGCTTTAATCAAATGAAAGCAAAATATTTTATATTATTTATTTTAATTATCAAATTCAATAATGAAAAAAAATTGATATATTAATTTTAAGGTAGGAGCCGGAGCCGCATCAAAACTATACGGCTCCGACACCTTGGTTTTAAGCTAAATGAAAGTACATATAATAGGAATGTTTAAATATGTACCAAAAAATCACGAAACCTTTTAACAAATTTCATAATGTTATGATATGTTTTTACTAGTTAGATTTTTTGCTCATTTTTATCATGATTAGTTAGTAATGTAGTTTAATAGAGTTACTACTTGTAAAGTCTAAAATAGATATTTTCTTTTCGCTGGAATTATTTATTTTTGATCAAGGGAAATCAGCTAATAGGCATAAAGTAATGGACAAATGTTAAAAATAAATATTAGTTTTGAGAATTATTATTTTCATTTGTCAAATTTTTAATTTAATTTTAACCTTAAATATATTTAATAAAAAGTAAATTAGCTTAAAACCATCCCTGGATCTATGTGAAACTTCCCTGAGATGGAGAACTCAATGAGTTATTGGGTTATTGAAATCATAAGCTACAAACAAAAAAGAACCTTACTACTTTATAATATAAGGATTACTTTAGAATTATTTCATTGTTGTCAATTAGAACCTCTAGATATAATTATATAAAATCAATATTAATACCAGACTTAACATTTGCTGGGCTGTTTGGACATAATATTCCTTGTTTATTATACTTTTGTGGGAGAGGGGGGGGGTATTTGTTAAATAATTAATTTATGGAAAATATTACTTGAGGGAAGGGGGTGGGAGGGATTGCTTAATTATGAAATTTGACCATTGAATTCACATATGCTCAATTATAGTTTGACTTATATTTGAGATCTTATGTTTATATTTTACTGCCAAATATTTTGCTTTTTATTATAGATAAGGATATAATTACAGGGGCTAATTCAATTAAAGTCCAAAAGTTCACATCCTATTATAGAAAAAAAGGCGAGGCAGTTTTTCTTACGTTTTTTTATGTAGGTATTTTTGTTGATAAAAAAATGTACAAATTACACTGAAGAAACGCATATTTTTAGCAAATGAAAAATAAATAAAGAAAGGGGGTCAAGAAAATTTAAATTTCAGAAAGGGACACAGTAATAGATTTTGACAATAAGTATTCAAATGACAAGGGGGGGGGGGGGTGGGGGTAAAATAAGGGAACAATAGACTTCATGGGGGTAAAGTAAGTAATTTGACACCAAGAATTCAAAGGACACCCCCCTCTATTTTTCCACCATAATAATTCTTTCTATTTTTAGAAGAAAATGCGCAATTTTTGAGAGAGTACACAATGTTTAGAAAATTTGTCCATTTCAATTACTCAACTAGCCCATAGAATAAGAAAATATTTTCAAAACAAAAAGGTTGCTTAACGCAAAATTTAATACTAACTAAAGATGCCCGATGTTAAGTAAGATCTTGTAAACGGCTAGACTAATTGTTTGACAAGGCAAGCCTTGGAGTGAAGATACAAAAGCATTTTAAGACATAATTCAAATATTTTTTATTGTTTTTCTGTCCTTCAATTTTGATAACTTTTTGTGTAAGACAAAAAACTGATCTCAATCACTCGATATTATTTTTTTTCTTTGTGATTTTGAAAGAAAAACAATTGTGAGTAATAAATATGTCAATAAAACATTTTTTTGGTTTGTAGCTCAGCTTCTCTAAAACTAATGTCTGTCAGTTTTCAGTATCTACAATGACAGTTTTTTCTCTCACGCAATCAATCAATCAAAGATTGACATTAAAATTCATTGAGCTCCATGACTACTATGCCATATTTAGCAATTTTATTAAATTCTTGCCTTATTTTGATTTAGAAATGTAGGTAGAATTTTCACTTCAAAGTTCATCTTTCCTAAGGATTACTGATAACAAGTGAATTTCTGTACACGCGCCTAATGAATGAGATATTTTATGGACAGACTGAAAGTTTGAATAATACCTAGGGAAGTTTCGCTACTACAAACACATGAAAAGAACAAAAAAGAAAGAAAATAATAAAGTACACCAAATGAACAAACATTCGCTTTTTTTCAAGACAAGAAATCAAGAATCTGACGGGAAATTTATGTATAGGTATGATTTATACAGTCTGATTTGTGTTCTTTGGTATAAGATACTTTTTTAGTACAAAAAACTAAATTCCTTTTTATTCGTTGGATAGGTTTGTATTAGTATATTCATAAATTGTCAATCATGACCCCTGTTATTTAGTGCCATATAGTCGACATTAATATTTTCAATGATTTAATTTAAATCAAACTGTACAAATCTTTATGTTAACAATAGTCGATCTTATATACTGGTTTTAAGACATTTTTTTGACATGCTACGGATTGTTTTTAGATAAACTAGAGTAGGAAAATAACAGTTGGCTACAAGGTTGACATAAATAAGGTTAGCACATTAGATTAGGGGTCTAATACGATCTTGGTAAGCTAAAAAGAAAAATAGTATTATGTATATTACCCTAGTAATAATCTGCAGTTCTGATGCTATTTGATCCTTACAAATAGTTAAGGCATTATCCCCTGAACCGATAACAAAAATTCTAACACCAACCCCCCCCCCCCCCCCCTCCCCCCCAAATAAATTCTAGCTCTCGTGAGGGTGCTTAAACTAAATGGCATTAAAAATGAGCATTAACGTTACACTTTTCTCAAAAAAATAGTGGTTAACTTTTTTGGGAAGTAAACATCTTTATATTTTGCCTACCTTCATAAAAACTCCTTGATGAAATTCAAGGCGGTATCTTGTATTCAAGTATTTGTACAAGTCACCAAATAGTGACACACACACTCACACACACACACACACAGGCTTTTTAAACATTCTTAAATTCAGCCAAAAATAAAGATAGATATTTAAGCTTTAAACCATGCAATGATAGTATATTTAACATATCTCTAATGCACCCTTAAGTGTAAGAGTAAGTCCCCCGAACGACATAAAGACGTACATACAAGCCTTACATGATTTGAATCTATTTCAAATTGTTGTATTTGTATCTCTCCCTGCCTATAACCCGAGAAGTTAGGAGTTAAAAGTATCCATCTAAAACAGAAAAAACTTAATATATCTTAAAATTATTTTACTGTTCTGCCTTTTTGTTTGCAATTGTTAAACTTTTTGAAAACACTTATAGTAAAATTAACGCTTTTACTTTTTAGCGTTTCTTTTTTAGCATAGTCTTCTTTATTTTTGCTGCAGCTTTGTGAGGCAACTGTTAGGATGAGAAATAGTTTTAGCATTGTTTATTTGAACTTGATTTGACTTCTGATAAAATACTCAGACCTGTCTCTTTTTCTGGTGTACATTCACTTACACTAAGTGTTTCATATCAGGGATCTAATGGGATAAGACAATGGCCGATTTTAATTTATGTACATCCCCAAAAATAAAACTTTAAATTTCTCCTATAGTTTACAATTAGTGATTGAAAAGTTTGAACACCCAACCTAATGAACCACCCAATCAAAATTCGATAAAAGTCCCTAAAGTTTTTAAACCAACGAATAAGAAACGTCAATGTCCTCTCCCTCTCGGTTTCATCTTGTAACATTAGCAAAATGACACAACAGCTAAACATTTATCTATAAGAATGGGATAAGAGTGAAGGAATAAGGTAGGTGAAGTTGTGCGCTGTTGTAATAAATTGTCATTGTGATGATTTTATTTTAGTCGTCTAAGAGGGGTGATGTGGGAAAGGTGTGTTTAAACTTTTCATTTTATTCCCTTCAAATCTTTGAAACCCATCAATTTACTCCCCACAGCGAAAGCTTTGACGTCCTTGGATGAATTGATGTGATACATGCGCGGAAGTGAATGCATACCTATTCTTTTTTTTTACCAGATAAGGGCTGTTCACACACAAATTTGGGCAGCATATCTGCTCTATGACTAAGATATGTACGTATGTCCAGATACTCTAGGTAGATATGATTATTATCGATTCTAATCTTAAGGAATTTTGTTAATATTTGTACAATGCCAATGGTTTTTGTCGACAATTTATACATGGCTGACATATTATCGACTGTTTTAAATGACATTTTCAATGTCGACTGTATAGCATTATATAACAGAGGCCATATCTGATATATTATCCACTATACATTGATAGCATATGATGATTCCATTACCTACAGCATTACTAACAGTTTATTCTTTTCTGATAATACATAAGATGGTATTTTTAAATCCTATTTTATTGTAAAATACTGAAAATTAAACAAAAAGCCCCAAAAAATCAAATTTGAATGGAATTACATTAAGCTAATCTTCTTTTGTTTATTGGCTTTTGTTGGGAGGGAGATTTTTATTATACAAAATAGTCCATGTGATAGGAACTTTGACAATATTTTTTGCAAGCTCAGCATTTTTATAGTTTAGGGGTTGTCTGACCGTTCATAAGTGATCAAACTTCAAAGTTTTTTTTAACTATAACTTTATTGATTGAGGATAGGTTTTTAAGATTTGCATTACGAATTTTTGCTTTATACGGGTTGATTATCTTTTTCTATAAATCATAAATACTGCCTAAAAATGCAATTTTTTGCACATTGATTATGAACAAAATTGTCCTTTTTGGAATAATTATCCAAATTTTTTTTTTCTTTTGTTTGTTTTGTTTTATACCAAATATCTAAATTGGTAGATTTTCTGTGACATTTTATATGCTTGGCTTCCTTTTTTATGCCGAAATATTTCAAGAAATTTGGTATTTTTATAAATCGACGTTTTTTACCTTTTAAAATCCTAAATGTTTATGTATGCAACATTTGATTGCATTAGTTAGTTTAAAAATTAGTTAGTGATTATGTATGGCTGTTCCGGTCAATGTTCGTAAATCAGGGTTAGGTCAGCCCGACGCAGTAGTTAGACTCCCGCAAGGACTAAGGACTTTGGTGTAGATTGTGGGTTTATTTCCATTGGATATTAAACTTTAAAAAGATAATTTTACTTTTAAGATGTTGAATTTAAAAAAGTCTACATTTTTGGCGAAAAATTACCATTAAAGTATTTAAATTTAATCTTCAACTATATTGGTGGTTTGTAGGTATACGATATAAGATATTGTACCTAATATTTTTATTGTTTGTTTATTATGAAACATAAAAGAATGTTGCTTCAAATATTTTTTATTATCATGGGCTGGCATTCTTTCGTGAACATTTTTTACAGCGTGTTAAGGAATTAAATTGATGGACACTTAAAGTGAGAGAAGAGTGTTTATACTAAACAAATGGTTTGGTTATTTGCTAGTTGTCTTTTTTTTTGTTTTTTTTTTTTTGGGGGGGGGGGGTTTGAGGGGAGGGGTGGGAATAGTTGATCTATAAGTAACATGTTTATTTCTAAAAATCCTCGAAATGTTCATATATTAATATTAAAAATCCTCTTAAACATTGATGTGTATTATTCAATACCCAATAGACACCTGACAAAACCTTTTTTTCTTTTTTATTCAGTTATCTACCAAACAATCCCTAAAATGATAAAAACTTAAATTTTATCTCTAAAAAATTTACATTTTTAGTAGCCATTAGATTCCTACTTTTCATGGCAATAAAACATTTTATTTATGTCAATCCTTTTGGTTTAAGGGTTAGGGGCGGGGGTAAAGGGTTTGAGCTGGTTGGTGCGTGCGTGCAAGATAAAGAGTTTTTATGAGTGTGATTCTAAATATGATTTAACTATTTTTAAACAAGATTTACAACATTCATCAGTAGCAAAGCAAATAATGTAAATAAACATAATAGGATGGACAAATTAAGCTATAGAGTAGATTTTCATTGATCAGGAGATTCTGAATTGTAAGTGGCTTTGCAATAGCATGATAATATAGACATTTTTAATAACTTAAAAATATGTAAAATTAATAAACTTAAAATCTGTTATTTTGATCAATCTATGTTGGAAAAATTCTTGAAATCTGTAAATAAACAAAGAAAATATCGTTCATTCCACAAAATTCAAGAGTCCACCCCCCGAAAGGAACCTAGGGCCGGCCATTAAACTATTTTATTGTCTCACATAACTCTTTGAAAATTAAACAGTCAGGACTTTTATTGGCGCAGGCCAGGCAAATCTTAGAGACATTTACGTCCGTCAATTCAAACAATTTCTTTCAATTGTGGCAAATATGGCAAAATCCAACAAATTTCTTATGGTCCAGGAATATAACCACCACCACCCCCCCCCCCCCCCTTTATTCTTAGATTTTTTAATGAATCTTCATACAAGGACATTGTTACCAATATGAGATCTTTGATTTCACGACCTTTTTCTAGAGTTGCACCTGTTCCTGGACCAAAGCATAACTACAACCTACAATTTTACTGCCTCTTAATCAGAATGTATTACTCTTATGATTGATATCTATGGAAATGATAAAATTTGGAGGGGGTTTGTTAAGTCCCTTCTTAATTTATAAGTAAATTGTCAAAATATTTCCCAGAAGTATTTAGTTTTTAGTGGCAAATTTTGTCGAGTTGTTATATATATTTGTTTTAAGCCTTTTTTTTACGATTTTCCAATTTTTACTAGGTCTTAGTTTTGCATTAGGACATCTTATAGTTTTTCAAATAAGAAAAGAATTTACGTCTTAGATAGTTTAAAGCTGCAAGAACAACGAATTTAGTGATATTTATATGGAAAAAAGATAAAAGAAATAAAACACACCAAATGTTCTTAAATACCTAACCTAATAAAAAATGTGAATTGCAGGTATGTTTGGACCAGAACTGTCATGCTGATGTTTTCCTGTTATCCTGCAATATCATGGACAGATTTCTTTCTATCATTAACATCAAGAAAAATCAATTCCAGGTAAAAAAAATAATACAAAAATTAGTTATATTTTTTGTAAAAGTGGTAGATAGATTGTGTGTGTATGGTTGCTTTTATTGATCATACCTCTCAGAAGAAATTATGATGAAAAGGAATATTTTTTGTTCTAATTAAATTTACTTAAAGCTTACCTAAGCATTTTGTTAAAAACTGTTCTAGCTATCATTGTGCTATCTCATTAAATCCATTTTTTGATGACCCCTACCTATATAATAATGCTCTTAAAAAATTCTAACTTCATTTTTTAGTTGGTTGCCGCCTCATCGCTTTTCATCGCCTCTAAGTTGGTGGACCCCTGCCCCATCTCCGCCTCGGATTTAATCAACTACACAGACTTCACCTATGAGGTCACAGAACTTCTGGTAAGATTTTTAGATGATTTTTTTAGAAAGGGTATTCAAACTTTTCCACCAATAATTTTGATCTATGTAAGGGTTAATTTATTATTATTAATTGATTAGGGGGGATTTAATTTATCACCCATTGTCTTATCCCTTAAACATCCCTTAATCTTCGTAGGAATGTAGGTTGCTTTACACATTTGTAATTTTTAAAGATATTCTTAATATATTGTCTAATATTCTACAAATTTAAACTTTATATCATTTATTTAACAATTCATTATTATTATCTAAAAATTTTAGGTCATAAATAACAAAAAAAAGGCTCCTGTTACCTTTAAATTTATGAAAAAGTTTGCTGTAATCTTTGCTATTTAAAACAATGACGATTACTATTTCAAAACAACTTCCTCTGCCCTTTTCAACTTTTACCTTCAAATGGTATATATATGTTGGTACCATGTAGCTTATTCTAAAAGAGCTAAATAAGTGTAGGATTATTTGTATTATCGGATATGCAATCAATTGCGAGAATTCATTTTGAGAGGAAACACAAATGAAATAAATTGGAGGGTGTTCTAACAGAGTTGGTGAAAAACCAGGGGTTTTTTTAAAAAAAAGAACAAACCAGTTTGGTTTTTTGGTTCAAACCGGTTTTTTTTATTAAAAAAAAAACAGTTTTTTTTTTTTTAATAATATCCAAATTATAGTCCTGCCCCCTTCCCTCTTTTTCCCCCCCTCCCCTATTTTCATACCCAAAAACGGAGGTGCCCAAATCTGCCCACAAGGACCAGATAAAGGGCAGCCCAAAACCACCCGCCCAAAAGCGCCCGCCTGATTTGACAACCCTGGATGGTGTGATACATGAGGTGGAAATGATGTCCAACCTTGTTATTGATATTTGATCTTGAAAATTGAACCTTGAATGGAGTAAAATGGGCACTTCATAGATTTTTTGAAAATAAAATGCACCAATGTTTTTTTAAAATAAGTTTTATAGATATTATAAACTCCTAATTATTTTTATTGGAGAGAAAAAAAGGGACGTAGATTAATTGGCAAATATAATAATAAAACAAACTTTTAAACTTTTTTTCTCATAAGAAGGCTGTTAAAATTTAGTGTTTGTTGCGTTTGCAGATTTATAATGAGTAGCTTTGCTCATAATCTTGATTCCTTTATGAAAGAACTTGATTAATTTTGCAATTAAAAATAAATTAGCCTTTGATTTTCTACAGACTTGCCGCTTTGATTAGGTCATTTATTTTTAGTAATGTAGCTACTCTATGGGTAGCACCTTTAAGTTATTGAGGTATCCATTTTTTAAAGCTTTTTATAGGGCCTGGGAGAGTTTTTTTTCAATATTAAGTCTTTTGATGTTTTTGAATTGTTTATGTAATGTGCCAAACCACTCTACATATCTAACGTCAATCTGTTGGTCAGCTGCATTAAAGTTGATTTTTTCAGCTTGTATTTAAAATAGGTGCCTTAAATTTTTCCACCACCTTTAAATAACTTCTCTTTATCTTACTTTGTCCGTCTGATTAGCTGTCTATGAGCTTCGCTTTCTTATGGATGTTGTCTTCCTTGTTATTTATAATAGGATTTAACCTAAATTGATATGGTCAAAGAAACAACAAGATAAAAGCGTTGTTTACTTCTTATTTAAAAAGATTAAATATAATGAATGAAAAAATAAATTTTTTTTTGCTTAATTTATGTACAAAATTTTCAATATTTTATGGTGTTAAAAAGATTATGATTTTTTTGAGCTTTAAAAATATATTTTAATTTTCTGCATTAAATTGCTTCTATTGTCAACTATTGTGTCTTATTTCTATACGGATAGAAAACATACGGAGAAACATATTTCTCGCCCCTGAAAAGGGCTTTTATGGAATAATTTTTCTAACTCTTACCTAACCAAACTTTTTTTTGTGCTTTTGCTTCAATTGTTTAAGTAGCCGCATAAATATGATAATTGCAAAATGCTACAAAATATTTCAAAATTGGCGCGATTATGAATTTGTTTACTTAATTTTAATAAAAACAGTTTATCACTTAAAATGAAATGGATAAGGTTTCTTAAAAACAATCCTATACTTTAATGTAATAAATGGTATGTGTAAATTTATGTTTTTGTATGCCCTGTAAAAGCTCGCGAATGGCTGGACCAATCGTTCCTAAATTTTGGGGGAATTTCGGTCATTTGGAGGAGAATACAAAATCGTCACCCACTACATCCAACTTTAATTATTGTCGAATATTTAGATAAATCATCTACTGCATGCTCTGATTAACAATTTTTCTTACAGTAGCCTTGTCCATTTCTTTTTTTTATCACTCAAAGGGAAGAAAAGCCGGCTTGGTGATGCACAAAAAGTTTTCCAAAAATCAGCTGATTTCTGTTCTTATCAGCTGATTAGTTCTTGTTGCTAAGATAAAGATAAAAAAGAATGACAATGTTTAAATAAAGTAAATGAGTTGAAAATTTCTCATCTTAAAACTAAAAGGAAAGAATGACAAGCAGCCAAGTTTTAAAATGGCTACAGTGACTTTAAAAAGTCTTTTTATTGCGTTTTTTGTAAAGTTTTTGTGCATACGAACAAAGAAAACTATTTATTAGCTGCGCTAGAAAAAAAACTGTCGAGACGATTACTCTTATCAATTAAAGTTGCGCCAATGAATGATTTTGGCTTGATGAAAAAAATACAAAAATATTTGTACAGAAAGTTCCTTAAAGATAAAGTATTTGTTTCTTTGGATGGAGGGGAATAAAAAAACATAAGATTTATGTTTTACTGTACAGTAGTAATCACACATAGCAATTTGGAATTTTCTTCAAATGGTGGTCCAGGGGGGTTATACTGACCCTAATGGCAGCTTAAAACCAGTCTAGAACCGATACCAAGCTCGGTCTAGAAATTGTTTTACGGTCGGTCTAGGGGTTTATGAGATTTTACAGGATCATACATATGGACATCCTGCTCCTTTTATTATTATTCATTAAAGTTCTTTCTTCCATTGGCATGCAAAGCGATTCACAAGGGGGGATGTAACACCCCCCTTCCGAACGCCACTGTTTTTTTTTTTCTTTTTTTTGTCATTAAAAGGAGCGACTATTTTGAACAGTATTTGTTTTTCTAATGATAACAGATTAATACATTTCATTTATTCATTTGTTTGGTGATGATTTCATCCTTTAAATAAATAAATATTAATGCAGGATTTTAGTATCTTTACCAGATGCGACTTTGCCCATAGACATTTTGACAATCCACATTTTAAGACCTCATATTTTTTTGTGAAGTTTAATTCTTGTTTAAAAAAGGGAGTAATTTTCAAAATTCATGTTATGTCTATTTTGTCTACAACTACCCTTGAATTAAAATATGTTCATACATTTTAAACAATATTACATAGGTATCCATTTGTATTAGCATGAATATTTCCTTTTTTTCAATTTTTACAAAATGAGCTTAAATTAGTTGATACTTTTACATTATTCAGAAACCTAAATTTTATAACATCCAGCTAGAAAAAAATTATATCTAAGTTTGCTAATCTAAATATTTTATGTTACCTATCTTTTGTTAAAACACTTTTTGGCAACCCCTAAAATTATGATTTATAGCATTATAATAGTAAAATGAATGATCAGCTATTTTTTTAGAAGCATAGCTTCACTATAGATATAATGATACGTCTTGCTAAAGTGCATTTTTATTAGGAAAAGCGTTGGCTTGATACTTTTTCCCCATCCTAAATTACCTAATTTTAAATCTATTTATGAATACTTTTGCTATGCTATCTTTAACACATTCACTCTTGTTATTATGAGCTTGTTTGTTTCAACTAACGCCAGTAATAAAACTATTAAGACTAATATTAATGGATGTGAAGATACGTGGATATTATGACAGGGAAAAATTGTCGTAATTTAGGTTGCTATTTCCTTGTAATTTATTGATTAATCCGTTCATCAAGTAGGAGGAGAGGAGATGGGGAATATCGTTATTTTAGGCCGATACAAGTTTCACTTTATTAGAGTACATGATAATCTGGTGAAAGATCCATGTAATAATAAATCCATTCTAATATCATTGTAATAAAATGAAATTGTGTGTTAAGTTTTTTTGCTTTATTTGAACGGCCTAAATATTTTGTTTGAAATTTTGATAGCGAGGCTTTAAAGAAGTTGTGGTCTTTACGTCAGTAAGTTTAAACGTCACATATTTGGTTATAACGAAATTTTAAAAGCTTCTACTGAAAATATCCATGTTATCCAAAATTTGAGTTAATTTATTATTCTTTATTTTAGGAAATGGAGTTGTTAATCTTATCCAAATTAAAATGGGACCTATCTGCAATTACTCCCTATGATTTCCTGGAATACCTACTCAAGTTATTGACCGATGGCGGGTTCTGTGACCGGGCAAGCATGACCGCTGATGACCGAACAACCTCCGGATATTTGGAGGATACACAGACAGACCATTTGGCAAGTTTGGACACAAGTTTGCTGAAGAAAAACACAGAAAACTTCATTGTTCTTTGTGCTACTGAATTTAGGTAAGTCCGTTTTTTCATGGATCTTCAGCGCAGCTACTAGCCTAAAACCGACCAAAAAGGACAATATCAGTCATATGATTATCTGATTTTCAAAAATCTTCTAATTTTATTTAAGTTTTTTCACTTATGAAGAAAATTTCTACTTAGGTTTTCAATGTATCCACCAAGTATGCTTTCATCAGCAGCTTTGGCAGCTGCCGCCAGCCGCCTAGAAGAGCAGCAGCTGGACAACAACACAACCATAGAACAGCTAGACAACAGACCTAGTACTAGAAACAGATTGCTGAAACAGCTGCAAAGCATTACTGGAGTTGAACTGGTAAGTTTTAAAGTTTGCTATAGCTGCAAATCAGCAAATATCACAATAATAGTGTTTAAAATCACAAAATGCAATAGAATTTAATAGATTTGAGAGTAATCGACTTGGATAGGTAAAAATTTGAAATATAATCATTTACCTATCCATAAGAAATTTTTGCATTGTTGCCTGTCTGCCTGTCTTTCTGAATTCCATATCTTTGAGTTTTATTTATGTTTATTTTTTTCAAAATTATTTTATATTTCTAGGAATGTTTGATGAGTTGTGTTCAACAAATAGAGGAAACCTCGCGGGCTGCCGTCAACAATCTGCAAAACAATTCAATCCAACAACAACGCAGCAACAATGCGACATCTGTCAAAGAAAATTCAAACCATAATGAAGAAAATGGCGCAGTTGCGGGCACCGACAACAAAGATGGTTCCAGTGACTCGGGGGCAGAGCGGGGTGCTTCCAACAAGACGCCGACGGAGGTTTTTAACGTGGACTGGCTGTGTGTGGCGTAAGCCAGGCGTGCTGGGAGCTCTTTAACTGACATTTTAGCGCCAAATTTGTGATAAAGTTGTGTGATGTAGTACCTTAATTTGGCGCCTTTTTTCGATGACGACATTTTCATAGTGATGGCGTCATTATGGCGTCTTTTTTTTGTTTTCACTAAAATTAGGCGCCAAATTTATTGTGTGACGCACTAAACTCTGTAATTGCGTAATTTACCAAACTAGTCCAAAAACTGCATTTTACATGAAAAAGAGGAAATTAAAGTTAAAAAAGTGTTCCCAGCGTTGATTTTTGAATTTTAGAGTAGAAATAAAAGTGAATAATTCAAACTGTAAAGAAAGCATTTTTAAAGTACTTAAAAAATCATGTTATGATGTATGCTAATTATTATTTATTAATGTATAAAACATTGTGTGATTTTTAAAAATTCATTCTGAAAAAAAAAATAATGAAAATTCTTACTTAAAATAGTAAACCTTTACCTTTAAAACTATTGATAATATTATTTTTAAATTACGCTTTAATGATACGCTTAAATTAAATTTTAAAAGACTTGTATGAAAATTTTCAGCAAAAATGAAAAAAATGTATATTTAATATATGTTATGCCAAATATTAGTAAAAGTAAATTACTATTTTTATAATAATAATTGTTGATTTATTCTGTTATATTGTATTTACTATCAAAATTAAATATATATCATTATAATGTTTATCCAATTGTCTTTTTTAAGTAGCGAAATTACTCTGTGATTAGGGCATTTCCTTACGTCCGTCAGTATGTCAAACAGTCCAAAAATGAGATTTCTATAGATGAATAAAATAAGAATTATAGAAAAGCTTTACTCCATAAAGCTTGATCTAAAAGATGAATAATACAAAATAAATTGACATCAAATTTTTGCCACAAAGCCAGGGAAAAGGGAATGATCAAAAACTATTCTAAAGATTCAATAATACATTCACAAGTTATTAAGCTAACGAATGGCAGAACGTAACTGCACTTGGGGGAGAGGGCAGTCTGTTAACACCCTCCCAGCATAAACCGAACCTTGCATTTCTGATACTCCCAACCATATTGTGTTTAATTGACGGTTTATATCATACAATGAAACAAATTTTTAATTCTTAAATTGGCAAAAGCATGTGTAATGTTCGTCTGTTGCATTTGTTTCGTGATACACTACTGTACCACAATGTGAGAATGTGTTGCTTTATAAAAGGTATCCAACAGATTATGATTTGTCTGATCGATTTCTGATTGATAGAAATAGATTAACAACCCTTACTAACAACGTCCTTAAAAACAAAACTTTTTTATAAATTATATCTTTAATGCTCATCTTATATTTGGTTAGGTTAAGTTAAGGTCAGTAAAGCCTTACTCAAAAGTTTTGGGTCACTCACGGGGCTAGAACTCCTCAGATGGTTTGCATGGTCCAGTCTTTTATTAGAGGGATTTTAACAGGGAAATTAAGAGATAAGCCAATGGACATCCCCAATGAACATACATGCAGTACTTTTCAGCTCCTCAGTTCCACTAGGTGGCCCCTCTCCTCCTTATAGAAAAATATCCTCTTATAGGTCTGCATTTAGGTATTAAAAAAATTTTTTGGCGCGTAGCGCCAAAAAATCACTAAAAACAATTTTTGGCGCTTCGCGCCATAGTAACACTAATACAATGGTAATTAATTTTTATTAGAATTAGATATTATGCTGAAGACAGTCAAAGAATCCCCTTCTTAACAATCTTAAAGCAATTTTATAGTTTTTTGTGAAAAAGAAATATTTACAATTTTTTTTAAAAACTGAATTTTGATCAATTTGATTGGTTAATTAAAATGATTGATATTTTTTACTTATTATTACTTAGGTAGTTATTTTTTAGACTTCAAGAAATATTTTTGTATAATGAATATTAAAGGGGGACGTAACTGAAGCTTTTTTGATGCAGAGGGGGGGGGGGGGTTTTCTCAGGAACCACTTGATTAACCGTGTAAATTTTTAGAACTTAAGCTTTTATGGGTATGAACAACTTATGGTTTCAAAGTCAACCCCCTACCCCTACCCCCACCCCCTAGCCCCCCAGGGCTCAAAAAACCCCTAAAAATGAACCTAACCTTAATTTGACCATTTGACCAATAGGGATGATTTCTTAAACTTAAGCTTTTATGGTTATAAACTAACTTCTATTTTAAAAGTTACTCCCATGCCGCCAACCCCTAGCCCTCCCTGGCTCCAAAAAACCCTAAAATGGACCTATCCTTAATTTTCTCAGAAACCATTTAACCAAAAGAGATGATTACTTTAACTTAAGTTTTTATGGTTATAATCTAGCTTTTAGCCTAGAAGTCACCCCCCAGCCGCCAACCACTAGCCCTCCGGGCTCCAAAAAACCCTAAAAATGAACCTAACCTTTATTTTCTCAGAAACCATTTAACCAATAGAGATTATTTCTTAAACTTAAGCTTTTATGGTTATAAACTAACTTCTAGTTTAGAAGTCACCCCCCTGCTGCCAACCCCTAGCCCTCCAGGGCTCCAAAAAACCCTAAAAATGAACCTAACCTTTATTTTCTCAGAAACCATTTGACCAATAGAGATGATTTCTTAAACTTAAGCTTTTATGGTTATAAACTAACTTCTAGTTTAGAAGTTACTCCCCTGCCAACCCCTAGCCCTCCAGGGCTCAAAAAAAACCCTAAAAATGAACCTAACCTTAATTTACTCAGAAACCATTTGATCAATAGAGATAATTGCTTAAACTTAATCTATAATGCTAATGAACTAAATTTTGGTTTAGAAGTCACCCCCCTGCCGCCAACCCCTAGCCCTTTGGTGCTCCAAAAAACCCTAAAAATGAACCTAACCTTTATTTTCTCAGAAACCATTTGACCAATAGAGATGATTTCTTATACTTAAGCTTTTACGCTTATAAACTAACTTCTAGTTTTGTAGTTACCCCCCTGCCGCCAACCACTAGGCCTCCCGGGATCAAAAAAAAACCCATAAAAATGAACCTAACCTTTATTTTCTCAGAAACCATTTAATCAATATAGATGATTTCTTAAACTTAAGCTTTTATGCTTATAAACTAACTTTTAGTATAGAAGTCACCCCACCTGCGCCAACCCCTAGCCTTCCGGGGCTCAAAAACCCTAAAAATTGACCTAACCTTATTTTTTTCATAAACTATTTAAACAAGAGAGATGATTTCTTAAACTTAAGCTTTTATGCTTATAAACTAACTTATAGTTTTGAAGTCACTCCCCTGCCGCAAACCCCTAGCCCTCCGGGGCTCATAAAAACCTAAAAATGAACCTGACTTTAATTTTCTCAGAAACCATTTGATCAATAGAGTTGATTTCTTAAACTTATGCTTTTATGCTTATAAACTTACTTTTAGTTTAGAAGTCACCCCCCTGCCGCCAACCCTTAGCCCTCCGGGGCTCAAAAACCCTAAAAATGAACCTAACTTTAATTTTATCAGAAACTATTTGATCAAAAGAGATGATTTCTTAAACTTAAGCTTTTATGCCTATAAACTAACTTATAGTTTAGAAGTCACCCCACTGCCGCCAACCCCTAGCCCTGCGGGGCTCAAAAAAAACCCTAAAAATAACCTAACCTTAATTTTAAAAATCAGCATGTTTTAAATGGACATTTGGATTCTGTTAATAATTATAGAGTATCTACGTTTTTTAATTTGTACCTAAATGCTATAGAAATTATCATGCAAAGTTTAAAATCAATAGGACAATTATAATATGTCTAAATTAACGAAAAAAAGCTAACCCTCACAGACCAAACCTTATTAAAGAAAAGCTTTGCTTTAACAAAATTTTTAATTAACAAAGTATAGAGTCCCAACTCTTTTTCCCATAACAGCTGAAGTCCAAAATATCTGCATTTAATAATGCGGTTCCTGAGAAAACTGAGGTTAGGTTATTCCTCTGAAAGCCTACTAAAAAAAAATTACTAGAAATTTAAACTAAAGTATACTTTTTAGGGGGTTTTTGAGCCCAGGGTGGCTATGGGGTGGGTGACTTCTAAAATAAAATTAAGTTCATAACCATATTTCTGCCAAACAAAGTAGTTTATACACACAAAAATTTATCTCTATTGATCAAATGGTTTCTGAGAAATTAAGGTTAGTTTCATTTTTAGGGTTTTTGAGGCCCGGAGGGTTAAGGGTTGGCGGCAGGGGGGTGACTTCTAAACTAAAAGTTAATTTATCAGCATAAAAGCTTAAGTTTAAGAAATCATATCTATTGATCAAATGGTTTCTGAGAAAATTAAGGTTAGGTTCAATTTAGGGTTTTTTGAGCCCTGGAGGGCTAGGGATTGGTGGCAGGGAGGTGACCAACTAAACTAGAAGTTAATTTATTAGCTTTATTGATTAAGTTTAAGCAATAATCTCTCTTGATTAAATAGTTTCCGAAAAAAATAAGGTTAGGTCAATTTTTAGGGTTTTTGAGCCCCAAAGGGCTAGGGGTCGGAGGCAGGCTGGTGACTTCTAAACTATAAGTTAGTTTGTAAGCATAAAAGTTTCAGTTTAAACTTTAAGAAATCTGAGAATCTGAGAAAATAAAGGTTAGGGTTATTTTATGGGTTTTTTTGATTCCCGGAGGGCTAGGTGTTGGCGGCAGGGGGGTAGCTTTGCTTTAACAAAATTTTTAATTCACAAAGTATAGAGTCCCAACTCTTTTTTCCCATAACACCTGAAGTCCAAAATATCTGCACATTTAATAATGCTGTTCCTGAGAAAACTGAGGTTAGGTTATTCCTCTGAAAGCCTACTAAAAAAATTTACTAGAAAGAAGTTGTATCAACTTTTTTTTTATAGCTAGCCGGTCCTTTTAGTAAGTAGTAGATGTAAAATTTTTCATAGAATTCAGATATGGAATCGGTTTTTTGTAGACCTCTTATTTTTTAAGTAATTTAAGTTTAAAAAAAAAAAATTAAGTCGATTTTAAGGTACAAAAATGCAACAAAAAAAAGAATGAAAATGGCCATTATGAACAAAAATAGTAAGATCTTTAATTTGACACCTTACTTTTTCAATTCTGTCAGGTAATTATTGAAAAAATCGATTTTTTAAAACCCACGAGAATAAAAACTTTGAACTCAATTTTATCATTTCACAAGTAAAAAAATATGGGTTCATATATACCTTTAGAATCAGAAAAATATTACGAATCCATTGTAAGCAAAATTGAAAAAAAAAGTTTACAATATAGTATATAAACTACAATAAAAGGAATTATATGAAAATATCATATTATATTGTACAGGCAACGTCTTAACTTTTGAATTGGGTATAAAAATGGGAAGGGGGTATAGAGGGGGTAAAGAGGGGGTAAAAAAGGGAAGACGATAGTGTTGCCAGAACAAAAAATACAATTGGCCATTTTTATATTTTTTTATTTTTTTACTTTTTTTCAATTTTGCTTACAATGGATTCGTAATATTTTTCTGATTCTAAAGGTATATATGAACCCATGTTTTTTATGTCTGTTTGAGAAAATATTTAGGTCTAAAGTTTTTATTAAACCGAGGTTAAAAAAATAGATTTTTTCAATAATTACTCAACAGAATTTTAAAAGTTAGGTGTCAAATTAAAGATCTTACTATTTTTGTTCTTACTGGCCATTTTCTTCTTTTATTTTGTTGCGTTTTAGTACCATAAAAACTGACTTAATTATTTTTTTAAAAAACTTAAATTACTTAAAAAATAAGAGGTCTACAAAAAAACCGATTGCATATCTGAATTCTATGAAAAATTTTACATCTACTACTTACTAAAAGAACCGGCTAGCCATAAAAAAAAAAGTTGATACACCTTCTTTAAGCTAAAGTATATTTTTTAGGGGGTTTTTGAGCCCAAGGTGGCTATGGGGTGGGTGACTTCTAAAATAAAATTTAGAATATAACCATATATCTGCCAAACAAAGTAGTTTATACACATAAAAAATCATCTCCATTGATCAAATGGTTTCTAAGAAATTAAGGTTAGGTTCATTTTTAGGGTTTTTGAGCCCCGGAGGGCTAAGGGTTGGCGGCAGGGGGGTGACTTCTAAACCAAAAGTTAGTTTATAACCATAAAACTTAAGTTTGAAAAATCATCTCTATTGATCAAATGGTTTCTGAGAAAATTAAGGTTAGGTTCATTTTTAGGGTTTTTTTTGAGCCCCGCAGGGCTAGGGGTTGGCGGCAGTGGGGTGACTTCTAAACTAGAAGTTAATTTATTAGCTTTATAGATTAAGTTTAAGCAATTATCTCTATTGATCAAATGGTTTCTGAGAAAATTAAGGTTAGGTTCATTTTTAGGGTTTTTTTGGAGCCCCAGAGGGCTAGGGGTTGGCGGCAGTGGGGTGACTTCTAAACTAGAAGTTAGTTTATTAGCTTTTTAGATTAAGTTTAAGCAATTATCTCTATTGATCAAATGGTTTCTGAGAAAATTAAAGTTAGGTTCAATTTAGGGTTTTTTGGAGCCCCTGAGAGCTAGGGGGGTGACCTATAAACTTTAAGTTAGTTTATAAGCTAAAAAGCTTGAGTTTAAGAAATCATCTATATTGATTAAATAGTTTCTGAGAAAATAAAGGTTAGGTTCATTTTATAGGTTTTTTTTATCCCTGGAGGGCTAGGGGTTGGCGGCAGGGGGGTGACTTCTAGACCAAAATTTTGTTTATAACCATAAAAGCTTAAGTTTAAGAAATCATTTCAATTGGTCGAATTGTTTCTGAGAAAATTAAGGTTAGATTAATTTTTAGGGTTTTTTTGGAGCCCCGGAGGGCTAGGGGTTGGCGGCAGGGGGGTGACTTCTGGACCAAAAGCTAGTTTATACCCATAAAAGCTTAAGTTAAAGAAATCATCTCTATTGGTCAAATGGTTTCTGAGAAAATAAAGGTTAGGTTCATTTTATAGGTTTTTTTTATCCCCGGAGGGCTAGGGGTTGGCGGCAGAGGGGTGACTTCTAAACCAAAATTTAGTTTATAACCATAAAAGCTTAAGTTTATAAAATCATCTCTATTGGTCAAATGGTTTCAGAGAAAATTAAGGTTAGGTTAATTTTTAGGTTTTTTTTTGAATCCCTTAGGGCTAGGGGTTGGCGGCATGGGAGTAACTTTTAAACTAGAAGTTAGTTTATAACCATAAGAGCTTAAGTTTAAGAAATCATCTCTATTGGTCGAATGGTTTCTGAGAAAAATAAGGTTAGGTCAATTTCTAGGGTTTTTTGAGCCCCGGAGGGCAAGGGGTTGGCGCAGGTGGGGGGACTTCTATACTTTAAGTTAGTTTATAAGCATAAAAGCTTAATTTTAAGAAATCATCTCTTTTGATTAAATGGTTTCTGAGAAAATAAAGGTTAGGTTCATTTTATAGGTTTTTTTTATCCCCGGAGGGCTAGGGGTTGGCGGCAGAGGGGTGACTTCTAAACCAAAATTTAGTTTATAACCATAAAAGCTTAAGTTTATAAAATCATCTCTATTGGTCAAATGGTTTCAGAGAAAATTAAGGTTAGGTTAATTTTTAGGTTTTTTTTTGAATCCCTTAGGGCTAGGGGTTGGCGGCATGGGAGTAACTTTTAAACTAGAAGTTAGTTTATAACCATAAGAGCTTAAGTTTAAGAAATCATCTCTATTGGTCGAATGGTTTCTGAGAAAAATAAGGTTAGGTCAATTTCTAGGGTTTTTTGAGCCCCGGAGGGCAAGGGGTTGGCGCAGGTGGGGGGACTTCTATACTTTAAGTTAGTTTATAAGCATAAAAGCTTAATTTTAAGAAATCATCTCTTTTGATTAAATGGTTTCTGAGAAAATAAAGGTTAGGTTCATTTTTATGGGTTTTTTTGATCCCGGGAGGCCTAGTGGTTGGCGGCAGGGGGGTAACTACAAAACTAGAAGAAGACTTTGAAACCATAAGATGATCATACCCATAAAAGCTTAAGTCCAAAAGAATTACACGGTTCATCAAGTGGTTCCTGAGAAACCCCCCCCCCCCCCCTGCATCAAAAAAGCTTCAGTTACGTCCCCCTTTTACTCATATTAGTAACTATTGAAGCTTCATGAAGAAATATGTAAAAAAAATCGTAAAAAGTTAGCTTTTTTGTGTAACACAAGAGAAATAAATTGTTAAAAGTTAGCTTTTTTGTTTAACACAAGAGAGAAAAAATACATGATGTCAAGTTCTTATTTCTGTATACAAACTTTAAATGAAGATAGCTAGACTTTGAATAAAGGTAATAACACAAGATCAAAAGTTTTTTTGAAAATTAGGTTATTGTTGTTTATATCTGTAAAAAAGGGGGAGGTGGATGTGCCACTTTTTGAAACCAAAAGTAAAACATGCATGATCTCAGCCCATAATAGAGTTACAGCTCTAAAATTCAGCTCAGCAGTTGCTTTTGTGGAGAACAATATTGAATTGTGAAGAAACGGCGACAGAACCACCGCTCCCGCCGATTTTTTTTGCATTTTTTCGCCAAATTAGACAGTTCTCAATCAACTGAGATAAACTTTTTTCTCATAAAGTGTAAAATCTTATAAGTGTCAAGGCAAAAGAAATTTCGGCGGGAAACAGCGGTTTTCGGAGGGAGCAGCTGTTCCGCTGCCGTTTCTTCACAGTTCCATTTTGTTCTCCACAAAAGCAACTGCTGTGCCGAATTTTAGAGCTGTAACTCTTTTATGGGCTGAGATAATGCACGTTTTACTTTTAGTTTCAAAAAGTGTCACATCCGCCTCCCCCCTTTAAAACATGCATTTTAAGTGTCCTATTTTACTTATACTAGGCCTACCTAAAAATACCGGGACTCGAACTGGGCGCACCTGACGCTATATTCTTTAACACAAACTTTGTTTGCATATAAGAAATATTTACATAGACGTTGATTTTGCTAAAATATTCCTATCCTAACTAAAATTATGATAATTTATAGATTTTTTAAAAATAGGGTAGCTTCGCTTCTCCAAAACAGCCAGACGTGCTTACCAAATGCACATTAGAAGTTAACAGAAGCAAATTTAAGTTATTTCCGAGCTTAAGCAAAAAAATTACATCATTTCTTCAAATACAAGCCTAGATATTGAAGTTTACTTTTGTCTAAAGATCGCAATGTGTAGTATAGAGAACTAAAATCAAAGAGGTTGCTCCTCTTTTTTAGAGGTTGGCCCCTCCTTTTTAATGTGGTGGCCCCTCCTTTTCAAGGTTATAACACCTTAAAATAGAACATAATTCTAATCTATATTACAAATTAGAACGATGTCTGTCTGTTTGTCTGTCTGTCTGTCTGTTTGTTTGTAGAGAAGGATCTCGCTAACCGCTGAACCGATCGGGTATTCCTTTACAGGGTAGCTTCTCATAGGTCCCGGGAAGGTTTATAACCATTTTCTTGTGGGGTAGGACACCCCCAACCCCCCCAAAAATAGTGGGGTCGACTACCCCCCCCCCAAAATTTTTTTTTTGATCTAACCGCTTGGGGCAAAGCCCCTAGAGGCTAGGGGCGAAGCCGCTAGTTATTTAATAAAGAATCATAATATAAAGAACTAAAATAAGAGGTTGCTCCTCTTTTTTAGAGGTTGGCCCCTCATTTTAGGGGGGTGGCCCCTCCTTTTTAATGGAGTGGTCCCACCTTTTTAGGGTTAAAACACCTCAAAATAGAACATAATTCTGATTATTTAATAAAGAATCATAATATAAAGAACTAAAATAAGAGGTTGCTCCTTTTTTTTAGAGGTTGGCCCCTCATTTTAGGGGGGTGGCCCCTCCTTTTTAGGGGATTGCCCCACCTTTTTAGGGGGGTTGCCCCTCCTTTTTAATGGGGTGGCCCCTCGTTTTCAGGGTTATAACACCTTAAAATAGAACATAATTCTGATTATTTAATTAGGAATCTAAAAAGAACTAAAATAAGAGGTTGCTCCTCTTTTTTTAGAGGTTGGGCCCTCATTTTAGGGGGGTGGCCCCTCCTTTTTAGGGGATGGCCCCTCTTTTTTTGGGGGGTGGCCCCTCCTTTTTGGGGTTGGCCCCTCCTTGCAAGGAGGTTGGCCCCTCCTTTTACTAGGGTGGCCCTTCATAAGGAGGAGAAAAGTTGGGTTCCAGTTGGGTTCCAAGAACCCAACTACTGCATGTATGCCAATGAATGTAAACAAAATTATCCCTTCTGTATATCAGTGATTAAAAAATGTGGACACTAAACCAACCAAAATCAAAGTGGCCAAAGTATTGTTCCATCTGATACGGTAAAGTTTTACCAATGTAATTTGAGTTCAATATCACTTCCCTTCCTGGATGTTAGTTGTTTGCTTGCTTGTGTAAATGAACGCCATTGACTAAAATAAACTGTTCACACATCATTGGATGTTAGAAATTTTGCCTTTTCATTCCCCATTCATATGTAACGTCACTTCATTTCCGCATATTTTCAAATAGAATTTTCCTTATTTGTAAGAGAACACAATCTTTAATATAAGGTAGATAAATAAAGGTACTAAGAAAGAGAGGGAATGTCTGATTGAGTCAATAGGAGAATTGCATCGGTACATACATTTAATTTCATTGGTTGAAATTTTGTACACATCTTGTTACGAATGCATGTTTTTTTTTCATTTCATACATAGATAAAAGTCAGCTGTAAACAGTATATTTTCTTAGTAGAAAGCTTTGCGGAATCAGAGTTAATTGCCCAAAAATTTCATTTAAATTTGAAAGCTTCGAAACGAGGTGGATTCTTTAAAAAAAAGTTAGGCTGGCTACTCGCTGGTGAGGCAAAATTATTTTTGTGAAAAATCCTCCAAAATCAAATAAAAAAATTTACAAAAATTAAATAAAATCTTAAAAGGGTTATTAACATACGATTTTGTTTAATTTTTGTAGATTTTTAATGTGCTTTTGGATGATTTTTCACAAAAATAATTTTGCCTCACTATCGAGTAGCGAGTCTATCATTTTTTAAGAATCCACATCAGCTTGAGTCAAAAGTAAACAATACTTTTGTCTGCTAGAAATGTTCCTTCTTAGATTTGACGAAAAAATGGTTCAGAATATGCTTCTATTCTTCTATTTCTATTGGTAGATAGGATTTTTTCCCAAATCAAGTAACTCTGAAATTATTTGGTGGGTTCAATTGTGCATGGTATATGCCTTAAAATGATATTAGGCCCATTACTTTGCACTCTTTGTCCAATAATTAGGTCTCTTGGGGCTAGGAAAACATCCCACAATAGTAAATATATGAAAATGTCTTTTATGATAAGAGTAAAGCAAATTATAGTGAATTGTGGTTATAATGATTTGATAATGTGATACATAAGTGGAAGTAATTGCACACATTTATATATAGATACCATTACTTGGACAAGGATGACGACGTCCATAAAAGCTAAGCTCAACAAATCCTATTCTACTCAAAGAGCCACAGCTTGGAAAGCCTTCTTTTGGTGATTATGTAATCATCTTTAATAAAAAGTAGAATGATGTCTGTATATCTGTCTGAAGCTGAAGATCTCAGTTATCGCCGAACCATTGGGGCTCTACTCTTCTGGGAATAAAGCTACTGGTCCTGCGGTTATACTCAAGGGTTTAAACAATCTAACGAATTAGTTAATTTCTACGCTCCTGGTAAAATAATTTTGATTTGAAATAAAATTTATCACAAATACATTTTTCATTTGAATGAGAGGACATTATATTTAAACAGCATTGCTATTCACTTCATAGAAGCAAAGCTTTTCTTTGATAAAGTCTTGTCGTGCCTACAACAAAATATCATGCATTTTTTTTTGTACAAAACATCAATTATTAATCTCTTTAGTATGGCTTCGAAACCGATTGATTGCGGTTCTCAGCCGCACTGAAATTATTTTCCACGAATATTGAAAAAATGCGTCAAGTACGTACTTGTTTGTTATTTTAGATATGACTAGCGGCTACGCCCTTAGAGTACTCTAGTGGCACTTTGAATGCTTCTTTTATTTCAAATATCTAATCAGAGAAATAATTGGTTTATGTTTCGTTAAAGTCTCTTTTTGGGAAGGGTAATTTTTTTTAAGGGGCGATTTCTCTTGGGATGGTGGTGGTACCCTCCCCCAAAATAGTTATAAATCTTCCCGGGACCTATGAGAAGCTACCCTGTTTAGGAGAACCCGATCGGTTCAGCGGTTAGCGAGATCCTTTGGTACAAACACACAGACAAACAGACATCCTGTTACTTTAGTATAAGGATTATAATTTGCTAGTCTTCGTTTTCTATGAATGTTTTCATCCTTGTTTAATATTTTCATCCGTGATAAATATCTACAATATTTTATTATAAAATCCAAATGCCAATAAATGAATATTTCAAATGGTTGGTATTATTTGTGCATTATAATCAAAAGCGAAGCTCTATTATAATTGGGATTGACGTCTTTATGCTAGGAAAGTTAGAAAAGAAGTTAATATAATTGTGAATTAATTTTTTGGATACTTTCTGTCGTTTTATTTTTTTAAAATAAAGCTTTTATTTTTCTTAGCACCCTTTAGTTACATACTATTGTGGGTGTGCCATAGTTTCAACAAGAAACTTGTTTTTGATATTTTCAAAACCATTGAAAACAAATCAAAATTGCACCATACCTCCACATTATTATCAACAACAAAATTTCATGAGCGTTTGTATTTTGTGAATATGAAAAACTTTGCAGGTAAGATATTCCACCTTTGCAGAAGCGATGGCATACCTCTCCTGTGCTACCCTAGCATTTTTTCTTTGGACCAAAATTTGGTGCTCTCACAATGAAGGAAATAATATTAAAAGATTTTATAGCAAATCTAGATTTATCTAAGTAGATATCATTTTAGTTTTCCTCCCTCAGTATTTATAAAATCTGATGGGTGCCAATTTTAAGTTTCCTTAACTCAAATGATCCAGTGGTTAGCGAGATCTTTCGGTAAAGACACACATTGACAGACAGACATTCATCCTATCACTTTTATATAAGAATAATGCTAAGGAATTATTTAACACATTAACGTAGGATAACCTGACCAAAATAAGCATGAACATTGAACACAAACCCCAAAATGCTTTATTCTTTTTGAGTATTATTTCTGTTTTGTGAAAACACATTATACTATAGCCCAAAATTCAAATAATTGTGTGACTTGAAACATCAAATGGTTCTATATCATTGGAATGTCAGGCGAGTGTGAATTAAAAACTACCGATTGTAGGTCGTTCCTGTGGCTTTGGATATGTTATCGGATGTTGTAAAGATAGTTGGATGATTTATCTTTGACAACGCAATGAATTTATTTTCTGTTCATTTGTCCATAAAAACACAATAAAATTACTGACCGGGGCTTCTGAAATTTCCTTCAACCATGAATAATAACATCTACCCTTTAACTTATTATTTTTATCAATCTGTATAAAGAAGTTGTATCAACTTTTTTTTTCATAGCTAGCCGGTTCTTTTAGTAAGTAGTAGATGTAAAATTTTTCATAGAATTCAGATATGCAATCGGTTTTTTTTGTAGACCTCTTATTTTTTAAGTAATTTAAGTTTTTAAAAAAAAAATTAAGTCGATTTTAAGGTACTAAAATGCAACAAAAAAAAAGAAAGAAAATGGTCATTATGAACAAAAATAGTAAGATCTTTAATTTGACACATTACTTTTTCAATTCTGTCAGGTAATTATTGAAAAAATCGATTTTATTTAAACCCACGAGAATAAAAACTTTGAACTTAATTTTATTATTTCACAAATAAAAAAATATGGGTTCATATATACCTTTAGAATCAGAAAAATATTACGAATCCATTGTAAGCAAAATTGAAAAAAAAAGTTTACAATATAGTATATAAACTACAATAAAAGGAATTATATGAAAATATCATATCATATTCTTGAATTGAGTATAAAAATGGGAAGGGGGTAAAGAGGGGGTAAAAAAGGGAAGACAATAGTGTTGCCTGAACAAAAAATATAATTGGCCATTTTTTTATTTTTTATTTTTTTACTTTTTTTCAATTTTGCTTACAATGGATTCGTAATATTTTTCTGATTCTAAAGGTATATATGAACCCATGTTTTTTATGTCTGTTTGAGAAAATATTTAGGTCTAAAGTTTTTATTATACCGAGGTTAAAAAAATAGATTTTTTCAATAATTACTCAACAGAATTTTAAAAGTAAGGTGTTAAATTAAAGATCTTACTATTTTTGTTCTTACTGGCCATTTTCTTCTTTTATTTTGTTGCGTTTTAGTACCTTAAAACCGACTTAATTATTTTTTTAAAAAACTTAATTACTTAAAAAATAAGAGGTCTACAAAAAAACCGATTGCATATCTGAATTCTGTGAAAAATTTTACATCTACTACTTACTAAAAGAACCGGCTAGCTATAAAAAAAAAGTTGATACAACTTCTTTTAGTTTTATTTATTGAATTTCTGGGTATGTAGGAGAAAGACCTCAGGGTTTTTTAGGGGATGTCCAAGAATATCATGGATAAAAAAAGATTTAAATTGTCTAAAACTATCAACATATGCAAACAGACCTATATGAATAAGGGGGAGGGGGGGAGGGGACAGTCACTTTCCCCTCCTCTATAAAAAATTAAATTGAGATGGACTTGCTTTTAAACCTCCCTCAAATGCTCACATCACCAATGTAAATACCTATGCAAGCTACATTCTAGCGGTACGGGGGTGCAGAGGGGTCTCAACATCCTCCTTAAATTTAAATAAGGAATGTAAGCCTTCCCCTAGTTTGCAACTCTAAATGGTTTGACACCAGCCTGCTAAATCTCGGTGCACGCAAGTGCTATATTCACAAAATTTTAGGTAAGCTAATTTTATTATGCCTTTATCCTTGCTATATTTTTGAGTCTTTTTTTCAGGGGCAAATTTATTACAAAAGGTCAATCAACTCTAAAACAAATCAATTCTTTAGTTTTTTTTATATAATTTTTTGATTTTTTGGCGGTGGGGGGTTCGAACCGATAATATTAAAACTGAATTAAAAAGTCTATTGTCAAAATATAATTTCTTTGCAAAGCTTATTTGACTATAAGCAATTTATGTTTTCATCTTTTAAGATCAGTCAACAAACAAAGATGTAAAAGCTTTATTTTACATAATAAACCACGACATACAGACGGGCGAACAGTTGGTCATAACTTACTCATGAACCGCGTAAATCTAGTACTGTTACGGACGTACAGATAGAGTATCATAGAGTAGATATCATAGAGTAGCTGCGCCACTAAAAACTAATCCCGTTGTTCCTGGGTAGATTGTAAAGTAATAAGTTTGAAAAGCATTGTCTTAAGATTTCTAAATTGACACTATCCAAAGGATTTAGTGTCTGTAAATTTCATGGGATTCATTGCAAAGGTTAAGAAATAAATGAGCCAAAATGAGAACGAGAGCCCTTCTAACCAACAACTAAATTATTTCGAAAAAAAAATATTTAGCAATTTCTTGGGGTGTAGTTTTAATAAATACTAATGTAGCATCCTCAAAAGAGCTGAAACGATAACCATTATGTATGTATTAAGAGCTCAATTACTGCAGTCATAGTATTTTTGTAAATTCTCCTGAGACAAGAAGCAATAGTTTTAGAAAAATTACAGCCGTGCTTTCTCTTAAAGAGATACATAATTGAAAATACGATGCCTGATTGCCCTAGAAAGCATCATTGTACGTACATGAGATTCTTTAGATTAGTATTTTAACAGTAAGAAATAATTTTTAAAATGGACGTACTGATCTTCTGAAATTCATTATAGCGCGATACCTAAAACAATTTTATAAAACGATAAATATCATATTCTGACCCTTTCAAAAATACTCCTTGGTGGAGCCAAATTGGGTGTTTTTTAGTATTTTTATCGGATGACGTTTTGTTATCTTGCTCTCATGTGAGTCCAACATTTTTTTTGTCATTGAAGATCAAGTCACGTTTAGGACCTTCATGAAAAATATAGAAAATATTCAAAATATAGTAATCATAGACACATCTAATTGGGTGTAATGCCGACGTAAAAAAGAGATCATAGAACTTGATATTTTATAAGATTATATTATATGTACTACATGGTAACTTTTATTAAATGATTTTATTGTCAAACAAGCGGCTACGCTTTTTGATGCCTCTAGTTGGATGAGTCGACTCACCCATTTTTCAATTAAGTTTAAAACATTTTTTCTCTTGGAAGTGTAAAGGTAACCCCCCCCCCAAAAAAAAAAAAATGTGATAAAAGTTCCCATGACCTGTGAGAAGCAACATTGAAATTTGAAAATGAGAACTAAATCGGTTCAGCAGTTAGCGAGATCCTTCAGTACATCCTGTTATATAATAAATAAAATATAAGGATTAGATTAATATAAAAAATGAATTATTATCTTAAACCAATCCGACTAATGATTTTGTCCCATTGTGTTATAACTATGAAATAGTAACTTGTACTCATTAGTTAGTTTTAGCTTATTTGTTCTTATTATGTTAATGTTAACTTATTTTTTCTAGTTATTTGTTGTTTTACCATGAAACAGACTTGATCCAAGTTTTGACTTTGTTTCTTAGTGATGTTTATTACAGAGAAGAAAATATAAACACAGAGCTATGTAAAGGCTGATTAATCAAGGATTTTAAACTTGAAAGCAGGAAAAAGTATATTCTATCACGCAGATGTAAAATTATAGCTCTAAGAATACAAAATTGTTTGACCAAATTTTGATATCTAAGGCTTTGGGACAATGCAAGGATAATAGGATTATGGAACAAAAACGAAGTAGCGGGTTTTGCCGGATTTTCGGTAACCACGGGATTGAACCCAACAGGATTGAACCCACGGAATTGAACCCACACGGGATTGAACCCAACGGAATTGAACCCAACGGGATTGAACCCACACGGGATTGAACCCACACGGAATTGAACCCACACGGGATTGAACCCGCACAGAATTGTGTAAGCCTCCCCTCCCAAATTTATATTTTATTTATTTCAATTTTTTTGGGGGTGTAAGTCTCCACTAGGATTTTTTTTTTTTAATTTTGTACAAATCGTACACCTATATAATATTTAACTCTCCATTAATACTAAATGTTTGTAAATTATACTTACACCCCCCCCCCCAAAAAAAAAAAAAAAAAAATGGGTGCAGAGACTTAAACCTGCCAAAAAATTGAACAAAAAAAATGGAGGGGGAGACTTACAACCCTCAAAAAATTGGTGTAAGTCTCCACTAGGATCTTTTTTTTTTAAATTTTTTACAAATCGTTTATTTACTAAGTATATTTGCGATTACTTTTATTTAATGAAATCTTCCAATTTTTAACATGTACAAAACGGCCTGCTTAATTGCTTCAAGATCCATGTCAGATCTATATAGGAAATAAATGTCTATAAACGAGCTCAAGTTTTCCAAGGAATATATGATTAAAACTCATAGTGCTCTAATAATCCATAATAAACTCTCATTGCCCAGAACGATAAGACCCATTATTTTACTTTATTAAAAATAAATTCATTTTTTTCATTTCATGTTGCTATTTACCTTATATTGATGTATTTAATTTCTAATCATAAAAAAGAAAATTTAAATTTATAATATGATAAATTTAAGAAAACTATGTTTTAAAAGAATTCGATTGTGGCGACATTTTGTGTGTTCAAATATTAAACTAAAATTGTAATCATCATCATTAACCCTTTGGTGATGGTAATGTAAAGAAAAAAATAAAATTTAAAAAAATCTTTTAAAAATCATTTAAATTATTAAATATTTACTTTCTTTTAGTTAGTAATGCCGGGTGAGGAAAATAGATTTATTGAGAAATAGATATGCATATAGAAAACTAGCCAATAGGGAGATAATTATATCGAGCCAACTCTAGTCTATATAATATTTAACTCTTCATTAATACTAAATATTTGTAAATTATACTTACACCCCCCCCCAAAAAAAAAAAAAAATTGGGTGCAGAGACTTAAACCCGCCAAAAAATTGAACAAAAAAAAATGGAGGAGGAGACTTACAACCCCCAAAAAAAAAAAAAAAAAATATAAATAATTTGGGGAAGACACCGCCCAAAAATTTAAGAAAAAAAAATTGGAAGAGGAGACTTAAACCCCCAAAAAAATTGAAGAAAAAAAAATTGGGGGAAACCTACACCTTTGTGGGTTCAATCCCATTGGGTTCGCCCGTGCGGGTTCAATTCCGTGGGTTCAATCCCGTGTGAGTTCAATCCCGTTGGGTTCAATCCCATTGGGTTCAATCCCGTGCGTGTTCAATTCCGTTGGTTCAATCCTGTTGGGTTCAATCCCGTTTGGGTTCAATCCCGATGGAACCCTGATTTTCACAGTAGCTTTTGATAGGTTATGTCCGGAATAATCATTGCTTCAAAAAAGGGTTTTAGGCTATTTTGGAAATCATGACATTCCCTTTTGGAGATATGACCTCGAGGAGAAAAAATCACCCCTGAAGAATAGTTATTTCTCACATCGTCTTATAAACAGCTTTCCGCGGATATAGAATGTACAATTATAAGATTAAAACCAGTTTTTTAGCCCCCAGGTGCCGAAGGCACGGGCTAAAAAAACTGGTTTTTCTCTTATGATTGTACATTTTTATATTCGTAGAAAGCTGGTTATAATACGATGCTAGACATAGTTTTTTCGTATGGATGAGAACCGGTTCCTATCCACCGGATTTAAATGAATACGAGAAATAAATTTTCTCATATTAATAACGAAAAATGGTTTACTTTGTATCTGACACAATAGTTACTCTCAAACCCCATATAAGATTGATATAAAGCTTTTCTGATGTGATTGTGCAAGTCCGATATGTTCAGCTGTACCGATCAATGACCTCCTTCGGGCGAGGCTATTGCACATGGCACTTTAACGTCAGGTCCAACAACTAGGGATGACTAAAGGGAGCCAAATCTCTCCTTTCTGTCCAGACACCTGGGATATTAAATTTTGAGCTCTGAAATTCTATGACGCAAATAGATAAATAAGCATTAACACACAAGCAGACAATATTTTCTAACCCCTTAGTACGAATCTAAGCTGATAAGTATGGAATTTATAGATCTATAGAGAGCCTTGTTAAAATTTTAGAAAATTCAATTTTTTGGAATTTGTTGAAGAGCAGCTACTCTACATTTATGGCATGTCACTTCAAGAAAAAAAATATTTTAGATATCATTAGGCTTTTAGTGACCAATGAATTTAACTTTCAAATACATTGAGATTAACACCTGACTAATTTAAATGCATTTTTATAGAGATTTTTTTTTCTTATTTCTAATTGTTGTGTCATGCACATAATCTTGAAAATAAAGTTGCTTTCTCTCTATCTCTTTATTCTATTTGATCCAAAATATTGTATACTTTTGAAATTTATGCTTTTTTCTTAGTTCATAAAATTGCTTGCTCCAAAACTCTAAGAATTTTTAAGAAAAAATGTGTGGGAATCCTAACTCCCCTACTTAGGGAATAAGTGTTGACCCCCCCCCCCCCCCTCCATTACGAAATTATGTGGAACTTAACCCTCCTCCCTCCTCTTAGAAAAAAATGTGTGGATTTCCTAAACCACCTCCTTTAGGAATATTTCTGGAACTCCCCACCCCAATATGTTGACTTAATTAATTCCTTAATTAATTCCAGCCGTTTATCTTGAACAGGAGTCGAGAAAATCACGAAAACTTGAAAAAACTAGGAATCGGTCTAGCACCCCAACCATAAGCATATATCAATAAAACTTGATGGAAATATGTAGAGCGTAAACTTATTAAATCCCTGAAAATTTCAGCCGCGTATCTTGAATAAGGTTCGAAAAAATCATGAAAACTTAAAAATCTAGAAATCGATCTAACACCGCAATAAATAAACAAATATTAATGAAATTGATGGAAATATGTAGATTATGAAATTATTCAATCCCTAAAATTTCAGCCTTATGTCTTGAAAAGTAGTCGAGAAAATTACGGAAATATAAAATCTAGGAATCGATCTAGCACCCAAATTAACAGACAGATGGACAAAACAATGTATAGATTAGATGAGCAATGAGCATAGATCATAGGAGTTTTCACTAAAAATGGCAGCTGTCTATCTTTAATTGGAGCCGAGAAAATCACGTTTTCTACATATCGTTACGGACTGACTGACTAATAAAGTGAATTAAGTGAATTGTAGAGTAGCTTCGATACTAAAATTAATATTGTAGCGTACAAATATTTTATTTGGAAATCTAATATTTTTGATGGCACTTGTTTAATAAGGAAAGGATTTTAACAAACAAACATGAATAGTATTAATAATCCATAATGTCTTCATTAATCTAAACTAAAATATTAAATATTTTAATGTAATTCTTTTTTAAAAGCAAAGCTTTTTTTATAATTAGGGTCGGTCCGTCTGTACGTCTGTCAGTCCTACCGTCCGTACGTCACAGTTAGCTCTTTTCGTTAATTTAAACAGGTTAGAATTGTCCTTTTCGATTTCAAACTTTGCTTGGTGATTCCTGTAGTATTTAGGTACAATTTAGAAAGCATAGCAACTCTATAGTCATTACCAGAATGTCGATTTTTAACTTTTTTGACAACAAATTTTTGTATGTTAAAATAATCCGATTCTTTTTTTGAAAACTGATTCCTATTACAACAAGATACAATTTTATAAGCAAAGCATCTTTATAAACAAGTCCCAAAAATGTAAGTATAACCTTAAACAGTATCATATATTTATGCAGTTTTGCAACAAATTTACTTACAATATTGTTTGTACTGATGCATTAATATTCTGCTAATTCAGTTCTAACAATCTACAAGTGTTAATGTTCGTTGTCCTTCCATTTCAAAGCTTCGCTTTTATGGATGTTGTAATCCTTGTTTGTTATATAAATTGACGATTTTTTTGTTTTCTAATATGAGAAGCCGTGTTTTAATATTTTAATGTAATTCTTTTTTTTGTTATTTAACATAAAATTTTTTGTTTTAAAATATGGGAAGCCTTGATTTAGAAGTAATGTTACTCTACTACAACTATTAGCGCTAAATACTAGAAACGTTCAAAATGATACCTTCTGTTGCTATGTCTGGTTCGTGACACTAATAGTATGAGTAGAGTGTATGCATTGGATCTTAAAATGACATAACTTACTAAACCTTCCATGGACTAAAAAAAGCTACATTGTAAACGAGAACCATATCGGTTAGCGAGAACCTTCGGCAAATACACACACACAAAGATCATGTTACTTTATTATAAGGATGGAAGCTTTGAGTTGGTCATGAGAACAGCTTTTTCTTCGAGAGTCTTGCCAACCTCCCCAAAAGAAAGGGCCAAGGCATACAAACTACTCTGACTATTTATGTCGCACATCTGACATAGCAGCAGTAGGAACCATTTTAACGTTTTTAGTTATGAAGTGGCCGAGATTCGAACCTATCACCTCCCCGACGACGAGCGGATGCCTACAAGTTGATCCATGGTCACGGGTTTACAAACAACATACGGTTGTAGTAATACGTTTAGAGAAATCTATTACTTACCGCCTTACGGTCTGACGGATCGTCCCTAAATGTATAATAGTATTCTCTTTAACAATAGATTTTTATTCTAGTAAAGTTTTTTGAGAGATAATCCTCTTTTCATATGATATAATTTTTATTTTAGTATATAATGGTAAGGTTTCTCAGCATGAACCTACTTATACCAATTGTTATTATATTAACTATGATTTCTAATTTGCCACATTTGAATAGTTTTGTAAAGTTTATTTTGGAAGGAATGTTGGTTGTTTTGGTTTGTATATTATCAATTTTTATTAATATGTATTATGAAAGTTTACCCTCGCCCAAGAAGACAATTTTAACATATTTGCTACAGTGCCTGCTAAAGGAAAACTACGATTTGTTACATAGTTCCGTATTATTAAGTTAATGACCTTTTCAAGGACGTCTTTGCTTTTTTTCAGGGGGGTAAAGTCAGGGTATTGAAGGTTTGATAGTAGCAATCTACAGTATTAATTTAAATCTTGAGGTTAGTTAATGGGAGGTTTTAAAGCTTGAGGGGGGTAACCATCCCCTTACCCCCACTCTTCGTGCACGTCTAATGTCCAATTTTCTTTAAAACTTTGTTGCTTCGTTACCTATGAAAATAATTTTTCCTAGCTAATATATATATAAATCGTTGGTTTTCACCCTGAAGGTTATAATTTTCATTCTTGTTCATTCGTTGGTGGTTCAAGTGATATTCACCTTCTTCCAAGATGACCTACGCCTCTACCTGATAGAATATCCAGCCTCTATTTGTTCATTGTTAATTACTGAACCATTTCTAGTTTTGGGACTTATTTTCGTGACAGCTTATCTAGCCTTCAAAATATTAGCTTTATTGAAACCAGCCATGTTTCTTAGCATGAATCATAACAAGGCTGGTAAATTAACTTTACTTACAGTTATACTTCTATGGATATGTGAATATCTTGTTAAATTAATAAACAACAAAACAATATGTTCAGAAAAATTGGCTAATTTTCTCAACACAATGTTTGAAATCAAAATAGACAAAAGTAATTTCACATTTTCTTTATCCTTAGAAATGCATATAGTTACTATTTGTTTGTTACAATTAATATATTCAGTGATTAAACGGTTGCACACAAATGAAATACACAGAAAAAGCTTTAAGAATAATCTTGGTTACGATGTGGAAAGAGGAAACAATAGAAATACTGAAACTAATATTAACAATATTTTTGTTAATATTGGAAAAGAGAATAAAAGTAGATTTGAAAAAGAAGCAAAAATTGAAGATTTCTTGTCTGGAAAAGGGGACTATTTACTTGATATTTTTTAAGGCGAAGATTTTTAATAATTAGAGTTCGTCCGTCCCGAATGGTTAACTCTTTTCGTTACTTTAAACATGTTAGAATTGGTCTATCAATTTTTAAACTTGCATGGTGATTTCCATAACAATTAGGTACAATTTAGAAGTCGTAGCAACTCTATAATCGTTACCAGAAAGTCCGTACTCCCATTTAAAATGTTCTAATGTTTTACTTTATTTCAAATACAACAAGGTTTAATGTCATAAGCAAATCATCCCTATAATATCAAATCCTAAAACAGTATTCTGTATTTGAGCACTTTTGTAAAAATGTACTTACAATTTTGTTTAGACTTACACATTTATATTCTGGATAGATACTCAGTTCTAACGCTATATAAGTGTTAATTGTCATTTATTTTAAACAGTGAAACAGGTTTTGATTTAATTTATTCTTAATTACTAATATGTAAAGCACTATTAATTTAAATAATCTTGATGGTTTTCAAATTATTTTGACATTAAGATTCTTTGCTCTATAATGAAAAGGAATTTTTTTGTGTTCCCCATATTGAGTTATTACATTAACTACAAATTTCCATAAGTATAAGGTGGCTAAGGTCCCCAAATGTCTTGAATAAATAGTTTCCTTTATATTGAAGTTGTTGTAAAATCTCGCTATTCCAAACTAAAGAGAAAACCTAAAAGAATAAAACCAGCAACAGGAATAGAGATATAGATTAATAAAACATGGACACAATTTACAATTTTCCCAAGAAAATACATAAATAAAAGTGACAGGGTGTCTGTTAATCTACCCGTCTGTCTGTCTTTAGCTTATAAGGTTCTCGCCGAAACGATATTGGCTCCTTAGAAAAGAAGCTTCTTTTAGGTCCAGTTAAGGTATATAACTATTTTTGAAAGGTTACCACCCACTCAATAGAAATCGCCCTTAAAACCAAAAAAATTGAAAGTAGAGGGTTGACTTACCCACATTGGAAATTGTTCAAACTTTGGGTACTTTTATTGATTGATTGGGTTACACCATCAATGACCATAAATTTCAACAAATAATTTAAATCTGCAAAAGGGGTAATTTAAGAACTCTGGGCGTGTACATCAATTTATCACACATTATTTTACCCATTAAGATCCTTGTATAACATCAATTTATATATTACTAGCGGCTACGCCCCTAGAGGCCTCTAGTGGCACTTTGAATGTTTTTTTTATTTAAAATATCTAATTAGAGAAATAATTAGTTTATGTTTCGTTCAAGTCTCTTTTTCGGGAGGGGTAATTTTTTTCTAGGGGCGATTTCTCTTGGGAGGGTGGTGGTATCCTCCCCCAAAATAGTTATAAACCTTCCCGGGACCTATGAGAAGCTACCCTGTTAAGGAGAACCCGATCGGTTCAGCGGTTAGCGAGATCCTTCGGTACAAACACACAAACACACAGACATCCTGTTACTTTAGTATAAGGATATTAAGGTGAGTCGAATTTGGATATTTTTATCTGAGATCATAGCGGGAACATGCACATGATTTTTATAAGTATATTCAGGAACTTTTGTCCGTTAAAAAAATATCGTTCCAAGCCTTAGAAATTACTGAAAAACCACTAAAAGTTGGCCAATTCTCAAAGAAATCTAAAGTTGGTCTTTTTGTCATTTCTATGGCTAGGAACAAATTTTTAAAACGGACAAAAGTTCCTGATTCTACTCCTCAAGGCCGTATCAGGGAGCACCATGAAGCCAAAGTTCTGATTCAATACATTATTGACTTCCATTTAAAAATAGCTATACATTTGAATTTGGACGTCAGCGGTTTTTAGACTTATAAGATAAAAATATTCCAGAGGTGTATTATACTTCTAAGGATCATGTGCACGTTCCCGGTATGGTCTCAGATAAAGTCCAAATCGACCCACCCTAATGTATGTAATGTCATTGCTTGCTGAGACCGCTAGCAGTCTTTTTTTGTGCATTCATAATCTATATATATATCTCAACAATATATAGTCCACCAAGCACACGAAAAAAGACAAAAAAGAAAAAGACAAAAAAGGAAAAACAGATATAAAATAGAACCATTTAATTCTATAGAGAGATATAATATTACTAAGGATAGTGGAGTCTTTTTGGGTGTTCAAAATTATCAAACTAACCGGCCAAATACACAGGTAATATATTTTATAAAAAAAACAAGGAAGATAACATCCATAAAAGTGTAGCTCTGAAATGGTATTACAGACGAACATTCACTCTTGTAGTGTGTCAGAACTGAATATACGAATCATAAATATATAAGTTTTGAAAAAAATAAACGTAAATTTGTTGCAAAACATTTTAAATACAGAATACTGTTTAAGGACATACTGACATTTTTAGTACTTTATTATAGAGATGTTTCGCTCATTTGTACCTTATTGTAATAGAAAATCCAAAAATCAGATCAATTGGATGATTATATCAAATAATAAATTGTTGTTAAAAAGTATAAAAATCAACCTGTTGAAAATGGACGTACAGACATTCTGGTAACGATTACAGAGTTGCTACACTTTCTAAATCGTAACTAACTACTACAAAAACAATAAGGTGTAATTTATAAGAGTTTCTCATAATCACTCGCCACTACCCCACCACCCCTCCGTGTACACCCATCAAAAAAATAAAAGATTTCATTTGCATCTCCAATATCCTTTGGTAGAGGGTTATAGTATGCCAGCTACTCCCGTAAAAATATAATTTTGTACACTTTTTTAAATAGGCCAATGTGTTGGATCTGAACCTTGTACCCCGTGAAGAAACTTCATCTGAACGCTATGACCCATGCGGGGATATCCAAACCCTGCCCCTAACATCAACCAAATCTAAACCCCAATTATTGTCAACCAAAGGACTGTCAACAATATTAGCAGTTAGTCTAATTTTACTTATTTCATTATTTTTTACTAAAAGCCACAGTGTCCTGAGAATTGGAAATGCCTTGAGATCTGTAACATTTTTTATGATTCCAGTAATCTGGATTGTTAGATCTAAAGAAATTTATGAATTTATAAAACGAAGAATATTAAGAGTTGTTCATAATTATTTTTAGAATATTTTTAAGATAAGTGAGAAGAAATTAATTTGTTAATATGTATCTCAAAATGCAAAAATAATATCTTTAAGTGCAAAATATATGAAATATGTTACATAAATATTAATTCCTATTTTCTTTGTAAAAATAATTAAATGTAAATTTGACCTGACAGTATTTTTTATACAAAAAAACTCTGGTACTGTATTTTCTTTGCAAGGGGCGAATAAACTAGTACCATATACAACAAACAAGAGTTACGATAGAAGAAACATTTATTTGATCCAAAATGTTACAAGCCAGTATTTGCTACACTGCTTATGGACATACTAGTTCTTGTTTTTATTTCTGGCTAGTGGCGCATATCTTACATAGTACATGTATTCCTAAACTTACAAATTCATTATTGATAAAAAGCCAATTTTTAACATGCCTGGGAAAGGGATAAATGTTCTCAAACTATTAGAATGAAAATTATTAAAAAAAACTTTTTCTTTATACTGATTTCAAAGGTAAATAAAAGATCGTTAAGTAAACTTTCAATAAATGTCCTATGCCGCAAAATACCATATTTGTTGATAGTTAGTTTTTTTTTTTGGTTTTAATTAAACAAGTTGTTAGTTTTTTGTTGGTGCCGTATCAATGGGCCTATTCTTATTTTTTGCTTATTTTGACTCTCCCTTTTTCACCCCCCAACAGTTTCACAATCCCCTGGTAAATCGCTGTGCATGCCACTGGTTTATTTTTTTGTCTTATAGAATGTTTATCACTGTTCCTATTACAAAATAAGATTGTCTGTCTTGAGTCGTGACCATTTTATACTAAGCGTTAAATATGCAAAAATATTTCTTTGTAGCAGCTTGAGTAGTTTGTCAAAAGAAGAGTCATTTATAAAACAACAGAAACTGGAAAGGCCCAAGAAATAGACGAAATGATTGAGTAATAACTATTTTCAAAGCTGCAAATTAGAAAGATAAGACTCATAAACTTTTTTGAAGGGAAAAAAAAGGAAAATTAGGGTCTACCCCACCATTTTTTTTATTTCAAAATGAAATGATATTTAGAGGATGGGGGGTTAAATTTTCTAGCGGTAATTATTCTTGGAAGAGTTGTCCTCCAAATCTGTATCAAACTCCCTGGAAGAGTTAATTCTATCAGTCATGCCGTTTGAGAGATTTTTTGTTTCATTAAGACATACATGTAGGAATTCTAACTTTCTTGAATTTCAAATATTCATTTCTAATGACAATGACTCTTTGAATAACTTGGTTGCCAATTTTAATTTAGATACAGAAGAAAGATTTAATCAGGGAGGGATAGGACAACAAATATTATTATATCTATTTCTATATCACATTATTTGCCAATTACAAAAGGCAGTTTTTTAGTCATAAATATGATTGATTTGTCACTTTTGTTCTATTCCTAAACCTCTGAATGTTTTTTCAAACATTGTAAAAACTTAATTGTTTTCTACTCTGTTTGTTTATACCTTGCTGCCTCCTCAATTTTTTTCTATCTCATTTTCTGAGTGTGAAAGATAAGAGTCTATAAATAAGTGACTTTTTAAATATGGGTATGACAACTGGGAGATGATAGAGGGGGCGTTCAAAGACTCCCCCCCCCCCCCCCCCCTCCGACCGATTAAGGACCACAATTAAGCACGACTGATAATGGTTAAAGATGAATATAAAAACAGCTTAAAGCCATGGTATGACAGGTATGACACTTTTCGAGATCGTTTTGAGATAAATTTTAAATTTTATTTAAACAATACATATTTCTAGTATGGCTTTAGACAATTTTCCCCATATTCATAAATTAAAGGATTGATTTAGTTTGTAATTTAAATACCTTGATCTTTTATTTTTCTTAATAAAAAAGTAAAAAATATGCTTCATTAAATATAAAAATGCTAGCAAACTAAGGTTTACAGAACAACTTTGCGTGTTGTGAAAATATTCTAATGCTTAAAACTAATTTGAAATACTTGACCCTTTTGTTCATTGGGAAAATTATGGCCCTAGATAGAAATAGAAGATTGAAAATCTTTCTGAAAAAAAAGAAACAATACTCTAGAATTATAGTGTACCAACAGTTCAGCTAAATGTCAATTTCAAATAAATATGATTGAACAGGAGTAAACTTTAGAATAAACGTCTTCATATAAAAGGGTTGGTGGTCTATTAACATAAATAAACCATTAAGATAGACTAAAAAACACTGTTAACTTTCCTTAACTTTAATGTGAACTTTTTTATAAAATTTATATTATTTAATGTTTTGCTAGGACATCTTGAACTATTTCTAATTTATGTAGAGCTAAGGAATGGCGCGAAGAGACTCTGGCTGATAATTTAGGTTGGAAATAAGTTACCACAATATACTACAAAATAATATTATAAAACATAGCTGACAAAATTCTAGTTATAACAGATAACATTAACGTTTGATAACATTTTTAATTAGGTATCTAATTAGAATTAGAAAAGGCTTCACTTTTAATAATTAAAAAAATAACATTTTTCATTAAATTTGAATTGTTATTTACTTTTCTTTTGTAGGGTAAATTTAGCCAATTCATGACATTAAGACAAACTTTTCTTTGTTTTGCTAATTTTTTGGCTTAAATGCATGAATACAATTAAGCATTGCTTTTGTTCTGAAAAGAATGCTTTTTTTAGAAGTTATGGTTGTTCATACAATATGTTAATTGTTTCATAAGAAAATTACCTGTGTATTATAAAAATAAATGTAATATTCATAACTCAAATAATAAATAAATGTCTTGTAATCTAATTTTATACATTGATGAATTAATAATTCAAATTTTACATTGTTTATTTTTAGCTGCATTGAACGACAACTTTCCTGAAAAATAGTATTTGAAGGTGTAAAACAATGCCTTAATTTTCACAGGTCTTACACAACGCCAGGGAAAGGTAAACATATTCTAAAATATAACCTAGTTGTTGAGTTAATGCGCCATTTATTGTATTAGGCAGATATAAGCTCAATTTAAACTAGTGTGTAACTGTTTCGTTTCGGGATGGTGTTGGGTTCGAGTATTAACCACACCGCGCTATAACAGAGATTTTCATATTATGTTTCTTTTTGAATGGAATCAATATAAGATTAGATTAAATGCCTTTGCCTTATACTTATTTCTATAAAAAGTTGAAACTACCAAACAAAAAATTTATCATGAAAGGGATTGCATAATATCATTTTTTTAGTTCAATTTTTTTTTCAGAGAACTTATCTGTATCCTCAAAAACGAGAAATTCCATAAACTTAAAAATTCCGAGGATTTTTCCCAAAAATTTTCTTTTGGTTTTACCAAAGGATTATTTAGTTAATTTAAGAAACAGTCAAAAAAGTTTTGAAATAGCCTTTTCTCCTCAAGGTATTTTTCGTTTTTTATTTTCATATTTACAGACAACTACAAAACTTTAATATCTTTATAATTATGAAAGTAACAGAATGTCTCTCTGTCTTTGCAAACCTGTGTGTGACGTGTCTGGCCGTGTATAGCGAGGTATCTTGCTAACCGCTGGACCTATATGGTCCTCCTTCATAGTCAAGCTTGATAGGTACATGGAAGGTTTATAACTATTTTGGCGTAATGTACAACCACCCAATTAAGAGAAATATCCTCCTCCCATTAAGTACCCCAAGAGGTGCTTAGCCGCCTAAGACCTTAATAACCAAATGTTCATTAAATATACTTACTTGAATGACCGTCCTACAGACCGATTAACACCACTTCGTCACACTAGTTTTAATCTTTAAAGAAGTTGTATCAACTTTTTTTTTATAGCTAGCCGGTCCTTTTAGTAAGTAGTAGATGTAAAATTTTTCATAGAATTCAGATATGCAATCGTTTTTTTTGTAGACCTCTTATTTTTTAAGTAATTTAAGTTTTAAAAAAAAAATTAAGTCGATTTTAAGGTACTAAAATGCAACAAAAAAAAGAAAGAAAATGGCCATTATGAACAAAAATAGTAAGATCTTTAATTTGACACCTTACTTTTTCAATTCTGTCAGGTAATTATTGAAAAAATCGATTTTTTTAAACCCACGAGAATAAAAACTTTGAACTCAATTTTATCATTTCACAAGTAAAAAAATATGGGTTCATATATACCTTTAGAATCAGAAAAATATTACGAATCCATTGTAAGCAAAATTGAAAAAAAAAGTTTACAATATAGTATATAAACTACAATAAAAGGAATTATATGAAAATATCATATTATATTGTACAGGCAACGTCTTAACTTTTGAATTGGGTATAAAAATGGGAAGGGGGTATAGAGGGGGTAAAGAGGGGGTAAAAAAGGGAAGACGATAGTGTTGCCAGAACAAAAAATACAATTGGCCATTTTTATATTTTTATATTTTTTTACTTTTTTTCAATTTTGCTTACAATGGATTCGTAATATTTTTCTGATTCTAAAGGTATATATGAACCCATGTTTTTTATGTCTGTTTGAGAAAATATTTAGGTCTAAAGTTTTTATTAAACCGAGGTTAAAAAAATAGATTTTTTCAATAATTACTCAACAGAATTTTAAAAGTAAGGTGTCAAATTAAAGATCTTACTATTTTTGTTCTTACTGGCCATTTTCTTCTTTTATTTTGTTGCGTTTTAGTACCTTAAAACCGACTTAATTATTTTTTTAAAAAACTTAAATTACTTAAAAAATAAGAGGTCTACAAAAAAAACGATTGCATATCTGAATTCTATGAAAAATTTTACATCTATTACTTACTAAAAGAACCGGCTAGCCATAAAAAAAAGTTGATACACCTTCTTTTCCCTTTTTATACCCACGGAAAGCAGTCTATCAAACGATTCGATAAATAACTTATAAAGCCAGATTGGCAAGTTCTTAAAAGCTTTATTGCGTTATACGTATTTGGTAACATGTCGTTCAAATCTAGACAAAATATAAAATGATTAGCAGCAATGTTAAAACACCACCATAGCTGGCTAGAACATTTTTGGTGAAGATAAAGTAAAATTTATCACATGATTATATACTTGTAATGTTAAAGTCAGGAGGTGTGTACCTTTCCAGAAAGATAGATTTACCATTACTGATCAGTTGTGTAGTCCCTAGCTTCTAGAGATCTCATACAGAAAGTCTAAACATGGTCATCTTTTTTTTTATCAACCAATATTTCAATATTCAATTAAAAAAAACAGCTGTGCTTTAAAGGTATAACACTTATCTATAAACCAAAGAAAATACTGAAAAAAATTTATCCCATCGCAATATCAACAACTTTCGGCAAATAGCCTCTAAGTAAGGTCAGCAAAAATAGTAAAGCCATCCAAAGACATCTATAAAAACAAGGATGACAACATCCATAAAAGCGAAGCACTTAAACAGTAGGACAAACGGACATTAACACTTATATAGTGTCAGAACTGAATAATCATAATATAAATGGTGCATTATTTGCCAAATGTACCACTTTTCTGCACTACCTCTCCGATTTTGTTAATACTCTATATTTTGGTCCGTTGGGTCATTCAAGGATGCTGGATGGCCAAAAAAAAGTTTCAGGGTCCCTGGATGTCTAGATATCTAGCTATCTATGAAGGTAGGTAACAAAAATGTAAAAAACACCCATTTTTTCACAATTTTAAAAATAAATTTTTTCATCAATATTACATCCAATCTATACATTTTATACACCAAAATGATCGTTTATTCATGTAAAGAGCGCACATAATGCTATTTTGGCCAAAACTCTAATTTTACAGGGTGTCCAACAAAAAGTGTATTTTGGATATCTAGCGTAATACCCAAAATACCTGTCCAAAAAAAATCATTTTTTTTGGCTTAAATCCTGTGTTTTATCTGTGTGCATATGTGGTATATAACGGTTCGGACCACCCGGGACTATAAGGTTGTCAAATTTCACTTTGGGACACCCTGTAAATGTGATTTTTGCGTCTGTAGAGCTAAAACTTGGTCCAAATTGGCTATTTTTTCAAATTACTCTAATATGTGTCTTAGTATGTTTGGCCATAGTGTTTTCTGACCAGATAAATATTTTCATATTTTTTGGACACCCTGTATTTTCAAAAAAAGAGAAAAACTTTTTTTGTTTTTTTTTAAATTTTTTTCCTATTTTTAAGTTACTTAAAACTGTCATATAGATACAGATTTTGACTAATAACAATAATATTTGCCTATTTTACAATTTTTTACACTTTTGGGACACCCTGTGCATGTTTTTGAAAAATGATGGTTTTTGCCCATTTTTGGGAGGAAGGAGTCGTTTAAGGGCCATAGACTATTTCTTCATTTTTGTAGAACTTTTCAAGACACATCATTTGTTATTTATTCTAAAACCGCAAAAACCGAACCGTTTTGCCGTTATTCACCGCCAAAGTCGGAATTTTTTTACGTTTTTGCCGTTCCGGAGGTTGTAATGGGCATTTGTGGTAAGAAAACGTTGATTTATCAAGATCCCTCTTAAATACTTTTATTTAGGTAATTTAATTTACTAAATTTCATATTAACCCATTAGTGCCGAACCGGGTTTTAAAACCCGGTGCCAGAAAATGGAAAAAAAAACCGGTTTCCGGCTTCATAATTGCATCATTCTCAGTATGAATCTCCCCTCTACTACCCTGGCTTTCATTTCCCCCTGGAGCAGGCAGTTTAGCTTACTTCCGTTTGCTGGTATAGATCAACAAAGTTTGAAAATCATGACAATTCAAAATACCCCATCTAACTTTTTTGTTTTTATAGTAAAGTCGCTGATTTTTTTCGTGAAATCTAATGTTTATTGACAAGTACATCTATATGTGAATTCGTTTTATTCAAATTATTATTTTTTATATGATTTTTTTATCGTTTTTTTACGCCCTATTATGACCCGGTTCGGCTTGGCCATACATACCCGAAAATTTTAAAACCCGGCTCGGTTTCGGTTTTTATTACCCGGTTTTAACTTTTCAACCAATAAAAATAACAATTAACGTCATTAGTAAGGGTTTGAGCCACCATAATAACCCTAGTAATCTCTATAGGTGTCACCCAATAGTTTTATGATCGTTTTCTGATATGTAACACCCAAAATTTATATGTTCTTTTTTTGTAGTGTGTGTCTTTTAAAACTTCGAGCAACGGGTTTTTTTACCCGAAAACGGCGGCACCTATAGCCGAAACACTAAATTTGAAATAAATCGCTTCGTATTATACTTGTAGCTCTTTAGATTACATGAGGTTGTGTAGTTTTCAATTACGGATCGTATCAAAGTTCTAAAAAGTGTTCATCTCACTTTTGGCGTTCAAAAATTACATTTTTCGATTTTTGGTCAAAATAACCGGGTTTATACAGGTCAACCGGGTTTTAAAACTGGGGGAAAGCACCAAAAACGGGTGTTAATGCCTGGTTGGTATTTATGGCCAAGCCGAACCGGGTTTTTTTGCAACTTTCCTGTGCACGCCACTAGAGCAAAACAAAAAAATACGAATTCCGTTTTGACCATTATAAAGCTTCCCTGAAACTTACAGCTCGATCGGCCCATAAAAGTGGCGCTCGGCACTAATGGGTTAAGTAAAATTTTTTGTGCAGCTAACCGTTTTTCGTCGAGATGGATTTCAAATAACATAAATAATTGCTATAACATAAGTGATAAAAGAAACATAAATCATGTGCATTTGAAATTCCTTTTGACAAAATCGGTTGGATATACAAAAAAATTTACTTTACATGAAATTTAGTAAATTAAAATGCCTAAATAAAAGTATTTCACAGATATCTTGATAAATCAACGTCTTCTTACCACAAATGCCCATTAGAACCTCGGGAACGGCAAAAAACGTAAAAAATTCTGCCTTTGGCGGTGAATAACGGCAAAACGGTTCGGTTTTTGCGGTTTTTGCATAAATAACAAATAATGTGTCTTAAAAAGTTCTACAAAAACGAAGAAATAGTCTATGGCCCTTAAACGACTCCTTCCCCCCAAAAATGGGCAAAAACCATCATTTTTCAAAAACATGCACAGGGTGTCCCAAAAGTGTAACAAATTGTAAAATAGGCAAATATTATTGTTATTAGTCAAAATCTGTATCTATATGACAGTTTTAAGTAACTTAAAAATAGAAGAAAAAAATTTAAAAAAAACAAAAAAAAATTTTCTCTTTTTTTGAAAATACAGGGTGTCCAAAAAATATGAAAATATTGATCTGGTCAGAAAACACTATGGCCAAACATACTAAGACACATATTAGAGTAATTTGAAAAAAATAGCCAATTTGGACCAAGTTTTAGCTCTACAGACGCAAAAATCACATTTACAGGGTGTCCCAAAGTGAAATTTGACAACCTTATAGTCCCGGGTGGTCCGAACCGTTATATACCACATATGCACACAGATAAAACACAGGATTTAAGCCAAAAAAAATGATTTTTTTCGGACAGGTATTTTGGGTATTACGCTAGATATCCAAAATACACTTTTTGTTGGACACCCTGTAAAATTAGAGTTTTGGCCAAAATAGCATTATGTGCGCTTTTTACATGAATAAACGATCATTTTGGTGTATAAAATGTATAGATTGGATGTAAGATTGATGAAAAAATTAATTTTTAAAATTGTGAAAAAATGGGTGTTTTTTACATTTTTGTTACCTACCTTCATAGATAGCTAGATATCTAGACATCCAGGGACCCTAAAACTTTTTTTTGGCCATCCAGCATCCTTGAATGACCCAACGGACCAAAATATAGAGTATTAACAAAATCGGAGAGGTAGTGCAGAAAAGTGGTACATTTGGCAAATAATGCACCAAATGTATAAGAGTCAAAGCAAAATTGTAAGTAAAATGTGTTGAAAAACTGCTTGATTCAGGATAATGTTTATGGACATACTTACATTTCTAGGACTTGATTATAGAGTTGCTTCGCTTATTACATTATACTTTGTTGTCCCAGGAATCAATATACCAAAATCAGATCAATCGGATGATTAGATCACATAAAAATTTGTTGTTAAAAAAAGTAAAAAATCAACATGTTTAAAATGGACGTACGGACATTTTGGTGATGATTATAGAGTTGCTACGCTTTCTAAATCGTGCCTAACTATTAAAGGAATCACCATGCAAAGTTTGAAATCGATAGGACAATTCTAACATGCCTAAATTAACGAAAAAAGCTATCCGTTACGGACGTACGGACGGACGTACGGACGGACCGACCCTAATTATAGAAAAGCTTCGCTTTTAAAAAACATACAACTTTATATTACAGGATGATAAAGGAAAAGAAAATGTATAATGTGTAAAAAGTTGTTAATTGGGTGTCTTGGTCCAGATGATAAATGAGGGTTTATGTATCATACTTAGCCTAACTCATGTATTTATACAAAATTATAATTATTTACAAAATAGCCAATTACATAGACAAGTAATTATCATGTAAAAATTAAACAGTTAGGGAGTTGAATCCATTTTTATAGAAGCAGAAATATAATCTATGATTATGGTTTGGACCCTCTAAAACTGTAATCTACCCTTCCACTTTCCCCTCTCTTGGTGAAGATATCTTCAACGCCGATACGATTTTTGAAATATAAGATTCCACTTTTGTCTCTCTTGTTAAAGATATCTTCACCAAGAGAGGCAAAAGTGGAATCTTAAATTTCAAAAATCGTATCGGCGTTGAAGATATCTTCACCAAGAGAGGGGAAAGTGGAATCTTACATTTCAAAAATCGTATCGGCGTTGAAGATATCTTCACCAAGAGAGGGGAAAGTAGAATCTTACATTTCAAAAATCGTATCGGCGTTGAAGATATCTTCACCAAGAGAGGGGAAAGTGGAAAGGTAGATTACAGTTTTAGAGGGTCCAAACCATAATCATAGATTATATTTCTGCTTCTATAAAAATGGATTCAACTCCCTAACTGTTAAATGTTTAGTATATTTTGTACTATTATTTTTACCTTTTTCCTTCTATTAGTTGAATATAATTATAAATACTTTTATAGTCCAAAAAAATAAATTGAAAATTATAGAACTGATATACTCTAAGGCATGTTTGGTAACATAAAACATCAATTAATCCTAAATAAAAAGATTTTTGTTATTTGCTATTTTGTTATTAAGCATTTTGTCTGTATTGTATAAACTCTGGAAATGAGGGATTATTTATTATAATTATACCATTATGAGATATTTCTTTACTTTGACCAACTTAGGCCTGTAATTTTATATCTAGACCTTGCGCTAAATATCTTATTAAGCAATTTATTTTATTTTCAGATAATATTTTCAAGCATAGTTCGAAGGCCTCAGTACACTGGCGAGGAGTTTAAAAGTTCTGACTTGCCTCAAAATGGGAATAGGCTTCTGTTTTTTTTCTGTCTCATTTCAGTGCGTGTAAAATAATTAAATGAGGTTTATTGACTTATGACTTCCTACTAAATTTTCCAAAATTATAAAGAATGTAAAATAGAACTGTCCAAGTCAATGTTAGGTACCAGTTATGATTCTGCATGTCCTGATCATCCAGATTTCCAGGAAACTTTTAACTGCTCCTGTGACTACATACTGGTGCAGCTTCTGTCCATGACATTCTAACGTCAGGTCCAACAACCAACAGCCAAATATATCCTTTTCTATCCAGACACCTTTATGTTAAGAAAAGCCCATCAGACAACCAACTTTTTGATTGCACGACCTTTGCCTGAAAGTATTTTACCTTAGTAGAGACTAATACTTTTACCCTTAATCTTATCTTACATGCCGTATCAAAATAGTAAAACTTACTTAGGTTTAATCACTTTTTAGCTTACTCAGATGACGGGACGTGGTAAGAAAGAGAATTTCCTAGTTATAGAGTAGATTAATTTGGCGCCTTTACATATAGCCAACGTCAATATTTAAAAAATTTCATGTAAGAAAAAGGTTCTGAATTTGTAAAACGACAAAATAGCAAATAAATGAGCAAATTTAATGGTTCGTTTAATGGTGACAATGATTTGTGAGTTGATAATTTGAAATTATGGCGATTTTATTAAATATTTCATTTTACGTAAGTGATAGTACATCCTTTTGTCCCATAATTGGCGACCCATACAATGTATTTATAGGTTTATACAATAAAGACAATATAAAACAATAGTAAATGTAATAATTTTGTGTAGAAACTTTATAAATAAGGCATATTCAATCATTTTACCGTCCCCTACTTGAAGCAATAACGTTAATAATAAATTAAAATTTTAGAATTTGATGATTTAAACCAAAAATAAAAAAAGCTTTAACAATTTTAGCAGTTTTTAAAGGAACCAACCAATATCTTTTACTTTTTGGGTAAAATTATTATATTCTTGTAGCAGGGATGTAGTTACAGAACAAGAGGAAAGACAAAAAAATATTCATTGGATTGAGAAGAACTATCACCTTTTAAAAATACAATAATGAACGCCATCCAATTTTTTAAAGTAGTAAAATTTTTGTTTGTTTGTCCGTTAAGATCTCAATTGTCACAAAACTTATTGAATTCTTAAAAGAAAGAAAATTCTACATAATATCTGAGATGGTTTTGTTTGAAATTTTAGTAAAAAACTCTTTAAAAAAACTTTGGTTAATCTCTAAATTCATTGGGGATTCTCTTAGTTTTAGCCCTTGGTTTGCTAAGATGATATGTAAAATCTCGCCTAAAATATTGAATTTTGATAATTTACATACTATCCCTAGATCCTTGATATTTAGCCTTGAAATGATTAAAATTTAAAATGAGGGTTTGGTGCTGAACTTGAAGGTGTACATTCAAATCCGCATACTGCCCGACACTGCGTCTTACCTAAAGAGGTTAAATATGGTTCCTACTGCTGCTTTGTAAGGTGCACGAATAGCGAGAGTAGGGAAAATGCCTTGGCCCATAAACGGGCGCAACTCATTACCATGCACAGTTATGACTTCTCAGACAAAGGTCGTGCAATCAAAGGGTTGATTGTCTGTTGGATGTTACTCAGCCTAATATCCATCAGTGGGTAATCATAATTGTATCGAATTAGAGCAGCTTTCCCTTGAATTGCCTAGCGAGCACGGGATACCCCCCCCCCCCTCTGTTTCGTAATAGATTAATTTTTTTTGAGGGGGGATAGGTATTTCATAGTTATCGGGACAAGTCTCATTGAAAGAACAAAGCCCTCTACCTTCATGACAATAAGAAATATCTTTAAATTAACATAATAATCCAGTACTGGTCCATCAACTAAAAATACTTTTTAAAAGCGAAGCTTTTCTCTAATTAGGGTAAGTCCGTCCATCCGAAACGGATAGCTTTTTTTCGTTAATTTAGGCATGTTAGAATTGTCCTATCGTATTTAAACTTTGCATGGTGATTCCTGTAGTAGTTAGGTACGATTTAGAAAGCGTAGCAAGTCTATAATTATTACCAGATGTCCGTACGTCCATTTTAAACATGTTGATTTTTTCCCTTTTTTTAACAACAAATTGTTATGTGATCCAATTATCCGATTGATCTGATTTTTGGTATATTGATTCCTAGGACAAATAATACAATATTATAAGCGAAGCAACTCTATAATTAAGTCCTAGGAAGCAAGTATGTCATAAATATTATCCTGTATCAAGCATTTTTAAATTAAATTAACTTACAATTTTGCTTATATTCTGATTATTCAGTTCTGACACTATACAATTTTGCTTCGACTCTTATACATTTCACTCTTACAATTTTGCTTATATTCTGATTATTCAATTCTGACACTATACAAGTGTTAATGTTCGTTTGTCCTACCTTTTCATTGCTTCATGTTGTCATCCTTGTTTATACAAAATTCCATTTAATCTGTATTTTTTAAAAACAATTTCAGAAACTACCTTGCACATTAAATTTTTCTTTTCATAGAAGTTATTTTTAGTTTTCCATTTTATTTCAATCAAGTTTTTACTATAAATTGATTTTATAAATCAAGATTATTAATGTTAAAAGAAACTCGTCATATAGTCACAGGGAAAAATTATGAACCAAATAATGATATGAAATGGCGGATGTATCTAATTGATGGGAAACTAAATTATCCTTTCTGTACATTAAAATTATCAATTTTAAAGCTTAAACATTGCTTGTTTTAACCAACAAATAAATACTTAATAAAAGTATATAAGCTAAAGAATAAGATAACGTGTTTATAAAACTTTGGGTTCCAGCTAAATTTACAGCCCCAACTCCTATTCTACGTATCATCATTTTATTTCAATGGTTCGAAAAAATCTCACTAACCACTAAACCGAGTTTACCATTTCGAGGGTGTTTTAAGGCTATTTTATTTTCCCCCCTTTCTTCGTACACAGGGGCCCCTAGATGCTAGTATTGCAGTCGCTAGTGTGAAATACTACCCCCCTCCCCTATGAGTCTACCTATTTCTTGACAATACCTACGGAATGCTTTTGTATTCTCGTTTAATTCATTTCTTCGCTCCTCTATACACCTCACTCAGTAGCCTTACTCGAAATAGAAACGTTTATAGGACAAAAATAACTGCGATATTATGAAAGACAAATTTAAGATTAAATATCACCACTTACAAGGAACTATTCAATTGGAAAGCATTTTGGAGATAATTTTAGTTTAGGTAAAGTAAAATTCTTCGAGCACTTGAAAAAAGCGTGGAAGTATTTATAAAATAATAAAACATACAACATAAAATTAAAGACACATTTCTCATCCGACGTAATTCTTATGATATTATGTTCTATGTTTTTGATACTAGTGGCTTCTCCCTTAGCCTCTAGCTTGGTGGGATGGGAATTGGGGAGGATTAGTCCTCAAAATTTATCATATACTCGGAAGGGTAATTTCTATTTAAAAATCTTTAATCTATTTTAAAGGCCAGATTTTTTTAATATCATTTTGTGTACGGCTATTGTACACACTTAAAGTCATTCAAAAATCATCTTTAAAGTTATAATTGACTGCTATTGAAATATTTTCAACATTTTAGAGGTTAGAATAACTTTTTAAAAATATTTTTAGATGCGTAGCATCTCTATAATATCATTATTATCCAATTTCTTCTTTAATCAACTTCTTCGTTTTTAAATAATAATGAGATTATTTCTTCGCACCTAGCCCCAATGGAAATTATAACCAACTTCATCAAAAATAGATAAGAACCTACACTGAGATCAAGATGAATCTTCTTTAAAAAGCAGAATGTAAATGCTCCAGTGGTCAGAGAGATTTTTATTTTTTAATAGAAACACAGAACAAACAAAATAAAATAAATTGAACTCTCATTATTCGATTTTCCTCAATATATTTTGAAAGTATTTATTTGTGGATTTTTTAATACTTGTTTTTTTTGTATAGAATTTCTTGGTTTGGATTATTTATTATTGGATTTTTTTATAATTTTAAATTATAAAGATTTATTTATATTTCTTCAAATATTTTTTTGTTGTTGCTATAAGTCGAAGGAAAATGTTAGAAAGGTCTATATATTGTTTACTTCAGTATTTTCTATATTTTACAACATATTAAGAGCAGATGTTTATTAAGACTTTTAAAAAGCGAAGCTTTTCTATAATTAGGGTCGATCCGTACGTCCGTCCGTCCGTACGTCTGAGACAGATAGCTTTTTCGTTAATTTAGGTATGTTAGAATTGTCCTATCGATTTCAAACTTTGCATGGTGATTCCTGTAGTAGTTATCTTGGTGAAGATATCTTCAACGCCGATACGATTTTTGAAATGTAAGATTCTACTTTCCCCTCTCTTGGTGAAGATATCTTCAACGCCGATACGATTTTTGAAATGTAAGATTCTACTTTCCCCTCTCTTGGTGAAGATATCTTCAACGCCGATATGATTTTTGAAATTTAAGATTCCACTTTTGCCTCTCTTGGTGAAGATATCTTTAACAAGAGAGACAAAAGTGGAATCTTATATTTCAAAAATCGTATCGGCGTTGAAGATATCTTCACCAAGAGAGGGGAAAGTGGAAGGGTAGATTACAGTTTTAGAGGGTCCAAACCATAATCATAGATTATATTTCTGCTTCTATAAAAATGGATTCAACTCCCTAACTGTATAATAACTTTCTGTTTATTGTCTTTAATTTTATTTCAAATGAAATAATATATTCTGTAGTTCATTACAGAAAATGTTTTTTCAGGGGCTTGCAATTAGCAGCCATAGTAAAAAGTACTTTTATTTTCATTCTTTGCCGGTTTAATCATTGTTAATCCGCAGCAATAACCCCAGCAGGCTTAGAATTTATGTTTTGTAACTGAAGTTGTAGCTGATAGTAAGATAACATTGCGGCTGCCTGCAGCTGTATTTATACCATAGCTGCCCTGATTTGAGTTGAGCTGCAGCTGCTAATAATGCAATAATTAAAAATTACAGCCAAGCTGCCTAATTTTCAACAATCCGCCTATCCACATTAAAAATGATTCATAATTTAATATTTCTAGATTAGAAAATGAAATTGAAATAAAAAATACTAATTCTAATAAGATAATATAAATATTATGAATTTTATATATCTATCAATAAGTTGCAAAAAGTGTTTCTTAAATCAATGTTTATTCAATATGTGAATTTTGGGTATGTTGTTACAATGTATTTAAAATCCTCATATTAAAGTAACAGAGATGGGTTCTTAAAAAAAGAATGCCGCGTTTTTTCGACATTTTTTAGACATTGATTGATTGAACGAAGACAATATTGTTATACAGATTATACAACTTAAGAATTCAAAATTCTAAAATTATTATTTTAGCCATTTGTATAATGTCTAATACAGCTCTAAAAAGATGCATTAATTAATATGCAGCAAAAATGGATTGAAGATAATTTTTTTTTCTTCTATGAAGGCCGTACCAACAAAAGCGAAATAATTAAATAAATAGTTGTATACTCTGTCTAGTCAATCAATCAATCAAGAAACGCGGCATTCATCTTTCAAAAACCCATCTCAAGAGCTGTGTTTAAAACTTTTCATTTTTTGTATTTTATTGTTACTTTAAACTCCAAAAATCAAGATCTCGAGAAAATATATGTATAAGGGAAACTGTTAAAGATATATGTTTGATATTTACTGTTATGATTCCCCTGACCAATAAGCATCTACTATACATCTCACTTTGTCCATCCATCAACTAAGAATTAAAGTAATCAAAATACATTGAAATATTTTATACCAATCTTTAATTTTGATTATCCAACCGTATTTACAAACTGTTTTGAAATTTAGACAAAACTATAAATTGAAAAAAAAACTATCTATGCATATCTGCTTTGATTCATAATACAGATTTATAGCAAGGGAAAAATATGTACATTAGTAGCACAGCTAAACTTATTAAAAATACCTATAAAAACGTTCAGGTTACTGGTCATTTCTTAACTAAATCATGGAAAATATTTTGATTTTAATTAAAAATTAATGATTTAAAATTGTTAAAATAAATTATTGTAACGACAGATTTTTAATTTTTTTTGCATGTATAGTGAATCAATCACTGTAAATGCCTTTTTATAAGAAAGCTCATAGAATGTTTTGTAATCTTGTTCTCATCAAAAAAGGAAGATTGCATCAACTTTTCAAACTTGAGACGTACGTTAGACCCTAGTTGTAGAGAAGCTGCATCATTAATAAAAAGTAGATATGGAGTGATATGATATTTTGTGAAGACTGCACCCAACAAACAGATGAAATTCATTAATACCCAGCTTTTTTGCCATACAAAAAGTTATGTCTGTGTTCTTTATATCTTTTTAGGTATATGTTTGTTTGGAGAACAATACTAGGGAATACTTTTTTGTACATTTCTAGCCTAATTTGTTGAATAATTCCAAATAAATTTATTAAATTATATTATTTAAGACTCATTAACGTTTCTATTTTTAATTACTTGTAATTCAACATTCTAGCACTTTAACTTATTTGATGTTATCGTATCAAAATATAATAAGTCATAATGTTTATACATTTTTATCAGATTATTAAATCAACCACTATGCATATGATTTTGAATTTGTGGTTATACCTATTGATTGACATATGTATTAGAAAAGTAATGTATACAAGATGAGAAGTGTTCAAGTCAAGGAATATTTATTTCTCGTATCGTATTATAAACGGCTTTCCGCGGATTTAGAATGTACAATTATAAGATTAAAACTAGTTTTTTTAGCCCCGTGGTGCCGAAGGCACCGGCTAAAAAAACTAGTTTTAATCTTATGATTGTACATTTCTATATTCGTAGAAAACTGGATATAATACGATGCTAGACATAGTTTTTTCGTATTCATGAGAACCGGTTCCTATCCACCGGATTCAAATGAATACGAGAAATATTTTTAAAATGTCCAAAATTTTAATTTCAACTATTGGTCTTGTTCCTTTATATCATAGACTCAGACAATTTAAGACAATTCTCACAATACATAATGTTTCATTTAACGAAGCAGTTCTTGGCGACAGTCCTATTAAATGGCAGTTCGACTGCAGCTCGGCAATGCTGCAGCAAGAGGTTGTGACTAATTAAAAGCCTTGGAAACTGCGGCTGATTGTTAAGAATTCAGCCGCTATTTATGAGGCTACAGATTTTTTACAAAAACTGCGACTACGAAGTATTAACTTACAGGCGGCGGTTGACTGTCTTGATATCCACGTATATTTCATATCCATTTATGCATTATAAATGAAACAAACGTCGCTTTTTTGGGCAGCAAAAAGTTTATGATATTTTCATCATTTTAATTCTTTTATTATCGCTGGAATGATATCAATAACGCCACCACAAGAAATTATAAATATATGGAAACAAGCACAATTTTGTTCAAAAAAGCATAGCAAAAGTGGCTATATGAAATATATTTTATAAAATGCAATACTATAATTAAAAAGAAAAATATTTTCAACAAAAGTAATATATAAAATCAAGTCAAGTAATAGGTAATGGTAGAATACATTTGCTTCAATAGCGTATGTGATGATGTTCTGGAGACGTTATTTTAAACTGTATTGAATAATCATCAAATAATTGAAAAGTAGACACGCTAACTCATTTTTGAGAATCTTTTCCCTTAATAAATTAATAGCTTCAGGTCATAATTTACCCCAAAATTTAATGTTAAGAAATGTAACAAAAATTGTTATAAAACCTTTTAAGAATGTTTGTAAATAACATTAGAACTAATTTGTGAATATTTAATGCAATAATTAATTTGATTTTATACAGGGAAAGTAATAGCAATAAAAAGCACTTCCTTTATTTACAATTTTAACTTTTGTTCCTTGTATATTTTGGAAAAAAATTGGTGAAATTAATTCATCTATCAATGTCATCTCCCGTGTTAATTGAAGGAAAGAAAAATCTTTGATACAAAGTGGAATGATGTCTGTCTGTACGTCCGTCTGTCCCTCCTTCCATCTGAAGATTTATGTAACCACTGAGCCGATTTAGCTTTATTCTTTAGGGATTACGGCTTCTGGTCCTGCGGTGGTTTTAGGCTATTTTCTTGGGGGAGGGTAAAATATATAAGCTTGAAGTTAAGCAACTCTAGCAACAACATTAGGCCAGTACTTCAATTTTAAACATTTTATTTTTTGGATATCTGATTTCTGTCCGTCCGTCTGTCTGTCTGTCCGTCCCTTAAGATCTTGGTAACTACTGAACCGATTGGATTCTACTTTTCAGGGAATATACCTTCTGGTCCTCTGGTGGTTTTAGGCTATTTTCTTTGGGGATTGGACACCCACAACCCCCCCCCCTCCCCCCCCCAAAAAAATCTCCCCATTTTTTAAAAATGTGCTGGTTGTTGCACCAGATGTACTGAATTTTGTTTTTAAATTGCCTAGCCTCTTGGGGCAAAGCCCCTAGAGGCTAGAGGCGAATGCGCTAGTATTTTAAAAAGTATGATGTAAATCAATATTCAATGCTACTCTCTTTCCCCCTTTGTAAATTTGTTGAGCTTCCCTACTACTACTGTTTTTATTCTTGTAATAAATATTTCTGATGTTAATCTTGTATAAAGGTATGTGTAAATGAAGTGTAAACTATTAATATCAAAATAAAACTGTCTCCACCCTAAAATCTTCTAAAGCGAAGAGTTCAATTCTTCAAAAAGACATATTTTTTTTCTTGGGGTGGGGGTAGTTAACAATTTTTCTCATTAAAATGCTTATAACCTGCTATGTATGTTAGGTGTTTTCTTAAAACCATATCTTTTGTAGAAACTTACCTAACCAAGATAGCATTAAGAACAAAGCTTCCTTTAAAATTGTATACAAATTCTGAAAGCTTCTATTTTTGGAAATTGAATATTTTTTTAAACACCAAAAAATGAAAAACAAAGTAGTTTAGATTTTGAAAGGGAGTCAATGAAAAGACAATCGACAGTTAAATTAATCTGCAAAATCGATTATGTGATATTAAGCCTTTTTATATTGTTTTTATTTGAGGAATGAAGACTTGTATAAGCATTTTCTGTCATTGTCCTTTCTCTCTCAAGATTTTACAAATTTATCTTGATGTAGCAACGCCCTCAAGAAAATTCTATGTCTTCATTCTAACCAGTAGTTTTTTTTACAAAAAAGAATCGAAAAATTCTGTAAAATATGGGGAAAAATCTTCAAATCTGGTTCGAATAACTACATCTTAATCATCTAATTAATTTTAGAAATAAAAAAAAATATTTAATTAATAAATAAAGACAAGGATGAAAACATCCATAAAAGCGAAGCTCTGAAACGGTATGACAGACGAACATTAACTCTTGTAGAGTGCCAGAACTGTATATACAAATTATGAATATAGAAGTTTTGACAAAATTATACATAAATTTGTTGAAAAACTTCTTAAATACAGAATTCTGTTTAAGGACATACTAACATTTTTAGGACTTGGTTATAGAGATGCTTCGCTCAAAAATTGTACCTTATTGTAATAGGAATCAGTATTCCAAAAATCAGATGAATCGGATGATTTTATCACATAAAAAATTGTTGTTAAAAAAAGTAAAAAAATCAACATGTTTAAAATGGACATACTGACATTCTGGTAACGATTATAGAGTTGGTATGCTTTCTAAATCGTACATAACTACTACAGGAATCATCATGCAAAGTTTGAAATCGATAGGACGATTCTAAAATGCCTAAATTAACGAAAAAAAGCTATCATTCACGGACTGACGGACGGACTGACCGACCCTAATTATAGAAAAGCTTTGCTTTAATAAAAATGTTGACAATTTAATTTTAAAGTTGACAATAGACTGGTATATCTTTGGGAGAAAGGGGGCAATGGACTGTAAATTCTACTATTACTGGTACCCAAAGTTTTATACAAATAAAACGTTGTCATGTTGTTTAGCTTAAAAAATTGTGTAGTTTATGCTATTCTTATTGGCTGGTTCAAAACTATTCAACAACCAACAATTTAATCTACAGAAGGAGTAATTTTGTTTATTTGGCATGTCCATTGTTCCATGCTCTAGGTTCCCTGGGTATATCTTTATTTATGGTGTTTATGTGTCAATCTATATTAGAGGATAGAAATATTGATATCTAAACATGGTTTTTATGCCCTTATTTGTTTCATACAATAATAGTTACAAAGAGTTATATTATAGAACTGGCTTCTTTCAAATCAAACTAAATCTAAAATTAACCAAAAAAGGATAAAATGATTACACAAGGATATTTGGGTACATAAAAGCTTTTTAAATCGATGCTTATCTACAATGGGCTGTCCATATATCCGTCAGTAAAGGATAGCTCTGAACGTTATTTTAGGCATGTCATAATTGTCCTATTGATTTCAAACTTGGCATGGTATTGCATGAAATAGTCAGGCACAATGTTGAATGTAATTTAAATCTATTATCCAAATAGTTTTCATGTCTAATTGCTGCAAATTCTCAAATTATTAGCCTTTTGATTTCTATAAATTAATCTATGCACCAACAAGAAATAAAGTCCACACTACATTATGGATTAAATGCTTCTAGACATAGAAAAAAGGTGTCCATGAAAACAAACTTAGAACAGGAGTTAGTAAAGCAAGCAGTGCTTTTGCTTATTTTATGTGCTCAAACACATTATAAAAGCGCAGCTTATCTATAATTTGTTTTATTACTTTCGTACGGCAACGCACAGTTTCATGACTTTTTCTCAAAAAAATATTCAAATAAGCAATGCTTTTCTATATTAGATTTATGTATTAGCTTTGATTGTTTATTTAGGCATGTGAAAAACGTCCTATTGATTTGAAACTTAGCATGAAGATGCTTGTAAGAGTAACTAAATTTAAAAAGCGCAGCAATTTAATAATTACAAGGAAGTCCTTGAGTCATTTTGATGCAAATCTTACATATTGTTATCAGCAAAGCTTCTCTATATTCAATTCTTTAAAATAAAATTCAATCCATAGAGAGCATCCTTTACATAAGATTTTATCTTGCGTTTAATTATATTCAAATCCTTATTAGTGTCAATGGTCGTTTATTTAACAGTCTGATTTGTCAGACTTCGCTTTTATGTAAGCTGTCAACCTTGTTAATTTTGTTGTTATCAAACAATTTATAGATTTTGTATGAACTCCTTTTCAGACATACACAGACTTGCAGGGAGGCCTAGCTTTAAAAGTCAGATTTACTTACTTGTAATGGTCAGGGCAACTTATTAAGAAAAATAAATAATATCCCAAAAATGAGAAATTGATGATTTGCCTACAGACAGATCAGATAAATTTCAATGTCTTCCTGTAAACTTAAGAAGCTGAATGTACACGTCTTCAATAAGGTCTCGTAAACATATTGAAAAATTTTAGGAAAAGCTTAGTGTTGGTCAAATACAAATTCAATATTATTTTGAGGATTTTTAGTCCCCCCCCCCCCCTGAACTGTAAGCCCCAAGATGAAATATCCCCACAAAAATAAAGTTTTGCTATTAAAAATCTAAATAAATGATTAATTAAAAGCTCAGTTCATTTTCTGTCTTATTTTCTTCAATAAAATTCCCTATTCCTATATTTATTAGATTCAGACAGTAAGATTTTGAGGTGTCTATAATGTCTATAATGTTTTAATAAATCATTTTCTCGCTATACTATTTTATACAAGGATAACTGGACTCCAAAGAAGCAAACAAATTATAAAGCTAAATATCTAAACAGTAAAGGCTGCATCTCTAGCATTAATGGGCTTTTTATTTGTGAAGAGGAGGGGCAGAAAGATAGCCTAAAACTATCTTATGCTTTAATATAAAAATAAAACATTCTAAACCAATCCAAGGACCGATGTAAGCTTCCGAAAAATCTAGATTTAAATTGCGGGATAGTCAATTCTTCACTTTCACTTTTTGTTTTTTTCTAGGTGCGATTTCTTTTGAGAGTGAAGAGGTTCCACTCCAGCTTACCGTTAGACTACTTTGTATATAAGCTGCACCTCGAACAAATACAAGACTACTGTCTAGTCTACTTATAAAGATGAAAAATTTAATAAACCTAAACAATACAACTTGAGTTCTGGCGATTATTTGGCTGAAATTAATTAGCAACTCCTGGACGTCCATGCAAAAGATCCTATTTTTTTTTATTGATTTAGCTCATTTGAAAACAAGGATGACAACATCCATAAAAGCGTAGCTCTGAAATGGAAGGACAAACGGACATTAACGCTTGTATAAGTGTCTGAACTGAATAATCAGAATATAAATGTATAAGAGTCGAAGAAAAATTTTCAGTAAATTTGTTGAAAAACGGCTTGATACAGGATAATGTTTATGGACATACTTACATTTTTAGGACTTGATTATAGAGTTGCTTCGCTTATGATATTGTACTTTGTTGTTTCAGGAACCAGTATACCAAAAATCAGATCAATCGGATAATTAGATCACATAAAAGTTTGTTGTTAAAGAAGTAAAAAAAATCAACATGTTTGAATGGACGTACGGACATTCTGGTAGTGATTATAGAGTTGATACGCTTTCTAAATCGCACTTAACTACTACAGGAATCACCATTCAAAGTTTGAAATCGATAGGACAATTCTAACAGGCCTAAATTAACAAAAAAGCTATCCGTTTCGGACGGACCGACCTTAATTATATAAAAGCTTCGCTTTAAAAAAAAATTTACATTAACTTTCGCTAGAACTCCAATGATTAGAAGGCTAAAGCTAAACAATACAACACATTCCTAATAAATTCTTATTGAAAATTGAACCATATATAGAACAATATATAGACTATACCGGCTCAGGACTAGACAATCATCAGTAATGTACACTAATTTTCTGTACTTTTTGGATTAACAAAGTAACTTATGTAAATTTATATACAGTTAAGCAATAAAAAATGCTACATGTATTCTTATTCTCATAGTATTAAGTAAATTTTTTTGTGGAAGTGTCCTAACATAGTTTTATTAGATCGTTTAACCCGAAAATTGCTATTCTTCTACATGTCTCAACAATTTTTTCAGCATTTATGCTCTCATTAAAAAACCTATCTAGCTACTGATTTACTTGAATCTCTTGTTATAGAGTAGTTGCACTATTGTTTGCCTTCATCATAATGTTTAATTATGAACAAAAATGCAATTTTTTACGTTATTCATGCTGTACAATAAATTAGAACACAATATTGTTCACCGACTAGACTTATTAAAATTATGTTTATACATTTAGGTAAAATCAAATTTTAAGTTGTATTTTTTTCATATTAGAGTGTTCGTAGGTTATCTTTAACATAAAGCAGAATGATGTCTGTCTGAACCGCCGAACCGATTGGGCACCCCCAAACACACCAAACAACGAAGTTTTCCCTCCCAAATATTTGTTATGTATTTTTTTCGATTACCTCTTGGCGCAAAGTAAAAGAATAAATAATCGTAGCAACAGGCTATTTTTCTAACCTGCATAGTGCTCAATCGTACCGGGGATCACCTTTAAAACAAATGTTTAAAAGGACTACGTATTTTCTTGTAATAATAATACAGCTACACTTATTGCTTATGAACTTTGTAGGAAGACCTATCTAGACAATGGCCAGTAGTAGTCGGTCAATACTTGGAAATTTATTAATTAGATTAATAAGATTAATATCAGGAATAAGAGAATCTTGATATTTATACTTGTCAAAAATGTCTTATCAATGTCATACTTATCAGGTTTTAGGCTATTTTGTGGAGAAGTTTGTTTTCACAAAATAAATTTTGTTTCGGAAATCCTATGATAGCATTAGCCTTAACATATTTACATAATTAGCTGTTATTAGCCGCCTTACTTTAAAGGCAACCACAACTGAAAGCCCTTTAAAAGCCCAATTTTTTACATGAAGAATCGACAGTTGTAATCTACCAATGCAAGTTTGAATAAGCTACAGATGCATTCATGACGGCCTATGATAAAAATTTAGCCATCTTTATCCTAGTCAATCAGCTACATTATCGATATTGTTCAGCCTAATCTGCAGCCATTACTAATCCTATTATATAAGGAAAGTTAATTGGCCTGAAGCTTAAGATCTCATGAAATACTGAACCGGTCGGGTTCTCTATTTCAGAAAACCTTCACATAGGCCCTGTAAAGGTTTTCTCAAGCCCCTAGATGATAGAGGCATAACCGCTAGTATTTATTAAAGAAAATAATAGATATAAATAATGTTGAGTATTTTTGTTTCCAAAAATAACTGTGAAGTGCACTGAATGTAATGTACTACTATCTATAATACAAAGTATAACGATGTCTGTCTGTCCGTCTGTCTGTCTGTCCCTTAAGATCGCGGTAACCACTGAACCGATCGGATTCTACTCTTCAGGGTATATACCTATTGGTCCTGTGGTGGTTTTAAGCTATTTTCTTGGGGGGTGGGAAACCACCAACCCCCCCAAAACAAAAAAATCCCCCCCCCATTTTTATTTTTTTTTTTTTTCTTAAGATATCCTTGGTCCTTTAACGAATTTCGCCTTAATCTTTTTTATCACCTCTTGGGGCAAAGCCCCTAGAGGCTAGGGGCGAAGCCGCTAGTATGAATAAAATCACAAGTACGATTATTATTATAACAGTCAAAACTAATAATTATGTAATTGAGAATTCGACTAATTTACACTGAATTAAATTTTCACTGAATGAAACAAAAAAATGTAAAGTAACCAGTAAATAAAAATAAATTCCCATCCTCAGATAACCGTCTTTACTCTATAATGCCATACAATAAAAATAAATAAGTTTTTAAAACTGTTATTATAGAAATATATATATATTCAAAATATCCATGAATACTTCTCATAAAGTAAATTCTAGAGTAGCATAGCATCTCTGTAAGCCTTGAATATTATCAGACAGACGGGGTATTCTTATTCCCATGAGAGGTATAGCATCACAATAACAGGAAAATTTTAAATCATCAGGAATAAGGGTCAAAATTGTTAGAAATGAGTTTGTTACAATTACTTACCTTGATTTTCAAGTATTGACAAGAGTAGTTCTACAGATAAGCAACAACTTTCTCTGGAAGTCAAAACTGTATATTTTAGTTTCTTTGTTTATGACGCAGTTTAGACAAGAATATAAATTGTAACCTGTCCCCTGTCCATGTAACTCGTTTCTTCTTAGAGCTACAGTCACAAAATAAAAAAATAAAAATAATCTATTCTTTTCAAATATAAATCTATCCATTACTAAGAATCTATAATATTCCTGTGGTTCTCAAGTCAGACGTACATATTTTCAATATTGTTTCTGTTAAAATCAAGGCCATACATACTATTTAGGTTTTTATTTAACATTAAACACAGACAAACAGTATCCTGTTTTTTTTTAAAGCGAAGCTTTTTTATAATTAGGGTCGATCAGTTAATATAAACAGGTTATAATTGTCCTATCAATTCCAAACTTTGCATGATGATTCCTGTAGTAGTTAGGTACAATTTAGAAAGCGTAGCAACTCTATAATTCTTACTAGAATGTCCGTACGTCAATTTATAACATGTTAATTTTTAACCCTTTTAACAACTAATTTTTATGTGATAAAATTTTCGATTGTTTTGATTTTTGAAATACTGAGTTCTATAACAACAAAATACAATATTATAAGCGAAGCATCTCTATAATCAAGTCCTAAAAAATATAAGTATGTCTTTAAACAATATCCTGTATCAAAGCAGTTTTTCAACAAATTTACTTACAATCTTCAACTTTTATTAATTTATCTTGTAATTATTCAGTTCTGACACTCTACTAGTGTTAATGTCCGTTTGTCTTACCATTTCAGAGCTTCGCTTTTATGGATGATGTCATCCTTGTTTTAATAAGGGTTTAAAAATATTGCATGATCAAATTAATAATTTTACTTAATCTACTTATTTACATATCTCATTGCAATATAGATCGTTTTCCGCAGAGAAAATATTTTAAAATTATAGGATTGATTCCAGTTTTGTTGGGGCCACCAAAATGCATGATTTTAAAATCCGGTTTAAATCCATCGGAAATGAATCTGATTCCGAGCCGATACTTCTATTGAGATTACATCTATATTATTGAAATGTAACCATATCTAATAAGTCTTAATGAATTGTGTTCTACTAATGTGTTATGCTTTTATAACTTTATTTTAACAATTCAAAGGTTAGAAAACAAGGAAAATTATGTCAATAAGTAGCGGAACGATAACAAATAAGCCACAATTTATAAACTTTGCAGGTTTGGTCAATAGTCCCTGAATATTATTAACCATGGTTATAACTCAAGTGCCGGAATAAGGAATCTTAATTGATAAGACAATGGCCGATAAATTGATGTACATCCCCATGGTTTCTGTAGATTACAATTAGTGGTTAAAAACGCTTGGACACAAAACTTAATGAATCAAACAATCAAATTCAATAAAAGTCTCCAAAGTTTTTGAACCAGCATACATTTTTTTTTGTAAATTGGGGATCTTACTTTGACATCGACTAGATGACTTGAATAAAAATTGTTCATGGTACCTACATATTAATAACCTAATGACATTATAAATACATACTTATGTTTACATAACACATAACAGTAATCTTTTTAACATTTTGTATAATATCCTTGCTGCTTACAATGGGTTAACAAATTATAAGTAACCCATCAATTAAAATATCTCAACCTATTGAACCAATTGTTAATGACATGTTATTGATAAAAGAGTTATTCGTCATGATTACCTTTAATTCAGATGTTATTGTTATCGGTGGGTGTTTTTAAGTTTAGTGCAAAACTTTCTTTTCATCTTTTCAAAAATTATTTTTTTACTGTACTACTGTATTGTATGATACCATTCAAGATTAGTTATTAGTTTTGTAGTATTGTAGGGATGAATGTCAGGAAATGGTTATCGTAGAGTAATAAAGACAATAGTCCGCAGATAGAATTGATAAATTCTATGATTTTTATATTCATTTTCGTTATTAAGCCTATACGATATTTTCGATTTGATTCGAAAGCAATTCTAATCAAGTTAAAATGAATATTACTAATCACGGATTTTTAAATTGTTTTTTTTCTTTTAGGAAGATTGCAGGTTTAAGGTTATACAAGTAATTTTTCTCTCGTTTTCTATCATAATTCAACTTAAAAAATAATAAGTGTGACGCCAAAAGTAAATGTATGTATCGAGAAAAAGTTCAGATTATTTTAATAAAATGATTTGATCAAAACAGATATTCAATTTTCAATCAATAACAACTCTTTTTGTTCTCGAGTGAAAAAATCTAAAAAAAAATCAAGCTTTAAAGTTGGACATATGTCCATATAAACTGTAGATTAGTACGATTAAACTTTACTAATATCTACAAAATTGTACTTTTTTGTAATCTTTGTCTAATGGATATAGAATATTCGTGGATATAATGACAGGGGAAAAATTGTAGTCAATTTAGGTTGCTAACATGGACATCACATATTCATTTCCTTCATCCACGGATAAAGTAAAGTGTGTGGGAAGGATCATTATTTTGGTGTAATATGCAAGTGATAATAAATCCATACTTTGTCTGTATGTATGAATTAGAGAAGAAAATTTTAGGCAAATAAGCTTTTTAAAAGATAAAGAAATGTTACCCTAAGGATTTTGAGAGTACTAAAAAAGGTGAATAAAATTTGAAAATACTTGTAGATCATCTCAAATGTAAACCCTTCAATTTTATGCTAATTTTGTTTTAGATTCATATTTCCAAACATATTTAATACACAACAATCATAACATTAATAAATACAACCAATTCACCCTTATTCAATTTTATTCATAGTCACAAATATAGAGAAAAGTTAATTTAATTTTTTTGCAAGGATAGATTCTGATTTTTTGCCAGTTTTTTAGATTCTATAATATTTATTGAGCGCATCGTATTATAAACAGCGTTCTGCGGATAGTAAAAGTAACAATTAAATATGGCCTTAAACTGGTCCTAATTTAGCTAAACTAATTGGTTTCAAAACTATACTGGAAATGAAATTGCAAGACTTGTCATCAAAATAACACTTGATTGCACGACTTTTGTCTGAAATTCTTAATGTACGTGGTTGATTTCTGACATTAAAGCAGGGGGAATACCTTGGACCAAAATTGGCAAAACTCCTCGACGGCCATGCTCATTTAGTTCTCCCAGGCAAATGTAGCAAAATAAAAGAGTTGTTTGTCTGTAGGGTGTTAGGCATGTCAGATAGGTGTATCTTTTTATGAAATTAAAGCAGATACACCTTTCCTTTTATTCATGATTGAATGCATAATGTTTTTTTTTATTGTATTGTATGTCTATCAAATTTAAGTCAAAATCAATTATTTTTTTGGCTTTGTCAATTGAAATAAAAAATCAGTTAATAATAATAGGGTAGGGGAATTTTATGTTATATTTAAATTCAAAATAAACAAGAACTAAATTGTCAAAATCTAGGTATCAATCTATTTTTAACTCAATTCAATCACAAAATAAGATTTTCAAAAATATTATCTCGCTTTTTTATACCTTTCTCTTCAAAACTCGTCGACCCATCTCCCTAATCAAAGTACTTCTAGAGACCTCTAGGGGCGTAGTTGCTACTATTATAAAGTATTTTTACCACTGTCTAAGTTATTAATCAGTAAATAAATAATGAATTAAAGTTACTTATATGCAAACCATGCCTTGAAAACAAGCGCTAAAAAGCAACGTTACTAATATTTGGTTTATGTATCAATATAGATTTTAATCCAAAATATATTAGCGTAAAAATTGGGCAAAATATTAAATATTTTACAAAGGAACCGCTGGTAAATAATAAACAATTTTATAACGCTTCAAAAAGTTTCCCCCCCCCCCCTCCCCCAAATTCCCTCTAATAAAAAGTCATTCTTGCTTCAAAACCTTTTTTAAAAATCAAATATAACAACCACCACCCCCCTCCCCCTCCATAATCCTTATAAGTAAGTTAATCAAAAAAATGAGGGGGGGAGGGCTGGGTGATCAATTAGGCCAGGTTAAGTTAGGTAATTTAGCATCTCCGTAGGTACAGACCCTGCATACATAGCTTGCTATTTTTAGGGCCCTAAAAGGGGTGTTAAATCCTAGGGGTTCAAAACAACTTTTCAAAAATTTTCAGGCATCTAAAATGTTATTTTTTGCAAATCCCAATTACACGCTTGTAAAAAGATTATGACAAAATTTTGGTACACTATGCCTTACAATGAATGGCTGCCGGGTTGTGTTAGTTTTTATCATGGGTTACAAGGACAATTATGTCCAAAAGTAGATGAATAAAGAATGAACAAAGTGGAGATTTAAAAAGTGATGTATTGAAACAGAGTGGGCCATACCTGAGCATTACCGTTGGATAGACAGTTCACTCGATATGGGTGACTTAAAGAGAAGCTTTGCTACAGAAAACCCAGTAACACTAAACATAATTTTAAAAATTAAATTTTCAATTAGTATCAACTAATCAATGTATTTGCTCTAAGATGGTTTTCATGAATGAAACATTTTTTTGAAAAGCATGTACTTGCTGTAGAATGATTATGATGCATTATATGAGAATACCCATTAAACTTTTATGTAAAAATGTTTCAACACTGGACCATACAGGCGTTAGAAATGATTCATTCTGCTACAAGGTTATACGTGTGACTAAATAATTTGAGTAACTTTTAATGTGTATAAGCCAGACCGACTAATTTTTGAGGATGGAAAATGCCTCAACAAACCAATAACAAATATTTCCCCCCCCCCCTCAAAAAAAGTTTGTAGGTAAAAAAAGTTTTTTGCTTATTTCTGTATGCTAAATTATCTGCATTATATGAACATCCAACTATAAATTATAACCAGGCATTTTCTTTTTTTATATGATGCAGTAAACTAGAAATGGCTATGAATGCACATTTAGAAAGATGGGTATTTAGGAATTATAGTAAAAATTCATTTTTTGTCTGTTTATCCTTGTATCATAGGTTTTGATGGAAGTGAGGGGGGGGGGGGGGCGGGGGTAAGGACACTCATAAACTTTCAACTTTAGTTTTTAAAAAAATCGGGAGGTATCAATCTTTTCCTTTGGAGTATTTCTCGTCGGTGGGTGGTTGAACTTTACCCAAAAATAGTTACTAACCTACCCAGGAGATATGAAAATCTACACTTTAAAGAAGAATGAAATTGGTTCAATATTTAGTGAGACCCATTGGTACACACAGGCATATGTTAGTCAAAAGATCTTGGTAACCGCTCAACTTATAATGTTCTCCTTTATAATGAAGCTTCTTTTATCTCATTGGAAGGTTTTCTAACTATTTTCTGAGAGAGGGTAATACTACAAAGGAAAAATAATTAAAATAGGAAAGAAAGTATGCGAAACTACTGGAAGATTATTAAAGATTTTTAATGACAATTAGCTTTTAGTACACTAAAATTATGATAGATCCGCAACTAACTTAATAATGCTAATTATAGAGTAGCTGGTCTAACATTATCAGATGAAAATTAAGTCAAAACTATTTGAAATATGTCAAGTAACGAAGAATTATCTGTATGTACAATCTTTATATAATTATCAGTAGCACTACTACTCTACAATATTGTTAGTTGGTAACTTCACAGTTTTTACAAAAGCTTTGCTCTAAATTTGCAATAATAGTTGGGAGGTTTAATTTTTAAAATAAAATATATGTATAATGTGCTTCGCTGGTAAAAATGCTGTAATGTTGTAAGTAACAAAGTTAATCTATAGTTTGTGTCTTTACGCCAGGGAAAATTGCAGAAATTGACATACATTTGCTATAATGTGTTTTAAATGTTGTTTTTGTAAGTATGAATTTACCTTGAATCTATCTGTCCAAGACTAAAAATAACTAAGCGGAACATTTTCTCATTTTCTGTCCAAGCAACCAGAGTAACACCCAACCAATCGTAAGTCCTATCTTTGAATAATAGTGTGTCGCACCTTAGTTAGGCAATTGCATACTCCTCTAATCTTGATTTTGATTGATTCTAATGAAGTAGTAGCAGTAGGTACATTTGAATTTTTAGATTTTTATTGCTGCGCTAATTAATGTAAATGTCCTTGTATCTCATATAAGTACATATATATGTTTATATATGAAATCTGAAAATCTAAACTACATATATAGTATATACGTACATATAATGATGAAATGATAACAGTACAACAGCACCAAATCAATGATTTTATCTGTCATAGGTAGGCAGACCTTTGTTATATGTCCATCCAATACAAACAAAATATAAAATAGCCAATAAACTGTGTGTAGTTTAATTATGTAAATGTACTCATTTGGAAGTAAAAGACTCTTTTATATTGGGCCTGTCTGTTTCCAAATGTTTAAGAACCTATCCTTTAATATAAAGTAGTAAGATTTTTTTGTCTGGATCTCTAAAATTGCTTGTTCAAATTGGTTGTACTTTTCAAGGAAGCTTTCAGAATGTCTTGAGGTGGTTTTAGGCTATTTTCCTGAACTACTCCGCCCTCTCCTAGGTGCAGGGGGTGAGGCAATTACCTAATAATTAAAGACAATTTTTGACCTTTACTATCAATAGTTTATTTTCATTCTTTTTTCTTTACCAATCTATATGAAAAACTAATATTGACTAAAAAACAACAATCTAAATAATTCATTTTGTGAGAACACTTTTATCTATATTTGCTAATATTATCTTGCTATGTCCATACCTTGTAATTTAGAGTAGTACCGATCAACAGATAATTCATATACAATTTTATTAGTATTATGAAATCTAAGTACTAAAGTTGAAATGTCTATGTATATTTATAATAAATATTACTTTAGAACACAAAAACAAGTTAGAATAATATTTTTGAGGTAAAATAATAACAACAAATTTAGATATTCTTATAACAAAGTGAAAGGATGTCTTTCTCTACCGAGGGATCTAGCTTACCACTAACCGATATTGTTCTCCTTGCTATGGTAGCGCCCGCTTCTCATAGGTCCTGAGAAGGTTTATAACTATTTTAAGGGAAGGGAACATTTAGAGTATCCCTAAAGACCTCTAGGAGCGTAGTAGCTAGTAGATATAATATAGAAAATAAATTTAATACAATAGAGAATGAATGATTGCTTAATACGGTTAAAATGCTACGAGAAATAACCTTTAAAGGTTTTGGGCTTTATAGAAATTTAGCTGAAAAGAACGAACTAAAACATAGGGTTTATTCATTCTTCTATAACTTCTGTTATTTCTAAAATCTTTTATTGATGACACATAGGGTATGTTTATAATTTTATCAGTAACGATAACACTTACTATACGCTATATGATTAACAGAGAATTGCATCAATTTCAGGTTAGGTTGGGTTAGCATTAAAATCGGTTATCCTTTTAATGTTTTGGCTACCGCTAGGTTTAGGCCTCCTGCAGGGGCTTGTCAGGAATAAGGTACAGCCACCAAGCTTAAATTATATTTGGGGAGCAGTTATAAAGGTCGCCAATTGTACTGAGTGTTTGTGGAATTTAATATGAACACCATCCTTTACATATTGTTGTATTAAATCTTTGGTGCCATCACTCTAAAAGTTTGTTTGCAGGAAACCGCCATATTTCTTATGCCATTCAACTTATGGATATTGTCATCCTTGTTAAACCAAGACAGCTAGCTAAATTGTTGTTTTATTTCTATACTATTTCCGTCGGTTAGAATGTGAATATATGCCATTGAATTAAAAACGATTATGTTCAAGGCCATTTATTAAATTATCTCCCCCTTCCCCCGTAAACAAGTAAGGCTTTGCTATATTAAGGCGTCCGTACGTTTTTTCATAACTGTTTCAATTTTAATTCAATCTTGAAGTAGCAAGTAATCCATATTAAACGTGTTTTTTTAGCAAATTTACAATTGTCATTTCACATTTACTCTTTAATGGAAATTCCTAGGACGATGAGGCACAATATTTTGAACTAATATTTTACGTAAATTACAATATATTTAAACAAAATTATTTTATAAAATAAACTTAAATTTAGTCAGTAAAAAATTAAAAGAATAAGTTTGGTGATTATCAAAATCTATTTATGACATTTATAAAATCAGATTTTTTGATTGATTAAAATATAGATAAAAACGAATAAAGTATGATTCATTTTTAATTTTTAATGCTTGAAAATTATTGATCCACCTACATACCAAAAATAAACATAACTATACAACATGCATGAAATAAATAAAAAAATATAAAAAAAATCACTAAATCTCTTACATATAAAATATTTAGGACTAATATTTTCTGAACCTGATTTAGTCTCTAAGATCTCGAAACCTATTTAGCTAATTATAAGTATCATGGAATTGGTTAGGTTTTAAGCTATTTACGAGCTGGAGATTTAACTCACTTATAAAAGAATAAATACCAATAAAAAGAATTAAGACAAAAACGCGCAAAACATGTATTAAAAGAATCATCAGACAACATAGACGTCCAAGGGGGGGGGGGGTAAAGGGGTGATTACCCCATCCAAATGAATTTGGGGGTGCCGTCAGACAAATCAACTTGTTGAGAAGCTTTGCTATTAAAAACTATTGGAGATTTGAAGTTCAATCGAGTGTAAGCATTAGTTTCGGATTAAATGTTTACCATCTCTCAGCGCAGCAACAACTAGTCTGTAATATATTAGATTACTGCAGTAAAAAACCAAGAAATTCTATGTTTTTAGGCAACTATTCACTAATTATTATCTATTTCAGCTTGCATTTTTGTTTGTGTGTTTTAGTTACTGCACAGAAAATAAAGATTTATCTGAGACTTAGTAATTAATGGCATAAACAGACATTCCCAAATTATTGAGTAAATAGACAATAACTTCGACAAGAAAGGCCTAAAATACGATGAAATAGGTTATCCATCCAAACTATATATATGAATATCACAATTCCTGTCGTGTCAGTAGCGCAGCCAATCTATACTCTGGTTTGTGAATGCAGGGTCGGACAGACCAACGACCCTAAATATTCAGCTACGCAACTTGTTAAGCTATCTTTACTTTAGACATATATACAGACGTGCATTTTTCAAAATCGCAATAAACGTCACAAAATTGCAATTTCACATACAAAAATTACAGTGGTATGTTGTTTGTTTATGCAATAAAGTCAATGTAAAACATTAATTAGATACTTTAACAAATACGCGAAGTCCATTATGTCTAAAATACAAAGTATAATGATGTCTGTCCGTCCGTCTGTCCCGGTCCGTCTGAAGCTTAAGATCTCAGTAACCACTGAACTACTCTTCTAATTGGATTCTACTCTTCAGGGAATATACCTACTGGTCCTGTGGTGGTTAAACATGGGAATTCGTCAATTTATGAATCTACTCCCGATCAGAGACGTCCAAGAGGAGGGGGGGGGGGGCCCGGGGGGGGGAGGTAAAATGAAATCGGGGCATCCCCAAATTTTGTTTAAAAAGCTTAGAAATCCTTGCCTCTATGATATAAAGATTTATCCCCCCTCCCCCCCAAAAAAATATTTTCAATTTTAATCCCCCCCCCAAGAAAAATAAAAAAGCTTAGAAGTCCTTGCCTCTATGATATAAAGATTTATCCCCCCTCCCCCCAAAAAAAATATTTTCAATTTTAATCCCCCCCCCCCAAGAAAAATAAAAAAGCTTGGACGTCCTTGCTTCCGATACTTACATGAAACAAAGAAGTATCATTATATAAATGTTTGTAGCTAAGCATCTGAAGGTGCTGGAGCAATAAGGTTCTGCTTTAAACTAAAGCTTCTTAAAGGTCCAGAAAAGGTTTCTAATCATTTTGTTGAATGAAATCGCCCACAAGAAAAATATTCTCTCTTTCGAAAACTATTTTTTGTTTTTCTTTTTAAAACTAAAGAATAAAGAAAATTTAAATGATTCTGATTTATTTTGTTTTATTGTTAGAACATAAAAGCACATTAGACAATGTTAAATAATTGTAAAACAGAATTTCAAAATTTACTTGCAATTTGCAAACTTGCAATTGTTGTATTTACTTTGAAAATGCGCGCAAAAATGTTCTTAAAGTCTTGCTGATCTCACTCTCTGTTTCTTAAAATGAATGAAAATAGAAAATATTTTAGTTAGTATAATTCTCATTATTAAGGTTTTTAGGATGCTGAAAAACATCAGAAACATTTGAAATAAATAAGGTTATTTAAAAAAGACTGTTATCCAATCTATAAACATTTGATGTAAAATGTTTTCCTTATATTTCTTCGTTGGGGCGGTATTCTCCTTTTCGATTTTAAGTGATCATCTAGAGAAGCCAAAAATTCTTCAGCTTGTGATGAGGTGCGACACTTTAACTCACAGTATAATATAAGGTGTAGTGACATCCAACAGACAACCAACCCTTTGATTGTACATTTTTTGTCTGGAAGTCCTTACTGTGCATGGTAATAAGTTGCGCCAAGGCATTCCCACTACTATCACTATTAGCATCACGTGCCAGACATACCACATGCCGCAGATTATGCAAAAAAAATTTACTAAATTTCATCAATTTGTTAATCGCTAGTAACAGGTTTTAGAAAGCTCTCATTGACCTTTAGAGTCCATCATATCTTGAACACAGCTACTTGTTTTTTTTTGTGTTTCAGAATATCTAACATTACTTTAAAATTGTCTTTATATCTTTACTTAGTAATGTATAAAGATAAAATTGCGCTAAAATATTGAAAATATTTTTCTTATCCAAAATGTGCTCTGTCATTCTTTAACTTTGTCAAAATTTAAAATGAGATAGGCAAACTAAATTGGCAATTCCCCATTAAATATAAAACGATCAACTCGTTCAACCCCATATTTTGTTAATAAAATGAAAGTGGGGGCTTGGGGAAAGTCGACGCTCAACTTCTAATTTGATATAAAATTTCTTTCTCTTAAATTCAAATAAGGATAATTTTTTTCTATGGACGAATTCTATTGCGAGGAATGATGTTACCCTGCCCCAAATATTTATAAACCTTCCTTGGACATATTAGGGGTTGGTGAGATCTTAATGTACAAACACACACTGACAGATAGACATTAATAAAGAATTTAGTGGTCAGGAGGTTTAATATTTGTTTTAAAATATATGAAAGGGATAATGTGAGCAAATTTAGCATTAGATAGAAAATAATAAAAATTTATCTTTGTTATCTAAGCAAGTGGTAATAAAAAAGATGGCCACCCATTACTTTGTATTTTGCTTATATATTGGTTACCACTAAATGTTTGTAAAATAATCATCATAATTTAAAATAAGATGTAATTATGTATGTTTGTTTATGTAAAATGTTGTAAACCGCTGGACTAAATAGAGTTTAATTTTCAGTGAAGTTGTATTTTAGTTTTAGGCATGAATTTATTTTTTTTATCAATACTATTGATATGGTTATATAAAGTGGAAGGGGCGGAGGGAAGGGCATATAATGTAAGGCCTTTGAGGATATACTAAAGCCACTAGTAAGCAACAAAAGGACTAAGCTAAATAGCTGAAACTACACATAATTCATAATCTTTTAAGTATCCTTAAAGAAAACATAAAAATAATGCATATAGATATGCTTCATTTTATAAAAGCTTTGCTTTGAAAAGGGCACACCTCATTTCAAAAGTTCACAAAAAGAATTTAGCCTTTTTTCTAACAAATCTTGAGAACTCTCCGTAGGTCGCCGTTTCTTATCATTGTGGTAGTTATTTCTGTGAATAATTTCTTACAAAAATAGTTGGATAGGTAAAAGAAGTATAAAATACACTTGGTTGTAAATTTAGGCATGTAAAAAAAGGGTGATTTCCCACAAAGAGCCTGATCGAGCACAGTAAACCTCACCTTTATTCTAAATAAATTGAAAATAATGGAGGAGGAGTAGTTTTTCGTATGTTTGTATTTTACTTTAGGTAAAGACAGGTTAGTTTTTATCGAGTGCCTCATATATTGGCTTGACACTTTGAGGAAAAGCACTAAATTTTCTTATCAAATTTAATCCTTTTTTTGATCAGTGGATTTTTCAATTTTTCCTTGATATTTCTTTATGTTTGCTAAATTTCGTATATGTTTGATTTGTTGTTTATTGATGTAACATTTTTTTGGGATATCTTACCTATGTTCATATTTGTGAATTATTTCTGTTTCTAATTCTTATTCAATTTAGTTAGTAGCGTGGTAAATCAAGAATTTTAGATCTTACAACAAAATTATACATGCACAAGAAATACACAGCATCCATGATTACCGCAGCAATAGCAGTTTAAAAATCAAAACAGTTTTGTTTGACTAAATGCTCGGCATATAGTCTTTTTTAGCTTGCATAAGTGTTTCCATTGGCAAAAATATTAAACATTGCAAAATAAATTAAGGAATTCTTATGAAGAAATATCTGTCTTTGGTAGCGAATATTGGGAAAAGATAGAAATGTAAAACAATGTATCCCCCATAGTCCTCTCTCTACTTTAATTAAGATTATAACAAGAATAACAACATCCATAACATCAAAGCTCTGCAACGGTAGGACAAAAGGGCATTAACACTTGTATAGTGTCAGAACTGAATAATTAGAATATATGTAAATGTATAAGAGTCGAAGCAAAATTGTAAGTAAATTTTTTGAAAAATTGCTTGATGCAGAATAATGTTTAAGGATATACTTGCATTTTCAGGACTTGATTATAGAGTTGCCTCGCTTATAATATTGTACTTTGTTGTCCCAGGAATCAGTATACCAAAAACCAGATCAATGGGATAATTAGATCAAATAAAATTTGTTGTTAAAAAGTGAAAAATCGACATGTTGAAAATGGACGTACGGATATTCTGGTAACGATTTATAGTTGCTACGCTTTCTAAATTGTACCTAACTACTACAGGGATCACTATGCAAAATTAGAAATCAATAGGACAATTCTTACGTGCCTAAATTAACGAAATAAGCTATCCGTCACAGACGGACGGACGGACCGACCCTAATTATAGAAAAGCTTCGCATTCAAAAAGACATACTGACAGACACTATGGTTTTGAAGATTAGCCCGGCAACTCTTTATTGTTAAACATTCTTACAAATGATGCTTTGGGTTTTATTGAACCAATATAAATTTGAGATATTTGGGTTTTTCTTTTTAATATGTTGAAATATTAAAATTTTACTTTTTGGTTAGGTTAAGTAAGATTTAGAGTTCCCGGCAGAGGTTAGTAACATGTTAAGGGGATTAACTACAATTTGAGATTTCAGTTGCCTTTTAAACCTCTGATTAAGCTAGGACTAAAATCTGACTTTGAAATGAATATGAAAGAAACGGTAGTGGAAAAATATACGATATAGATTCTTCAGACTGCCAAAATACATTCGCTACACTGGTATCTCTAGATCCTTGCAGTAGTTTCAAATATTTGTGAAGATTGAATTTCATAATGATTTTTAGACAGTTTATAGTTCGCATGTTGTTATCCTATTGATATATGGCGTTTCTTCAATGCAGCCATTATAAGCCAATAACAAAAAAGCCAATAACAACCTATTTGATAAAATCGGCAACACCTATTGTTTAATAATATAACTAGCTGCCGCGCTCCTAGCATATAGGGTATCTGTATTGGAAGTTGTAAGAAGGGGCATTAAATAGCCTAAAACCATCGCGAGAACTCTGTTAAGCTTCCCTTAAATTGAGAATTCAATCCGTTTAGTAGTTATTAAAAATTTTAAACTACAGACAAAAAAAATTACAGGGTGTAATGACGACTTATATGTTTAAAATAGTCCATTTTAGATGCTTAGAAGTTAATTCTTTAAGCATATTTAAAAAGTTGCTGCTAATTTTTTGGCTTTACGTGGCAGTTTTTCATGAAAAAATAACAGTATTGTAAAAGCATATATTTAAAGATATAGGTGCGCCTATGTCTATTATTCGCCTGTCTGCTAATTTCAGGATTATTTCTTATTCAGTATTTTTTATTTACTTTTAATTTAGTTTTTGATTTTTTAATGTCATTGACTATGTTTAAAACTAAATTTTCTTTAGTTTTATTCCAAGCTTATATCCTTCTTTTATAAAGATTTTGTACAAAATTTTAAATTTTCTAAAAAATACCAAAAAACTTTCGTAAAAATATGTTACTCAGAAAACCTATATAAACATCAATACCTAAAAAACAAAATGACCTCCCAAGTAAAAAATCTACAGAAAAAGTACTAATAAATTTTGTTTAGTACCTCAAACTAGAATAAGAATATCCATAAAAGAAAATTAATATACATATTTTCTGTAAATTATAGGTAAAATACACTAAAGTAGAATTACAAAGACTAGTATTGTGGGGATGGGGTAGTTCTCGTTTTTTTTGTTTATTATTTTAGGTTAGGTTACTGTACTAGATAGCTCCATAGGGTTAGGTCTTCGCAGGTATAAAATCAATAGTGTTAAAGATCTCCGCAGTGGTTAGGTTTGAGGAAAAAAATAGCCCTCTTCCTTTATTTTAAATATTTATGAAAAGTAAGGTTGAACGGTTGAGTGTTCTTTAGGCATTTTTCACACATTCTGTTTTGCCTCTAAAAAAACAGACGTATGAAGTAGGTTCTAGAGTAGCTGCGCATTCGTTGCATGTTTTTATCTTAGTTTATCTTCAATATTTTGTCTTTAACATTTTACAACGCAGTCATATAATGACACACAAATACAGACTGACATGCACACACATAAATAAAGAGAGAAATGCTAATCGAGAAAAAAATGTCTTATTACTAAACGAAACATATGATTTTCATAAGGAATGAAATGTGTTGATGACCCAAGCCAAACTTTTATTTTATAACAACTAAAGGGGAGACATTTATTATATTAGAATATTTCTCTCCAGGTTTTTACTACCAACCCAATAGATACCGGAAATCTACTCGAGATCCTTACTTAGTTTTCCTTCCCGATAGGTCTGAGATCTTATAGGACATGTTTACATTAAATTGATAATTTAATAATAATATTAGACAATCTAATTATTCCCTGTAATGCCTGGAAAAAAGATATATTGTAGGCAACATAGAATAGAACCACCTATAATGGTTGTGCCATCACAATCGCAAAATATTTTACATTATCTAATCAGCAAAAACGCATTTTTTTACCACAGCACAAACTGTGGGTTCCTTTGATCTTCTCTTTGCTAACCACCATTTAATTTTTTATTTTTTTGAAATGTGAACTTGGATATAATACTATGCAGAGTTGATTGCACAACCCTATAAGGTTATCTATATGCAGCACTACATACTAACTACCACTTTAGTGACAGAAATTAAGAGAAAAAAACAATTTAATCACTGAATTAGTTTTAAGATTGTGGATTGATCTGATTTTCTGAGATCTTACTCTGCGTGAAGTTTACATTGATATTATAAACTAGAGGCCTCTAAAGGCACTTGAGGCATCTTCATTAATGTTAAAAAGGACAACTTTTTTTTATTCAGGGCCCTGCAGGGGAAGGTCATTTTTTCTGGGGTGATTTCTCTTGGGAGGGTGGCACAGTGAGCCCAGGAATCCAATTTTGTGGAAAAAATTAATAACTTCCTTATTTTTCAACCAAATCAAACAATTTTTTTTTAATTAAAAGGTTTTTATAGTACCTTTTACAGAATTAACAAGATTACCCCTTCCTCCCTCTCTAGATGATTGGGGGGTCAAAATATCACCCCCAAAAATTGGTTTTTGGTCGATTTTGACCCAGGCCACTTTGAATGGCCATCACGGCCAGGGAAGTGATGGAAAAAAAAATTGTGCAAAATAGCAAAGATGGGCAATGGCCCAGTGTGTCAGGTGACATGTGTCCCAGGCCTGTCAGCCAAGCAGTCTGGCTGCACTGGCATGCCAAAAATCCTCAAAAACTTCAATTTTTGACAATTTTTGCAACCTTTAACTGCGGCTGTCGGCCAAACGGCCAGTCAGACCACCTCCAGCCACACACCCGCCAATCCGGCTTGGAATGACCTACAAAAAAAGTGGTAATACACGTGGCTGCGCCACAAACACACGCCGCCCTGTGTGCAAAAAACACGACAAAAAATTGTCATTTTTTTTGCCGCCAATTAAAGGACGGAAGGCGGCCGGCAATTATCTCTGATTTCTTCTGAGTGTTGTTAGAGCAGGCAATTGTGGTTCTAAAGATACCTTTAGATTTCTGGTAGCCCCTCCAGGAGGCCCTCAGGGTCCAATACACAAGGGCATAGTAAAATTTTATTTTGAGGTGCTCTAACTTTTCCACCACTGGTGGGAAAATTTTATGCCATGATTTTTCGGAAATGCATTTTGCCAGATTTTTACCCTGTAAAAGGATTTTTCTCTATAATGAAATTCGGCAACAAATTATATAAGGATTATACACTAAAAATAGCTTAAAACGACCCTTACAAAAATATCTATAGAGGTTAAGCAACTAAGTGAAAGTTGATAAGACCAATAAGATCCTCTTATATATTGCCTAATTAATGCTAGAACTTCATCCTAAAAATTTTCACCTCGTTGCTAAAAAGATCAAGGTATTTGAATCAGAGCTTAAAAAAATATTCAACGTGCTTTTTTTTGCATTTTCACCAACTTTCTTTAATATGGATTCAAGAGGTTTTTTTATACAAAACTATTTAGTTTCTTGTTATCTAGCGTTAGATAATTGCATGACGGTTCTAAAATGGTATTACATTACGTCCTAAGTTAATATTTAATTAAATGGCAAGTAAAACAAAAAAAAATTTAAAAATATTTTTTTTGGGAGATTTTTGTATCTAAATTTCGTGAATTCCAGGGTAACAACTTCAGAAGGCCATAAAAACTTTAATTTTTTAAATTTTTCATTAATTTAAAATGGCAAACCTCCTCTAATATGATGAATTTTAACATGGACTTTTAAAATAATTGATTTTCTAAAGTTCGATTTTGGGCATAAATAATTTTTTCCACAAAGTTGGATTCCAGGGCTCACTGTGGGTGGAGGTATCCTTTATTTTTAATCGGTTATACACCTCTGGACAATCTCTACAAAACAGACAATTTACTGTTACTTTAATATGATGATAAAAGCTTGAGAAAAAGGCGAAAGCTTTTATTAAAACAAAGAATTCAAAATTTATTTATGAAACCCTCCTAAAGATTAAAAAACAATTCTCTAATCGTATTATATAAAGTAGTCAGCACTATTTGTTTATAGCATAAGATTTACTGAACCGTTGCTGAGTCTTTCCTTTTAATGAAGATAATCATAGGTCCCGGAGTGGTTTTAGGCTATTTTGGTTTTAGACTTAAGTCTATGGATGGTTTTAGGCTCTACTATACATCTCTGAGCCCCTAAATTCTAGGTGCTTAGCCGCTAGTATACTGTTATTTATATATCTTTATTGTTTTAAGATCCTCTACTTACGACCAAAATATAGTAGTGTAATATTATAGAGAAAATTATTTCTACAGGGTGTTTTTTTAATAAGACAAAAATATTACTTAATTTAACCCACTTGCCATTGACAGAAGTTAATGATCTATATCTTAATTTCTTCATTGGGTTGGGGAGTTTTGTATAAGAAAAAAATACTTAGATATTTTCACCCATTTTTGGAAGATTTTTGGATCATGGTAAATTTAAAGAGTGTGCAAAAATGCATACATTTTTAAAAGTTAAATTGCGCAGCTTGTGTTAATAGTAGAAAAATGTTATGCACACCGTTAGAATCGTCATAAACTTTTTTTTTTATATATAAAAGAACTATTCCTGTGCTACGCATAGTTTAGGAGCTACTTGGTAAAATGTCACAACTGACTTAAAATTTTTCAACCTTTCTTACATTTTCCAACGTAGCTTCTATACTACAAATAGCATAAGTATGAAACATATATTTCCAAAAACTAGAGTATATGACGATTATAACGGTATGCATAGCATTTTTATACTATTAGCACAAGCTGTGCAATTTGAATTTTAAAAATGTATGCTTTTTGGTAGGGTTGGGCCGGATACTTTTTTGGCCGGATACCGGATATCCAGCTGATTTATAATGCCGGATATCCAGTTCCGGCCGGATATCTGGCCAACGTTCGATATCCGGCAGTTTATCGGATATCCGGCCGGATAACCGGATATCCGGCGTCAAAAATCTGCCGGATATCATGTAACCGGATAGTTTTAATATCCGGTATCCGGCCGGATATTGAAAATGACCGGATATCCGGCCCAACCCTACTTTTTGGCACACCCTTTAAATTTGTCATGATCCAAAAATCTTCTAGAAATAGGTACTTTGAAAAAACCGGTTTCTAAGGCAAAATTTTTTGAAAATCGCTAAGTATTTTTTTCTTATACAAAACTCCCCAACCCAATGAAGAAATTAAGATATAGTTCATTAACTTCTGTCGATGGCAAGTGGGTTAAATTAAGTAATATTTTGTCTTATTAAAAAATAACACCCTGTAGAACCAACCTAATGTCCAATCATACTATACTTTTATACTGTAATGTGGCATGAATATGCCAAATTATCTTTAGACCCTGCCAAAAGACCAAAATAGTATGGCTGGCTGGCCACCCAGGCTAATATTTTATAGATGTAGTACTTACAGGTGTAGAAAAAAGACATTCTTTCAGCTAAAAGATAAAACAGTTAATCTATGATTAATTGGAAAAATGTATTTTACGAATTGCATTCTAATATTTTAAAAGCTATTTTTAGTTGCTGAGGTCTTAAAATAGCCTAAAACTATATGCTTCACGCCATTTATTCGCCGGAAAAAAACCTTACTACTTTACCATATACTAGTTGCTTCTCCCCTAGCATCTCGAAGAGGATGGAGAAGGTCAGGAAAATATCGTGGAACCACTCAAAGAGATTTAAAAGTTTCCTGAAAAGTATAACCACTTCATACACGCATTTTTCAAGATCTACAGTCTCAGACGAAAAAACCTTACTACTAATTAGGATACAATATAAGATATATCAATTTGTGGTGTTTTACCAGGAATCTTTACAATTTACTGTTACTGTTTAATTTTTAACCTGAAATTTCTGACTCCATGTTGTAGGTATGAAAAAGTGACATTCTCAAGCTGTGTCTTCAACTTTTTGCTCTTGTGAAAAACTTAATAAGAAAATATTGATTAAATACCACAATCTTACAAAATGGATAATAATAACTTAGAATAAAAAAACAGAAAAAATTGAAATTGTTTTCAAGAAATGTAATTATTAGTCTTTGGTAGGTTCTAGGCTATTTAGCAGAGGAGGTTATGCAGTAGGATATGTACAGCATGATCTCGTAAACGGCATAACCGTTCGTTTGTTGATCAATTGCAGATTTTTGGCTATTGTGCTATGGGTTAAGTCTAAGTGGGTTTTGGCTATTTAGCAGAGGAGGTTATGCAGTAGGATATGTACAGCAAGATCTCGTAAACGGCATAACCGTTCGTTTGTTGATCAATTGCAGATTTTCGGCTATTGTGCTATGGGTTAAGTCTAAGTGGGTTCTAGGCTATTTAGCAGAGGAGGTTATGCACTGGGATATGTACAGCAAGATCTCGTAAACGGCAAAACCGATCGTTCCTTAATCCAAGGAGAAGTTTAGTATTGATTAATTGCAGATTTTAGGCTATTGTGAGATCGGCTAAATCTAAGAAGATTATTGGTTAAACTTATCAGCTTAGAGTTATTACCCAATACCTTGTTATTTAAAACCCTATGTCCATCTTGTTAAAGTTCTATGTATATTATAATTCTGTAAGTCTCACATCACGGTAAAGTCGAGGATTAAATTTTATAAATACAATGGCCAGACTTGGGACAAAATAAAAGTACAGGCGGTTTCCCTTTAAGTACCTTGTCGAGCACAAACATCCCAACCTTTAGGTGTAGGTAGTTTTTTTTTGTGTGTTTGTGTTTTACTTTAGGCCAAGTTAGATTAGGTTTTATCAGGTACATGGTAGCCGCGCATATAGAGGGTATAGGCATGGTAAAAAAGCCCAGCAAACCCCAATCTGTCCATAACACGATATTGTCATTCATCAGTTTAGGTCTTAAGATTCAGATTTTGATAATGAAACAGTAGCAAAGCTTTCAGAAACTAGAATATTAATATTGGCGCCTATTAAAAAAAGAGAAAAGAGATAGAGAAAAGAAAGAGAGAGTTATATATAGAGAGAAATAGAAAAAGACTGGTTAGATTGTAAGAGCCGCTTTAATTTTTAATTTTAAAAGATCCATATTTATGCATTTTTTAGACCTTTGTATAAAAGAGACAAAGAAATGCGTGGTCATTAAATAGATTTAGATAAAAATATGTAGGGGGTACAACAGCATATTTATACCGTGTAATTTTTATAGAGTAGCTACTCTTTAATCATCTTTGCATAAAATATTATCATTTTTTAATAAATGTTCAGTTCATTGTCAAAGAGGTGATGGTTCAGTTGTGGGGAATGCCTTGGCACAAAACAGGTGCAACTCTTTACCATGCATAGTCAGGATTACAAGAAGGTCTGCATTCAAATTTTTGTGCCTTTGGATCTATTATATAGATATGGCTCTACGCTGGTATTAATTGTCATTCAACCAATCAATCAAATGTAATGTAAGAAACAAAATATGCAAAAAGATTTGGCACAGTTTTTTCATAGACTTGGACAAGAACAATAATTGCAGATATCCTGATACTAAGAAATAGAATGCTTTTCTGTCCTCATCGAAGAGTTTACCTACCACTGGACCGATGTGGTTTCTAACTTTTTTTCCATCCTTCAATTAATGCACCTTTTCATCCTTGTTTTATAAAAAGTATCATTCCCTTAAATTAGACCTTAATGTTAAAAATGTCAGGGAGGAAGGGAGGGGACAATGGATCGAATATTCATATTTTAGGAGTCTCAGACTTTGGGGACTGGCTTAAAGGGAATGTGCATGAATTTAGCAGTTTCTGACTGACTTTGGGGACTAAAATATGAATGACGTCACGAGAAATCATGCAACATGACGGGGCATTCTTATGCTAACTAGCGCAATAATAAAAATGTAAACAATAAACAAACAGACAGAAAATTTTTACTTTAATTGTTTTAAAATCATAATGAAAAAATAATTATGGAATTTTTGTTTGCAGTTATGATTATAGAAATTATTGTATTTATTTTTTTAAAATTAATAATTAAATTGCTTTTAGATATCTTTCATTAATCAAAAAATTTAGTGACACGTGGCGATTTTTGGTTTCCTTTTTCAAATGTTTTATTGACAAGATATAATATAATATTTGTATCCTTTTACATTTTATATATAGTAATACGTTTTTTGTATGTTGATATAGTTCTCCATTTTAGAGGGCATTACATTACAAGATAAAAATTAGTCTAGTGATGATTTTATAAAAATTTTAAAAGCGAAGCTTTTTATAATTTAAGGGTCGGTCTGTCCGTACGTTTGTCCATTACGGTTAGCTCATTTTGTTTAATTAAACAGATTAGAATTGTCCTATCAATTTCAAACTTTACATGATGATTTCTATAACAATTAGGTATGACTTGGAAAACGAAGCAACTCTATAAGAATCTTTAATATTTTTCAGATGAAATCTTGTATAAAATGCAAACAAGCAGAAAATGTGATACTGCCTAGGTTTCCAGGAGAACAACAAAATGGTTATGGTATATATACATTTTTTATCAAAACAAAGTTGACAACTACCAAAGCATAGAAATTTAAATATTAAGAAAATATGTTGTAATTAATAGAATGTTAGGAAGGGAAAGACATACAGATTGATATTTTTAATCATACTGTACCTTTGCCACTAATTATTAACAGTTAGAAGATTGCTTTTCGGTTATCATTTAATTCTTATTAGGTACCTAATTTTAAGAAAAGTTAGGGAATAGTGAATAGTCCCTTACGTAACATCGCCCCATATGGGGCTATTCTTCGTATTTTAAAATGGCTTTTTATAGGTTATTTTAGGTTAGGCTAGGTTAGGTTAGGTTATATTGGGTTAGATGATTGCCCCACAGGGTTAGGTAATGGCCCGTTGGGTTAGAGCCTCCCGCAGGGGCTATAAATAGGAAAAAAGCTACTGTGAAAAATACGAAGAATCGCCCCATATGGTGCGATGTTACGAAAGGGACTATATCCAAAAGTAATTTCCAGTTATGGTTTTTAAAAGCGAAGCTTTTCTATAATTAGGGTCGGTCCGTACGTCCGTCCGTCCGAGATAGATAGCTTTTATTCGTTAATTTAGGCATGTTAGAATTGTCCTATCGATTTCAAACTTTGCATGATGATTCCTGTAGTAGTAAGGTACGATTTAGAAAGCGTAGCAACTCTATAATCATTACCAGAATGTCCGTACATCCATTTCAAACATGTTGATTTTTCTACTTTTTTAACCACAAATTTTTATGTGATCTAATTATCCGTTTGATCTGATTTTTGGTATATTGATTCCTGGAACAACAAAGAACAATATTATAAGCGAAGCAACTCTATAATCAAGTCCTAAAAGTGTAAGTATGTCCATAAACATTATGCTGTATCAAGCAGTTTATCAACAAATTTACTTACAATTTTGCTTCGAATCTTATACTTCTACATCTATATTCTGATTATTCAGTTCAGACACTATACAAGTGTTAATGTCCGTTTGTCCTACCGTTTCAGTGCTTCGCTTTTATGGATGTTGTCATCCTTGTTTAACTAGGTAGCAGTAGGTAATAATTTCATTGGTATTTATATTAGTTCCGAATTAATATTTTTGCCTTTCAGTTAAGCCTATAAATACTAAAAAAAAATATTTATTTCAGATGACTAACAAAGAGAAAATTAGCTTTCCTGAAAGAAGAAGTTATTGATATGGTGCGAACGTGCAAGAAAGAATTTAAGTTACATCACGGAGGGTATCTGCAGCGTGTAGGGGTGGTCCGTAGTTTGACATTTACATAATTTTATTTTTTTTTAAAGCGAAGCTTTTCTATGATTACGGTCCGTCCGTACCTCAGTCACAGAGAGTTAGCTCTTTTCGTTAATTTAAACAGGTTAGAATTGTCCTATCGATTCCAAACTTTGCATGATGATTCCTGTATTAGTTAGGTACAATTTAGAAAGCGTAGCAACCCTATAATCAATACCAGAATGTCCGTACATCCATTTGAAACATGTCGATTTTTAACTTTTTTGATAACAAATTATCCGATTCTTCAGATTTTTTGAAAACTGATTCCTATTACAACAAGGTACAATGTTATAAGCAAAGCATCTCTATAAACAAGTCCTAAAAATTTAAGTATGTCCTTAAACAGTATTATCTATTTATGCAGTTTTGCAACAAATTTACTTACAATATTGTTTGTACTGAAGCATTAATATTCTGCTAATTCAGTTCTGACAATCTACAAGTGTTATTATTCGTTTGTCCTTCCATTTCAGAGCTTCGCTTTTATGGATGTTGTCATCCTTGTTTAATTTTATTTAAAAGGGGGTCATTTAGAAGTTTATTTTACTTTTATCAATTTGTTTTATTTGATACTTTCCAAAATATGTTTTATTAATACTTTATCAATAAAAAGTAATTTTTTTGTAACTAGACCAAATATAATTAAGAATTAGAACCATAAATCTAAATACAAAACTAAAAATATCCTTGAGACATTCTATTCTGCAACCTTTTTTATTCATAAACATTTTTAATCAAGTTATTTTGTTTATACCTAGTGTGTGTAACTGTGTAGGTACGTCTTAAACTGACAATTTTTTTAGATTTTAAAAAGTTAATCTAATTGATTTTATTTTAATTTATTATTTTGTTGTAATTAAATCAGGGTAGCCCCTTTTGTGACAACACCCCTTAAGGGGAGTTTCTTTGTATTTTCACAGTAGCTTTTCTCCTATTTCCAGCCCCAAGCAATTTTGAAAATACGACGAATCGCCCCTTAAGGGGTGTTGCCACGAATGGGACTATACCCATAAATCATTTTTGATTCAATTGTTTAATATTTACCTAACAATTCTATTGTGATATGATATATACATATATGTATTATTTAAGTAGATTTTGTTGTTATTTTAATAATTTTTAATACAATTGTTTTAACTGATTCTTGTTTATTATTTATTACGATTTAGAAACCATAAAAACTCAATTGTTACTAGAAAATCCGTACGTCCATTTATAACATGCTCATACACATATGTATAGTAAGCTGCGCTAATATCCAATAAAAAGTAGTAAGTTTTGTTTATTTATAGCTTAAGAATTTGGTTACTGATCCGATTAAGTTCTACATTTTAGGGAAGATGCATAAAGGTCCTGAAATCCTTTCAGACTGTTTTTATCATTAAAATCTTAAGATGGTTTTATGCTATTTTTCTACGCTAAATTCTAAATCTAATATTCTTTTGTAAATGAATTGCTACCAAGTTCTTTATCTTGATAATCAGAGGCTTTTAGTAAAGTAGAATTTGGGGGATGGTGCATTTTGAATTAAAATTAATTAAAAAATGAATAAATTTCCAATAAAAGTTGCACTATCAGAAATACTCGTTTTATCTGGAATTATCTGGTTTTTCAACCTTAAAGTGTCACAACTATAAAATTGAATTAATTGCCCATTGTCCCCTCCCTTCCTCCCTGTAAAAATGTAGACAAAAAGTTTATTTTAATTAAAAATTATGTGCTTCTTTATTATATTGCCTAAGAATTTAAGCGTTGGGGTATGAATTTTTGGTGCCTTTCTACAATATTCTGGTAGAGCAAAAATACACACCCTACCCGGCCATTCTTTTAAAATATTGAAAATTATTCGGATAATTTTTTCCTATGCATAATCCCTTCGTTAACCTGAACCCAACAGACCCTAACCCTCTAGGGCTACCTGGTATTTGATATAACATTAACCGACCTGGCTTAAAGTGATAATCACAAATTTAAAAATCAAACTACCCTCTCCCATATTTTCATTTATTCAAAATAAGTAGGAAGGGGGGGGGGGTATTAGGGAACTTAGTGTAATTATTTCGATTTTTTTTTAATTTGAAGTTTCTATATAATTAAGATATGTTTATTACGCACATGGTATTGATATGACAAATTAGATATTTGTCCGTCCGTGTCGTTCAATATATTTTTAAAAAGACTTCATAAATAATTTTTTTCACACTTAGTTTATGTCCAAAAAAGTTGGTCTAATCATAGATTTAATAACCAACTTTGTACAATCTATATATTATAATTCAATTTTCATTTTGATATTTGTAATAGTGATGTCTAGGACGATTGAGTAAATGTACTCTCAACATCAAACACCTTCTCTCATTTTTTATGTGATAATATGGGGAAATGAAGGAACACAAAGTTTTAAGTAGCAACACTACTCTATAGTTAAAACTGTCCGCTAGTCCGTAACGAAATGGGAGAAGGGATTTTCTCAGCTGCAATTAAAGATAGATAGTTAAATTGTTGTTGAGAAGTTTCCCAATATTTATGACCATCCATTAGGTCATTTACTTGGTCCACCGGTCTGTACGTATAAAGTTACATGTAAAAGGTCTTGTGATACCCCTTCTCCCCTCTCAAAAACATTACATTTGCTCTTTTAATCATATTGTGCTTCGCTACTTAAATATAGATGTTGTCATCCTTGTTTTTTATATTTGATAGTAGAAGGGTGCTTTTAATAGTTTTTGGGATGCACACCAGGGATATACAGATAAGGGTTCATTTAAAAGAGCTCCTACATGATAAAGTTCAATACTATTCCATTTTTCTACATTTATCGGAATTTTTTATTTAACTCGTAGCAAAAAGTCCCACAAAACGACCTTAAACTTAACTTACTAACTGAATATGTATGTTTATATACAAAAACATTTATTATGCACTTACTTTTAACGTAACGAGCCTGACATAGCAGCGTTATGAAGCATTTTAGTTTTAGTAAAGACTCGAACTAATAACCTACTCAACGAATTTAACTGAGAGGGACGAATGTTCGATGGTCTCCATACCTTTTCCTAGATCCTAAGGTCCAGGGGCAACATTTGATATTTTGACGTATTTTAGGTATCATGCAGCGCTAAGTGTTATTCACGGATGGAGGGGTACGACAATGGATTATAAATTTATATTCCCCAAATACTAAGATGTATATTTAGGTTTAGTTGCTTGTAATTTTTGAGGGGGTTGGGGGTTGTAGATTAATTTTCTGATTGTTTTCTATTTATATAGAGGTTATTGTATGCATAGATAGGTAGAAATATAAAAATTGTAAATTGAAGCAAAGCTACAATATGACTAAACTAAATGTCAAAAAGTAAGTTATTAATATTATCTGCTTAAAATTGACCTAACTAAATATTATCTTGATATTGATGCGATATTGTTGTCTTTGTTTATTAATAGATCGAATTTTTGGGTTAGAAATTAAAATTGAATAAGTTAGTTAGATGAAAATAAAGGGTTATACAAAATAAATTTAGATAGATAGATTTTGTGATGAATTTTAGGCATCATGCCGGGCTAAATATTTAATATCACATAAAGGTGTTTTTAAAAAACTAGATTGATCAAATTCTCCAATAAAACTGGGCCAGAATAAAGACATTAAATGATACCTGCAAATAGCCCAAAATTGGATGATCAGTCCATTTTATTGCCATTAAAATTGCAATTCACTAGTCTATTAGGCCTTAGCTATCAGATGCTGCGTGTGTAAATGTCGCCCCCCCCCCCCCCACCTATATATAAAATCTCAAGTAAAATTTATCCAATGAACTAATATTCTTCGGAGCGGTAATACCCTATCCCCCCTCCCCCAACCAAAAAAACTCGCCAACAACCATAAGCTTCCCTGTGATGAATCATAACCAAACTTACCAGTGCAGCGGTTAGCAAGATCTTTTATATACAGACATAAACAAACTGACTGACATCCAACTTCTTTTGCGTAACAACATATTTTGATAAATTTTTCTCAACACCCCAAAAAAGAGCTCCTTACTATTATTATAAATTCTTTACTTAAAAAATTCAAGGGTTGTCCATTTATTGTCTCAAAAGAGGGGAGGAAACTAAGGGAAGTGGTAATAGGTGTTTCTAAAATACGATCAAAATATTATTAATTTAAAATAGCAATAGTTTTAGTGTCACAAATAAACATATATATTTAATAACTTTTGAAATACCTGTCAAAAGTTGATTTTTGTCTTCAAAGATGGGGTTTGTTTGTTAATGCTAATTCATTTTTTTATATAAATCTACTTTTGAACATAAAAAATATAATTCCTGTTTTGTATAAGCACTTATAGTAATACATAAAAAGGTAATATTTACATTTTTCTGGAAGTAAAATTTATATTCTTCTATCAAAATTGATTTCATTATGAGGGTTAGACATGATCATACATACTGCTACCAGGGAGGGGGGGGGGGGGGGGGAGGACATTGGTTGAAAATAATATTGGTCCCCCAAAAAAATCCTTGTTCGTTGACTTTAAAGCTTTCTGGTCTTTTATTAAATATTGATTGGGCGGTACAAAATAGCAATTTAGAAACTTTGCCAACAATAAATTTAATCTAAGAAGGGAAAGTTATATTTTTCGTAATTAGGAATGCAATTTATCGTCCATTGTCTCTCCCTTATGATACCTGTAAACTTGTAAGTAATATAGGTCACGCCATCAATTTTTCAAACAGTTTCAAATTATTTAATATAATTCAGAACAAAATGAATTATTTAACGTTTACTAAATTTCAATTTATTATAAAACAAGGATGACTACATCCATAAGTAGCGAAGCACAAAAAATCGTCGATGGGAATACGTACAGGTAGATTTAAAAGGTTTTTACTAAAATCAAGAATAGATTTATTGGATAAAATAAACATGAAACCTTGTTATTTTTTTGCATGATGACGATGGTCAAAGTAAATTATATTAAAGATGCTCATAACATTAACAATGGGAAAAATTATTTTGATACTGATATCCCATAAAAGTTTGAAAATTGCATCAAAATAAACAAAGATATGGGGAAATATGTAAAACATATAAAAATAGCCAAAAACCTGATAAAAGGCAGTCTGGCCGTCATGGTTGTCTTATTAAAACGACAAAAAATTTAATTTTTAAATTCTTAACTTAAAAAATTGGGAAAATCGGACCATATACACTGAAGATATGGAAAAAGGTGTTAAATATATAAAAATAGCCTAAAACCTGCCAAAAAGGCAGTCTGGCCGTCATGATTGTTTTCTTTAAAAGACGGGAAATTTAATTTTGATATCTATAACTGAAAAAATTTTGAAAATCGGACCATAAACACTGAAGATATGGAGAAAAATGTGAAAAATATAAAAATAGCCTAAAACCTGCTAAAAAGGCAGTCTGGCCTTCATGGTTGTTCCTTTAAACGACGGGAAATTTAATTTTGATATCTATAACTGAAAAAATTTTGAAAATCGGACCATAAACACTGAAGATATGGAGAAAAATGTGAAAAATATAAAAATACCCTAAAACCGGCTAAAAATCGGTCCGAACGCCAATGATGTTTTATAGTCAATTGTGCTCCTTAATGATGGGAATGTTGTCAAAAAATTTCAGCATTCTATCTTATATAGGAGCTGAGTAAATCCCATTTCCCCCATAGCGTTACGGACTGACTGACGGACTGACTGACGGACTGACTGACGGACTGACTGACGGACTGACTGACGGACGGACAAAGTGAATTATAGAGTAGCTTCGCTACTAAAAAGGGGACTTAGATGCGCAGCTAATTCCAACCCACAATGAATATAAATCATACTTTGTCTGTTTCTCTTTCATTGTAATTGGAAAAAAATGATTTTCTTAGCTAATATCAAAGTTAGATGGCTAAAATGATTTATAAAGATTCTTTTATTTTTATGAGATAAATTCTCCATTGTTTTTGTATAGATGTATTTGACTAAAAGAAACCTGCTCTATAACTTACCTTGTATTATATATGTCCTTGTCTAGGTATTTTAATGTTATAATTCTAAAAAATGTTTTGTCGGCTGATAATTGATATTTGCTCCTGAAATTTAATGATATAATTACCCTGTCATCTACAAATTATTTTGTTTTTATATGTTTTCAAGATATGCGCTTTCTTTTATTGATGTTTTCATCCTTGTTTTTAGTTTGAAAAAGAAGCTATTTTTTTACTTTGTTTAAACAAAGAAAGAAGGGCAAACATACAAATATCATATGTTATTCAAAATATGATTTGCTTATTTCATTGCTATTAATGCAGTTATCCTTGTTATTTAATGTAAAATCTTTGGTCTTGACCATGTTTAATGTTAACACTTTTTAGTACAGATAAAAGTAGCTTTGATTAAAACAAGCAAAAAATCATGTATTCCTGTATAACATCCAATACATTGTTCAATTTTAGCAAACCTGCTACAACACAAACATTTATTTCAAGTGATTTTTTACATTATTTAGATTGTTTAAATGTAATCATTGTAATTAAATTTTTATAGCACAAAATTCTTTGATAATTTGGTTCTTCTTTTTCTAATATTTTCAATTAAGTTCATATAGTTTTAGATTAGAGTAAAACACTAGAGGGGAAAAAGGGTTAAATAACTGTATATCCCCATGTTGCCTTGTGCAACCTTTCTATTGGGTCATTGAAAATACCAAATGGTGTCGCTTATATTAACGTACAGCTAAGTAGCAGAAAATAATTTAGAAGCAGACGAAAGAAGTCTTTGAAAAAGGAGAACACATTTTCTCGTAATCATTCGAATCCGGTGGATAGGAACCGGTTCTCATCCATACGAAAAAACTATGTCTAGCATCGTATTATATCCAGCTTTCTACGAATATAGAAATGTACAATCATAAGATTAAAACCAGTTTTTTTGGCCGGTGCCTTCGGCACCTCGGGGCTAAAAAAACTAGTTGTAATCTTATAATTGTACATTCTATATCCGCGGAAAGCCATTTATAATACGATACGAGAAATAACTATTCTCGTATTCATCCGGTGGATAGGAACCGGTTCTCATACATGTTTTCTACGAATATAGAAATGTACAATCATAAGATTAAAACTAGTTTTTTTAGCCCGTGCCTTCGGCACCTCGGGGCTTAAAAAACCGGTTTTAATCTTATAATTATACATTCTATATCCGCGGAAAGCGGTTTATAATACGACGAAAGAAATAACTATTATTATTTTCTAAACAAAGGTTACGTGTTATCTGATTAGAAAAAATTGTTATTGCGACGTTAATTTTTTACTTGCCGTTTTGTATGAACTAAATTAAAACCATCAACAATTTTAATCTGAAGAAAATATTTAAATCTTGAATAAAACTAGATTTTAACTATTTTCATGGCCAGGCACTGTGTGATTCTTTGACATTGAATTTAAATTTTTAAATAAAATTAGTTTTCATGAAATCTTGCGCCTTTTAAATTCCATAGAACGACAGTAAATAATATTTGAACTTTTCTAAAATTCAGAAGAAAGCGCCTAGAAATGATTTGTTATTATTTTCTAGTGTCACAGCAATTGGACAAACTACTGTTTGAGAGGTCTTGTAGATTATAAAAATTTTTGAAAATTTTTATCTGACATCAGAACGTCTAAAATCAACTGCTTTAATTACCACTTGAGTTTTAATTTGATAGAAGCTTTTTAACATTCCCAAACACAATCATAAAAGGATGAAATACTATTTTATTTTCATATTGAGGACAAAATTACAAGCGAAAGAAAATTTAGAAGGGCACCCTTAACATAGGAATTGGAGATGCATGCCTTCCAGTTTTTCATTCCTCTTTTGAATTTAAGTGCACGCCACTGGTTATCAGTATGAAAATGTAATTCATATAAATGAGGGGGCAAGTAAACCATTTCTGCATTCTTTCTAATTATAATATGTTTTTAAACTTGAAAATATATTTTACGGCCAATACCAAGTTTTGTCAGTTTCCTGTAAAGTGGAGACAGTCTAAAAATAAAAGCCTCCTTAAATCAGGGATCTTAAGGGATAAAACAATGAACGAAAGATTGAATTACATCCCCAACGAGAAATTTCGCAAAATTCACCCATATATGCAGATTAAAATTATTGGATGAAAAGTTTGGACTCTTCTAGTTTGTGACCAACAATAAGATACCATCGTTTTAAATTTTGGGTACCAAGTAATTTAAATCAAATTTCCTATAACCTAACACAATTTACATCAATTCAAATAATTTAAATCAGCACTTCATATCTGTGTAATTTTTGTTGTTTTTAAACTATTTTTTCATGTTAAAATCTACACTTATATAGAATTAGGAAAAGGACACTAATGTCCTCCAGCAAAAACCTGTCAATAATCTTTTAGATGGAAAAGAATAGTAAAATATAATTCAGAACTATCTGCTTTTTAACTTGGTCGTGCATTTGTGTGTCTTGGGGAAAGGTTTTGAGTGTGTTCAACTCTTAACCATGGACGGTTAGTTAGTCAGAATGGAGGATGATATACATAACAGCATGTCGACAGTATAGAGTAGCTGCACTTTATAAAAGGGGTTCATGCTTCCTATCCAAGGCAATGCTCTAAGTTTGTTGAAAACACGAAGTTTTAAAGCAAGTTTGGAAACTTTAAACAGAGTTAGATGTAGTCATAAAATAAGAATAATAGGTAGGAGGAAAATCTTTTCAAATTCAAATATTACAAAGAACCAATTTTACTCAACTAATGTATCACATTTTATTAGAGAGTTCTGAAACAAAAGATACATATTTTCATTTTCTCAGATAGAGAAAGCAAGAGACGAATAGTTTTAAGATTCAATAAGTAGTTTTTTTACCAAAATTTATACATAATATTTTATTCAGTTTTACGATTATCATAATTTAAAAAAAAGTATCTTTAATTTCTATTATGTCGATGTAAGCCACTATTCCAGTTTCGTCTCTCTTGAAAGTGGAACGGTAGATTACAAAAATCATATCGACCATGATGATATTATTATCAAAAGAGGGGAAAATGGAATCAAACATTACATTTTTTAGAGGGTCAAAATCGTAATAATAGATTATACGTATTTCTGCTTTTATAAAAATGGTTTAAACCACCTAAACTATTATAATTTTAAAACGATCATTCTAGCCCTGAAATAATTCTTATTGGACGTCCAAATCTTTTTACCGCTATATAAAGTTATATGATTTTTTTCTGTGTGTCTTGCAAGATCTCGTAAACTGCTGAGAAGTGTATATTTTAGGTAATGGATACCTAATATATTACGGGTATAGCCATCAGGGTTAAATTCCTCTCCATCCTTTATAAGAATCAAAGAATTTGATCTGGGGAGGGGGAGGGGGGGGGGGCGGGGGGTCCCACCACCTACCTCTTTGAGTAAATCAGATACTAGAAGCTAGCAGATGGAGGCGTTTCCACTAGAGTTAGATTAAAGTAAGGAAAAAAGGAATGGAGCTTAAATTTAAATACAAAAACGTAGATTTGACTTCGAACGAACGTAATACTATGTTTAATTCAGAGCAAAAACTTTACGTTGGAATGTATTTTTCATATTAACAGCAAGGGAAGATGGAAAAAAATACTCTAAAATTTTTATCATTATTAAAATTGTGTTTCTATGCTTTACCATATAACATAGAAACTCTTTAATTTCAATGTGACTACTTTAAAAAAAGTTTTTATGGCTGGCACAATCTATCTGACATTTACGGCGACAATAATATTACAAACCTTGTTTTATTAAGTACATACGCCTACAGATAATCAACCCTTGATTGAAAAGCAAATGTTAAAAATTGTAATGAAATGCTACTGTTTGTGGGCTGTTGCATTCCTCCTAGCTACTTGTTATTATAGTCATAATTACCATTTTTATAACATGATTTGGACGAAGCTAACTTTTTTTTTAACTTCTTGGTTATTTTTTCCCTCTTCCCAACTAATTGATAACTCCATATACCAATATTTGATATTGGGGCAAAATTTGAATTAAATAAAAACTTACATCTAAACCATTTGGTTAAGCATCACATCCGCAAAAAGTCTAACTTTTTAAAAAAGTGTATTTTATTAATATCAAGGAGGGAAAGGATATTGGACCGTAGATTAAACAGGTACAAAAATAAATAAAAACACGTTTATTTTATTTATTTATTGGCTTCAAACTTTTATCTTGATTAGTTTCTTTAAGCTAGCAGTGTCTCTAAAATTTTCCACTAATAATTACACATCAATTTATCGTTAATTCTCTTATCCCTTAATATCCCTGTATAATATGAAAATTTTGCTTCACGTAATTGATGCGGATGTAATAGCACACCAAACCATTACTGCATAGTTAACCATCTTTTTTTTGTGTAGTGTTTATGCAATAATGATAATACTATTTGTTTTTAATAGCTGCTTTTCTTTTAATTGCAGCTTTTCTATAATTAGAGTACGCCCCACTAACTCTATGCTTCGGTTTATGTCCGACTGTCTCAATACTCAGCTGTGGTAGAACCAGTAGAGAGGTATATTATTCTTTGATGTGGTCTTCAGCTATAGTCTGACAGACCTATATATTTATTTCAAATGTTTCTTTACTGTTTTCATTTCTCATATAAATTGTAGTTATTTTGGTTATTGCTAGGTTACTTAGGGTAACAAACATTTTAGTTTTCAATGAATACTTTTGTTACTACTTGACTCGGTTAGTAAGTGATTATTAAACGGCCAGATACCGGACAAAAAATATGATAAAAAGTGATTTCCAAAGTCATACAATATAAAGGTCGGGGATAAAGGGATTTTTGGGCAAGTTGGAATTGTCTTATCGACTTCAAACCTGGCATTAAAAAAACCGTAAAGTTTGGTTAATAAATAGGAAATATATAAAAATTGTTGTCCATTAATTACCAGAAGGAAATATGTTGATATGGTAAAACAAAACTTATAAAGAAGGCGTCTTAACTTTTTTGCTTTTTATTTAGAATAGCTAGTCGGTGTTTTTGGTAAGTAATAGATGTAAAATGTTCAATAGAATTCAAATATGCAATCGTTTTTTTTTGTAGACCTCCTATTTTTGAAGTAATTTAAGTTTAAAAAAAATAATTAAGTCGGTTTTAAGGTACTAAAACGCAACATGAACAAAATAAAAGAAGAAAATTGCCAGTATGAACAAAAATAGTAAGATCTTTAATTTGACACCTTACTTTTTAAATTTTGTTGAGTAATTATTGAAAAAATCTATTTTTTAACCTCGGTTTAATCAAAACTTTGAACTAAAATATTTTCTCACACAGGCATAAAAAATATTTGTTAATATATGACTTTAGAATGAGAAAAATATTACGAATCCATTCTAAAAACAATTGCATATCTAAATTCTATGGACCATTTTACATCTATTACTTACTAAAAACACCGACTAGCTATTTTAAATAAAAAAGCAAAAAAGTTAAGACACCTTTTTTCTAGGACGAAAAAACAATAAAATTTGGAAGTAAGGTAACGGGACACATTCAAATGACAACATCTATAATACAAAGTAGAACGATGTCTGTCTGTTTGTCTGTCTGTTTGTTTGTAGTGAAGAATCTCGCTAACTGCTGAACCGATCGGGTTCTCCTTTATAGGGTAGCTTCTCATAGGTCCCGGGAAGGTTTACAACTATTTTTGAAAATTTGTTTTTCTTTTTAAAACTAAAATTAAAATAGTGGGGTCGATTACCCCCAACCCTCAAAAAAAAATTCTCCCCCCCCCCTAACATTTTTTAAAAAAATTTTCCTTTAAATCTAAAATACGAAAAATTGGTTTGATCGAACCTCTTAGGGCAAAGCCCATAGAGGCTAGGGGCGAAGCCGTTATTATACAATAAAGTATCATTAAATTGAGCACTATTAACCTACCCACTTAATTTTTATAAATTGAAAAAAGAGGCAGTGGGAGGTTCCTTGTGATTAATTCCTTTGGAAAGGCCCTAACCCGTCGGGGCTACCAAGCACCAAATACCTATCCTAACCTGACCTAATGTAATAAACAAAGAAATGTAAAACTACCCACTCTCCCTTAATTTCCAAATTAATTTTAAAATAAGGGTACGTGGGATGTGAGTTATCAGTGCATTAGAAAGTGTGAAAACGCCTGATAGGTTACTGTTCCGCTTATCTTTGATAAAAACCTATACCAACCCATCTCATTCAATTGTTGCTTCTTGTGTACTTTATCTCTTTCATTCAAATATTTAAATTATATTCATGGGGTTTTTGTTTCAACTCGATTTCATATTTCAAAGTAGCGCAGCAGTTCTATATCATAGGGAATGAAATCATTTTTTATATACTGTCAACTGTCATAGTTTTCAACTTGGTTTAATTATTATCTAAAGAGAAAACAAACAATTAAAATCTAAAAGTTAATTACTGAACTTTATGATTTTATTCAAATGTTGCGTAATTGACAAATTTGTCCTTGTTTTTTTTATATAAAATATGAACTACAAATGGGCAAATCTGTTGATGAATAATTTTAGTAGCTCCATCAAGTTATTTATCACGAAAGCTGTCAATAACTGCTATGGTGCCAGTTACAGTTTACTTCGGCTCTAACGTCTTTTGATATTGCTGCGAGTACTAAGTGGCACACGACTTGGTAGAAATTAAACCATTTCTTGAATATTCACAAAAGTCATGTAGAATGAAAAACCTTGATATATACCTAAAGAAAGAAAGTTGGCTCAAAATAATCGAAATAAGAAAAGAAACATACAATTAGATACATTTAGCTTCTAACTCCTTTTACACTTAAAAAATATTTATTACAGTTAGACTAAATCATCCTTATTTGATCTAAATATTCCTGAAATCATAAAAAATGCTTAAATACGGACAACAAATAAAATGCCTTAAAAGTGAGCTATAGATCATAAAATAATATAAAAATGTCCTCATTCCACGTTTACAAAAAAGATTTTTACAACGTCTAACTTAACCCGTTCTGTAAATTGATTACTAAAAATGGAGACACTTTTTTAGTTTGCGTTGCTACTGTATAATAAGTCATATGAAAGTTATTGATTGTCATACGCTCGGGTTGGATTTGCAAGTTTAAATTAAACGATAATTTCCCCCAAAGAACCTTGTAGAGCAGTAACCTCCATGCCACTTATTCTGATTTTGTTCTTCTTCAGATATTGGGTGTTGATGGGGGGAGTTTTGCTTTTGTCTGTAAATTACTTTAGGTTAGGTTAGGTTAGATTGGGTACTGGGTAGGTCTGCATGGTTAGTCTAGCACTAACCTCTACTTGTTTATGTATTTAGGACGACTGGTCGATAGCATTTTGACGCATTCTATAGCCTCTCAATTTAATCACATTTCATTCATTTTTTCTAATCATGGATGTTGTCATCCTTGTTATATTAAAGTAAAGATACCCCTATATTTTAAGGCACTAAAAATCTATGGCTTTGGAATGCTGAAAAAGTAGTAAATTCCTAACTATCTATCTCTCTACTTGTGGAGTTTCTTTGTTGTAACCAAAACTGCAAATAGATTATACCGTGCTTTTAGTTTTGTAAATTTATTTTGCAATTTTAGATTTTTAAAACTTATTATTTTTTTTATAAATCAATTTACTAGTCGTTTTTATAATACTATTTATCATTTTGTTCATATAAATATTAGCTGTTTTGAAAAATAAACCAACTACTTTTTTCTCTCTAAAAATCTAACCATTTACCCTTTTCCCTTAGGCCTATATCTGAAGCCATGAATGGATGTATACAAAAAAGCTGAAAAAAATATTTCATTAAAATTAAATGGAATACAATTTGTTGTATGTTTTACTTTTTATTGACAAAAACAAGGACGATCCATATCATATTCACGTAAAATATGGGGTTTCAAAGGGTTTGAAGGCGGATTATAATATACTTTTCAACATTTTGAGAGGATACAATATGCAGTTTTAAGGTTTGAGAGGGGGCAAACACCTATTTACCCCCCTTGGTTTACCATAGTTTTTTTTAAAAGAGTTTATTAGTTACTTATTCACAAAAGGGAATGTAGAAATGTAAAACAAAATACAATCTCTGAAAGTACACTACTTGTAGAGTATCTCTGCAAAGATTAATCTTAAATTTATTTTAACCCTCCCTAACTATTTTGAGTAATAGGGAAAGGGTAAAGCACAGACCCAAATTACTGGCCTTTTTAGAAATTCAATAAAACTAAAAAATCTCAAAAAATTTCCCGGAAAAATAGGTAGCTATAAAGAATGATTTACATTTATGGGTTAAAAAAATCAAAATTTAGAATCTTTATGAGTATTTTGATCACATAAAGATATTTAATTTTATGAGAGAAATGATATAAAATAAAGATTTTTCTTTTAGATACACTTCGCTCCCTTTTTCAATATTATATCTACCGAAAAATCTATGAAAAAATTCAATACGTTGGGAAATATGTTAGATGAACAATGAAAGGGTTGAATATTTCTAATGCTTATCCTTATGTAAAAGTAACATGATGTGTGTCTGTCTGTAGCTTAAGATCTTGCAAACCGCTGACTGATATGGTTCTCCTTTACAGTGAAGCTTATCATACGCCTAGAAAAGTTTATAATACATTGAGGGTGGGTATTCTTGTCCTTCCAAGACAAATAACCTCATGGAAACCTCCATCCCTCACATATTTTTTCTTTTAAAAACAAAATCAAAATTAAAGGGACGGAATGACGGATGGACAGACAGACTAAGTGAATTATAAAGTAGCTTCGATTCTTCGTCGCATTATGGAAAACTTTTTGCGGATACTTAAATTATAAGATTTAATACAGTTTTGTGATTTCTATTTTAATATTCGTGAAACATTGTCTGTATTACGATGCTATACATGATTTTTCAGTATATCTGAGAACCGGTTCAAATCCAGAAATCTTTTATCAGAATAACGTGACTTTCTTTTTCTTTTTAATAACATTCATAAAATTAAAAACTAGAAATTAAGGTCAGTTTTGTAGAGCCCCATTTCCACTAATTTGATAACTCTACCTTTCAAGTATTGTGCCTTAATGGTAGCAAAAAATACATAGTTTAAGTAGCTCGGTCTAGTAGCTGAGTAATTTGGGCAAAAAATCCTTTTTGCTCGTTTTTTTTTAATATAGAACACAAGAACTGCCTCCTTATAGAGTAAAGGTACCAACACTTTGATTGCTTGAACATTTTCTTAATGTCATACTGAGCTATTTAAGAGATACGCCTACTGTATTTATGGGCAAATGCATTTATTGTAATCTTGATATTAATGTCACCTTTTTGACATAGCAGCTGTAGAAACTGTTTCAAATACCTATATAATAACCAGGGTTATTCTATGAGTCTTGCAGGCAGTTGACACGCTGCTGCCGAAACCTGGCAATGACACGATTTGGACCTAGACCCCAATTTTCCGACTAATTCGAAGTACTGCGAATTGTAAGTTTAAAGTGTAAAGTGTGGGTCAGCATCGGATTGCCGATTTACAACCAACAGCTGAAGTATAAAGTTAGGCGGCCGGCTTCGGTTTCTTTAGAACAACAAGAGATAGAATTTAGGCAAAAATAATGGACCTGGAATTAATGATTCTGGTGGTTTACGGCGCCTTGGATAATTTATGTAATGCCTCCACGTACCCTTACCACTTGCGGCCCATTCTATAATGGTGTTTTTACGTAGCAACGAAATTTAAATTATGATTATTTGGCGTTTGATTTTCTACATTTTTTTAAAAAAATTTCTCTTTATGATTAAATGCTTATTACTTAAACTTGCTTAGTTTTCCTTTGCTATAACGCAATCTTAAACCACATCGTATTAACACTTTATAACTTTTATTACAATAATTAAGGCCTGAGCTATGCTAATTATAACACATTTCACGAACAAGCTATACTTTTAAATAGGCGTGTACACCAGAATTCGTAAGGGAGGTGCGTGCAGTGCACCGAAAAAATTGATACCCCCTAAATTGTTCAATAATAATCCAAAACAAAACATCTATAAGAAGTGAAGCACAAAAAAATCACGAGTAGACATACGGACATGTTACAAATGAAACAACAGACCAACGAGTCACATAAATTATATACAGGATGGCAAAAAAGCTTTTAGAAATTTCTGTCGTCAATCAGGAATAGCAACAGAAATAAATTCTTTTCACCGTAAACGTAATGATCTGACGGACATTTCTATATATAGAGTATCATTTTATAAACTTTTTGGAGATGCGATCCTCAATTTTCAAATTCTTTGAACGTACATATGAGACTTTTACAGAAATGCTTCGCATCCACAACTATCTATCTATGCTTGATATAAAGTCAACACTTTAAAGATCATATTATGAACCTTTGATTGACACGTGCCCTGCAATTAACTAGTAGCACTCAGGGGCAAGACACAATTACTTTAGCTAGGCCCAAGGCATTATTTGTATCAATTTTTGCATTCATAGGCCTATCTTTACCTATATGACACCATATATGGGTAACGCTAGCCTATTCATGGTAATCTGTATGTGATTTGCTAATAGTATATGTTTATTAAAGATATTATGTTTATAGTTAATGTAATCATATAAACAACCAGTTCAAATATGTATGCCTACAACCATGCCTGATTTACGTCACATATTAACACACAGATATTTAATTGCACAGACAAACACTAAAATCCTGGTCCAGAGCTAATGTTATAGCATGTACCTCTTGAATTTATTCAGTTATTTATTAACTCTCCTACCATCAACTTCTCTTTCTGGCTTTAAAAGGTAATGACTTAGTTGTTTGGCATGCATTGTAGTTTAAATTTAGGCCCCTTAGTACTTAGCATGAATTGAGCTCAGGCCTTATGTTAGAACTCTAACACTTAGCACAATTCACTGCTTGGGACTTAGGGCACATTTCTGTCCTACTCTACTTATAATTTTAACACTTATCCTGTAAATATTTTCATACTTAACTTATGCACTTGTAATATAAATACACTTTATAAAAACATTTTCCTTCCTTAATACTTAATATACTTATATAATTCTGATCGAATATCAAAACCAACCATTTATTCTTAGGTTAAAGCAACATAATACTTCGCGTGGGTCTTTTGTTGAGCTTCCACCAGCTCAACCAAATTCGTATTATACTTGTGGGAATAGAGGGTTAAGCATTCTAAACAAACGAACCGACGATGAGAATGTCTATGTGTATTGCATTAAAATTAGGTTTTAGTAGTACTCATAGAAGAGCGGTCTCCATACCTAAATTTGGACAAACGCCCCATTCGCACACACATTTTCTTAATATGCTCTGTGTTACATCAAAAGTGTTTTGCCTTCAATATTTGTCAGGGGAAGTGTTTAGATCTCGCACGCCCCTTGTTTTAAATCTAGGCATCTACCACCAGTGCAGTGTATATGATAATGTTTGTTTTGCCCACAACTTCTTCAAAACTTGATTTATTGCCAAGTTTTTAGAAACTTTTTTATGTGCTTTATCTGTTTAATTTTAGACATTTAGCATAATTTCTGTTTTTATAAATACAAGGAAAATTTCATGCATTTGAAGTAAAGCATAAATAAATAAATGATTTATAGAAAAATAATTATTAAAAGAAGAATTTATTGACGGAGGGAGGGGACATTGTACTCTAAATCACTCAAGTACACAACGTAAGATAACGTGGCGAATCAACTATTATAGAAAGTAGTAAAGTTTTTTTTGTTTAGTAACCATTGAATCCTTTTAGTTCTCCATTTTAAGGAAATCTTAGTCCCGAAATGGTTCTAGACTACGTTTATACCTCTTCCCTTCCATTTGAATAAAGTAACCCTAAATGCCAGGGATGCATCCGATAGTGTACATTAATTATGTAGAAAAAACGTCTTAATGATAAGATTATTCAATTAACCGTTTATAGCGTTTTTAGGCTTATAAAAACCATGTTTTACCCTATTTATTGTTTAACATTTGAATTGTATAAAAACAAAACAAGGAATGTTTTTAATAGGTAGCGTAGCTTTACTAACTTTACTCACAAAATAAAATGAAAAAAAATTATATAGAATACGTAGATATATTGACAGGGAAAAATTTAGGCTGCTAATATGGACCTCATTTATGGTCAGATCGTTCATTCATTGGTAGGGGAGGGGATAAGGGGTGGATGTGTTGCATCGTTATTTAAGCCAATTGCGAGTATTACTTTATTAAAGTACATAAAAATCTGGTGCAACATTCTATTATATCGATTAACGAAAAACGGTAAACTTTACTACATTTCACAGAAATTGTGTGTATTTTTGCACTGGTCTATACAGGATCTACGAGTGCTTAGAAATCAATGTACTTTGTAAACAAGAAAGATCTTTTTACTTTACATACAGTCATATCCTAGTTATAGAGTAGCTGCGATACACAAAAAAGTGGCTGGTTGCCCTTAACCAAGCAGATAAACATCAAAGTCGTAAAAATAAACATTTTTATACATTTAACTGTTGAATCTTTATATTTAACAGTTGATTTTCATGTTATTCAGGAGTATCGTTAAATGTTATTCAACAAGATTAAAAAATAGAAAAGGAGCGTAGAAGCTTTTTTGATTAAAAAACTGTTCGTCAATACAAAATATTCATCATTGAGACAAAATATTTTGTTTTTATGCATGTTATTATAATTGTAAACAAATTATTAGGACCAGCACGAAAATTGATAGCAGTTCTACAGTTACTAAGTAACAATTGTATATTTAAAGCTCGAGGACGTTTCAAGTTGTACCTACTGTTGCTAAATCAGATATGTAAAAATAATAACAAATGTAGGGTAAATGCCTTTACCCATAGACAGACGCCTAGTTAGGACTGAGGACAATATTAAATTTCAATTGTTTATGTCGAAATTATATCCACATTTGCCATTTTTCCAATTACATCCTTGACTACTATTTATGAGGCTCTTATCACATTTTATAAAAGTGATCATAGCTGACATTTTATCAACAAAACATTACTACCTTACTTATATAATAAAAATATTACCTTATGTTAATAAATTAACAGCCCAAAAATTATTCATAGAGTAGCCTGGAATCAGATAAAGTATTTTTTACTACTGCAAAAAGCAACCAACTTATTTAGCCCTAGGTTAATTTACCAATGGTACAAGAATAACACAATGTCATTTTAGCGTAGCCTATATAAATGTCCTTTAATCAAAGCGAATCAGTTTGTTCAAAAAGATCTCGCTAACTGCTTTGCATATTGCTTTTTTTTATCAAAGCTTTATATCAAAAATAAAATACGATTATTAAATTGCTGATTAAGGAATCTTATTTGACATTATTTACATATACAATATATATATGGATCTAATTTTTCATTATAATAGACTCTTCTAAATGACAAACATACAAACATTCCCAATTAAAGAAATGTTTTTTTTTAAACTACTTGTAAAAATTGTATAGTTTTGCTCTGATTTTGATTAGCTCATTATCTGATATTATCTTTGGTTGTGTATCATTACTTCCTCATTTTGAAATAATCGCAGATATATATTCTTGCAAAAATACACTAAAGTAAAAATATAATGATATGATAAAAGTAAGGGGAAAGGAACAAAATGTTTTGTGGTAATGATAATTTGCAGTTTTGTTGATTTAAATTTTAATAAAGCCTGTGGAGATGATTGCACAACTTTATTTCGCCCACTTGGACTGCCCTGACCTTATTGGTTACTCAAAAATAAGAAACGAGACTTTTCAGTAATTATAATTGGATTTTAAGTACATCTGTAGGTCTTACCGATCAACTAACCAACGATATAGCTCACTTAGTGAACCACAGCACACACGAAAATCACTGTTTAATCTTCTTGAGTCTGAAATTTATAATCCTTCAGGAAATTAATTAAACAAGGAGACAACATTCATGAATTCGCAGTTACATTGATCTTATTGTTGTTTTATAAACTAATCTTCTATATGTAATTAGTAACAAGATGTCTATCTGTCTATAACTTAGGTCTCCGTTCTCGCTGGACCAATATTGTTCTCCTTCACAGTAAAGGTTTTTATATGCTGAAAAAGGTTTAAAACTATTTTACAAGATGGTACCTTCTCCCTTCTAATAGATATCAACCTTAAAAAATTCCCACTTAACAAATATTTTTATACATAAAAGTAACACAATGACTATTTGTGAATAAGTATGTAGATAATAATACATCGGCATAAACATAGGAAGTTTTTTTTTTTTTCGGCCTTTTTAATAGATAAATGGCTTTTATAACAGAATGTCAATGATATGGTTGAAAAATCAACTTTTGAAAAATGCAATAAATTTACAAAAAAACTTTAAATATGATATTGGATAGATTTAGAATCGACGGAAAATTATATTGTAAAGAAGTTTCTAACGTTGACGCAAAAAAAATTAACAAATTGTCAACTCAACAAACAATTAGTGTTTTTGTTTTACTCTTTTCTTCCTCCTTCTATTTCTATTTGTATGTTTTCACAATGAAAAGATTTATACAATATTAAATGTTGTAAAGTTACTTTTTAAATAAATAGCGGCAATGACCTTAGAAAACCCTAGGGATACATGACGAAAGGGGGTGTGGTGTATGACGACTGTCCCCTTTTTATCTTGGTTCTTTAAAATAAAAATAAAAAGGTTGTTATTTTTTGCTAGTCCAATTTCTCTTGGGAGGGTGAAGGTAGGCTCCTTCAAAATAGTTATAGCTTTTCCTTGACCCATAAGAATCTGTACTGTAAGATAAAACGAATGTTTACTAATATGCTAGATTAAAATCTTTACAGTATACCTTCTATTTATATATTCCTGACACAACAATTGTAAAATTAGCGATCGAACTCTTTCGGAGAATTCTCGTGCTCCGACAGAGAATATATAAGTCCGTCGGAGGTTTCTAGAAATGTTTACGGTGAATGAAATAACAGCATGTTAAGTGGTTTTAGAAGACTTTAATATAATGTGACATTTCATATTTAGTCCTCGTTAGAAAGCAGTCTAACGGAGGTAAATACAATATGGTTTCTCCGTCGTCGGAGTAAAACATATTTGCTCTTGAACTTGACTCCGTTCAATGCCTAGAGTATGAATGAATGGGTGGATGGGAGGGAGAAGATTAATATTTTGGAGAGGGTAGAGTTTAGTTTTTGTGTGTGTTGTGTATGTGGGTTTAAAACCAGACAAGCAATGCAGTTAAACCAATAATACCAGGTTGGTAACAGGCACCTGCTGGCTGGTTGTCTGTTAATTTACCTGGATTTTTGAAAATTTAAAAAAAAGTTAACATTTCTTTTTTTCACTGCCAAAGAACAAAAATATTTTATCACTTATATAAAATCTAAACTTTTAAGTGATAATTACACGACTTATTAATCTAATCATTTAATTTATAATTTTAATTTTACCTAATAATATTTTCGTAGTTAATCTTTACATAAAAAAACAAGAATGGCAACATTCATAAAAGCGAACTATGTCGATCGGTAGAACAAACGGACGTGAACACTAAGTGTCAAAAGCAGAATATTTATCCAAAAGTATAAACCTAATTGTAAATAAACTTGTTGCAAAATTGTGAAATTATAGGATTCTCTTTAAGGACACAATTATATGCTAGGACTTGATCATAGAGATGCTTCGCTCAAGCTATTGTATCTAGCTGTACTAGGTAATTTGTTCAAATTATGGAGAAGCTTCGCTTTTTTTAAATATCACCAAAACATCTATAATGTGCTAACAAATACAACAAAGCTTCTTATTTTGAAAATTAATTTCAATGCCAATAAATTACAAGTGGGACTTCTTTGTCCCCTAACTCTTTTCATTTTAAAGAAATTAAGATTTTTTTAGTTCTTTAATGTTTTATTGAAATGTGGCCCTTTTGAATTAAAAGGTTGCTAAAAAAGAAAAAGGGGCCAGAAGGATTAAAGTTAAAAAGTAAATTATTCAAAAATTAATTATTGTATTAGGCGAGTGAAAAGCAACAATTAGTCTAAGGAAACTAATTATCATAATTACATTGTTTTATACAATTATCAATTTATTAAAAACAACAAAATTTTCATTAAGAACCAGGACCATTATTTGTCATATATTTAAAACAACTTTTCAAATAATCTATTTTGAATTTCAAAGGTTAGAACGGTGTAGCTACTCTAAAACGGAATAAACTTAAATGTCCATTAGTTACTCCGTATTTTTAGTAGCGAAGCTACTCTATAATTCACAATGTCCGTCCGTCTGTCCGTCTGTCCGTCCGTCCGTCTTTCCGTCTGTCCGTCTGTCCGTCCGTCCGTAATTAATGAATTGGGGGAAACGTGATTTTCTCGGCTCCTATAAAAGTTAGAGAGCTGAAATTTTTTGACAACATTTCCATCATTAAGGACCACAATTAACTATAAAATATCAATGGCGTCGGACTGCTTTTTAGCAGGTTTTAGGCTATTTTTTATATTTTCCAAATTTTCCCCATATCTTTGGTGTTTATGGTCCGATTTCCAAAATTTTTTCAGTTAAAGATATCAAAATTAAATTTCCCGTCATTTGAAGAAAACAACAATGACAGTCAGACTGCCTTTTTGCAGGTTTTTGGCTATTTTTATATTTTTCACATTTTTCCTCATATCTTTGGTGTTTATGGTCCGAATTTCGAATTTTTTTCAGTTAAAGATATCAAAATTTAATTTCCTGTCGTTTGAAGAAAACAACAATGACTGTCAGACTGCCTTTTTGCAGGTTTTTGGCTATTTTTGTATATATCACATTTTTACCCATATCTTTGGTGTTTATAGTCCAATTTTCAAAAAATTTTCAGTTAAAGATATTAGCATTAAATTTTTGGTGTTTTAAGAAAAGAAACAATGGCGGCCAAACTGCCTTTTAGCAGGTTTTTGGCTATTTTTATATGTTTGACATATTTCCCCATATCTTTGGTATTTTTGGTCCAATTTTAAAACTTTTTTGCATTAACAGTTTCAAATTTTTTTCCTCCATCGTTATGTGCATCTAGTATTTAACCGTCTTCATCATACAAAATAAAACAAGGTTTTGTGTTTATTTTCTCCAATAAATCTATTCTTGATTTTAATAAATACACTTTAAATCTACTTCTACGTATTCCCATCCACAATTTTTTGTGCTTCGCTACTTATGCATGTTGTCATCCTTGTTTTATATTTAAATAAATGCATTGGAATTTTTATGTGAACATGTTATTATTCTTTCTAATTAACATGTTGATAGTATTAATAAACAACAAAAATACCTAAAACATTTATTTATTACAAATTTAACTGTGTACCTCTTTTTTCCACATCGCCCCTAGCCTCTAGATCATTAGCCCAAAATACTTTAAACTTTTCTCTAGACCTTTGAAAAGCTTTATCAAACCAAATTGGTTGAGCGGTTTTCGAGATCATTCGGTAAAAACACATATAAAGATTTGTATAAAGATTTAGAAGACTTTTTTTCTATCCATTTATTTTCCCTTAAAAAGAATAATAAAACAACCATGACTTGTCTGTTATATGAATTCTTTAATCTTAGACTCTTGGTAGATAGAATTTAAATATTGTGGTATTTTGACTTTTAAAAAGTGTTTAATGCTTTTATCTTTAATTTCTTGTTAAGTGAATCTACTTTGTCGCATTTTAGCCTTTTTTTAAATGTTTCAAATTTTAACTTCGTGTATTTGAGCAATTTCTCAAATTTGTATTGATATTTGTTATAAAAAATAATGAAAAGTCAACATTCCAAATTTTCAAGATTTGTGAGAAAAAAAATATTTTTTGTTAAAATTAAATTGGTCTTTTGATTATTACTCTTCAAATTGTCTTGGAAAAGGAAAAAATAAATTAAATTTGAATATGTAGATTAAAAATCGATCATGTAAGAATTTTATCTTTGCCTCTCTGCATATAAGTGAATAAACAATATAATGTTGAACGATACTTTAGTTTTAGTAAAATGTTAAATTTCACAGCGGAATATAATAAGGAAAAAAAGTAATTTACCAACCTTTTTGAAAAACAGACAGATGAAGGGGAGAATTCATTTACGAAATAGATTCATATTGGGCATTAAAATGCTTTAAAGAAATTTTAGACATCTATTTTCAATAGCAACCAAGCAAATTAAAATCCTAAAAAAGAATTTAAAACTATATTTATTATAAAAGATAGACCGACTTAGGAAATAAGTTTTGAATTGCTAAATCTTGAGGATTATCTTGCAAGAAAATTTTAAACTTATCATTTAATAAAAACTGAGAAAATGTTGTGACATCCAAAACAAAAATAAAAGACAGACTCTTAAGATTGTAGAGTTTCTACACCAGCTACTAATAAAACAAACTTTAACCTTGGTCCAATTTACTTTATTAATTTACTATGTAAAATATTTGTTTTAATTAATGATTAGGTAAACTGAAAGCAAGGTCATAATCAGAGCAAACATCAAGAACTATCATGTTAGTAAGTAGCGCAGCATCAACAAAATTGCTTTATTTTCTTCTACATTTATTAGTATTGATGTTTGAAGAATAAAATACGCCATGTTAAAAAAGAAATTAATGGACTAAAATTAAGGGAAATTAAAAGTATTTTTTAAGTATATGTGGATTTTCTGTTATCTATTAATGTAGCGGAATTATTTGGACTTTGTATCAGACGTTTCAGATTCTAAAGTAACTGCGCTACTTATAGAAGAGGTTCAACACCATAAAATGAAAGTTAAATATAGAAATTTACCCTTATTTTCTTGTAAACAGTAAACCGTGGAGACTTTAACCTTTTGACTCTTGCCCCTCTGGGCTATCATGATTTATATTAACCTAACCTAAAACGGGATTTCATGGTAATAAATAAAGAAATATGGTAGCGTGGTTGTTTTATAAATGAAATAAAAATTCTGATTTTTTTCCTATTAATAATTCTTAGCTAATTAAGAATTTTTGTTGAGTTTTTAATTATGCATAGATTGTGTATTTTCATTATGTATTTTTTTTGTATTTTAAGAACGTATATTTTATGTATATTAATATAAAATTGTGTTTAACATGTTGTATTAATAATTTCATGTTGGATCAAAATGAATGTTTTTATAACACATCTATTTAGTTTATACTTTTTATTTTGAAGATTGTGAAAACTTGAAAAAAAATTAGTTGTATGATTAATTTTGAAATAAAACTGCAGTATGTATAATATAAAAATGGCTTCACCTCTAGCATCTTGAAGTTTAGTCTATTAGGTATATGGGGGTTTCCCTATCCTCACATTAACAGTTTTCTTTTGATTTTTTTTTTGGTGGTGGGAATTTCTCATAGGGCAATTTCTCTAAGGATTACAACCTGCAGTACCATTAAATAGTTTAAAACCAGCCTTTTGAAAAATATTTTGCAACAGAAACGACGAAATTTTACCCTTTTGTACAAAAGGTTTTATTTATTTTGCTGATATAAGTTAATACATAGAAAATTAATATTCCTTATTATTCGTCCAATTTTTAAATTTTCAGATATATTTTCATTGAAATGATAAGAAATGATAAAAGGTCGAAACCAAGGAGTTGGATAGTAATTATCTAATAATGTAAAATTCAGGTAAAAATTCAATATTATAAAAAAACAATGAATACAGAATAAATGGATATTGTGGGAGATTCCCATATATTCTGATAAAATGTTTTTCCTAGCTGACTAATATAACGATAGCACCTTCCCATTCACCTTATAACTTTTCACCTGACCATGGATGAACGTATTGACAAATATCTGAGGACTATATTAGCAATTAAATTGACTACAAATATTCCCCTTTCACAATATCCATATTTTCTATATCATTTAATTGCAAGTTTGAACGTCATATTTTAAATTATGGGGATCCCTTCACGATAAAGATAATACTTTAAAGCATAGCAAATCTATAATCATTGCAAGACAGTCCTTTCAATGGAAGAAATTTTTGGAATTTTTTTTTAAATTAATTTTTTTCGAGTTGTCCTACAATCTTGATTTTTAGCAATGACTAGGACTATAAGACAGAAAGATATTTTATAACAATATTTATCAATATGCTTAAGAATATAATATAAATTTATATCTTGTATCGTTTGTCCTCTTATCCTACATGTTGAGTTTAGCATTTATGGATGTTTGTCATACTTGTTAAAAAAAAATGAATTTTATGCTACTTTGAAGAAGACCATTCAAGTTTTTACAATATTCATGATATTATTAAGCTATTAACGAAATCAATCAAATAATATTGAATACTGTAGCCAAATTATATAGATTATCAATAATTTTAACTTTTGGTAACTTAGACTTAAATATAGCATTTGATATATGCAAACAATTACATTTCTATTCATGTTTTAATTGAAATATAGTACATCATTTTCTATTATACTGCTAGTAATAATTTTCAGTTCCAAAGCCACAATTTTTAATAGAATTTTAGAAGCGGCGCTGCTTTATACATAATTAGGGTCAGTCCGACAAAGTCATTTAAATTCAAATAAAAAGAAAAAGTTGTCAAAAATTTATTTGTTTGATGTTTGCTGCGCTTTCCATAGATAAAAAAAGGAAGAATATAAATTTCTTAAAATGGAAAAACACATCTAACATCCTGTTACTTTTAAACAAGGATTGTTATAATTGATAATAAATATTTGTAAGACTATTATTGTTCTTGTTTCATAAATATAAAATGAAAAGATTGAAAAGTTAATAATATGAGCTAAAAGGTTTAAATGATTAATCATTTAATAAGCTCAACCATTAATTAATAGGCAACAACCCATATAGGACAATAACCTCATAACCCAACCCCCCCCCCCCTTTAAGTTCTCTGGCCCTACCCTTTTATTTTCATTAAAAGTATAGATAATGGGGGTCTTTTTCAGCAATAGTGGTAGTGCGAATGGGGCGCTTGTCCAAAATCTGGTATATGGAGATCGCTCTTCTATGAGTACTACTTAAATCCTACTTTTGCTGTAATATACATAGACATTCTCAAAGTCGGCTTGTCAGTGAAGAATGCTTTTCCTTTTATTCCCACAAGTATAATACGAATTTGGTTGAACCCATGGCAGTCCAACAAATACCCACGCACGGTATTATATTGCTTTAAATTAAGAATAAATGGCTGGTTATGATGTCCGATCTATATCATATAAGTATATCAAGTACATAAGAAGGAAGATGGTTTTATAAAGTGTATTTATATTACAAGTGAATCAATTAAGTATGAAAGATACAGGATAGGAGATAGTAAACATAAGTAGTGTAGGACAGGAGATTGCCCCAAGTCCAAAGCATCTAATTGTGCATAGTGTTAGGCCTCTAACATAAGACCTAGGCACAATTCATGCTAAGTACTAAGGAACCTAAATTTAAACTACCATGCATGCTAAATTAACTAAGATCATTACCTTTAAGCCAGGAGAGAAGAAAGAACTTAATAGTTCAAGAGTTAGTAAATAACTGACTGATTTTATAAGGTGCAAGCTATAAAGACAACTTATTACCCGGATTTAATTCTTGTCTGTTCAATAAAGTGTCTGTGTGTTAAGCTTGTGACGTAAATGTAGCAGGGGCTTTAGGTATACTTAGTTTTACATAATTGTTACATGGTTATGTTATCAATAGATACAAAGTTCACTATAAACATATAACATTAGTTAATCACATATAGATTACCATAGATAGGCTAGTATTACCCATATATGGATGTATATTGGTAATAATAGGCCTGAAAAGCATAAAAGTGCATTAAAATTGCCTAAGGGTTGACCATTTTAGCTGTTTCTTGTGCCCTGAAGCATGAGAGATAATTACTCTAAACTGTCAATCAAAAGTGGACTAATATCTCATATAGTACCAATTTATAGAGGGTATAAATAATGTGATCTAAATGCGAAGCATTTCTTTAAAAGACTTGTCTGTACGTTCAAAGTATTTTGAAATTTAGATGTCGCATCTCCAATAGTTATATGTTAAACAGTTTGATTTGATTGATATTAATTTTAGATTAGTTTATGTTGCCCTGCAGTTTTACAATACCTTGTAAAAACCTTGTAAAAAACGCATATTATAATCAATTGAATAAACATTCTTTGTTTTTTTTTCAGGTGGGGAAGGGAATTTGTGGTCCACTAATAGTTGAAGGGATTATACCAATTAAACTAATTATTATAAATGAATAGAATAGAGAGAACTTTCAATAAAAATATTTTAACATTTTTTTTGTAGAGTTTTCATGTTTTGCTAAGAAATTTTTAATTATATCTTGTTCCAGTTTTTAGAATAGAAAATATATTCTTATATGTTGTTTGTGTCTTTGGTCCTCCCCCCCCCCCTCAACTGAATAATACTAATTAATTGTTTTATTCAATTTATCGTGGGTTAACGTGGATTCTTAGAAAATATGAAAGATTTTGTACTATTACTCATTTTATTTTCAAAACTGAAATGAATTTAAGAGCAAACACCCCAACATCGTCAGATGTAAGATAATAAAATTGTTTTAGTGAGAAAGAGAGAGCTACCCAACTGCCTTCTCTGCGAGTGACTAATAATGTCTTTCCAATGCCACCAGCTAACAAAATAGTCAACTTTGTACCTCAGAGTCACAACAAAAAATATAAGGTATTTGAAATTTATCTACATATTTATAATAGAGACAGTCGATCTAAAGACATACTCTCTAAATCAACCAATAGGATAACAACGGAGGTAAATTCAAGACATGTCATTGTTTGAAATTGTGTACAGATTTTAGTAAGAAAAGACAAATTTTTTTCAATTTCAAATTAGTTATGAATAGTTAATTTCCTTAGAATAAAGTTAGATAGACCGTCTAGATATATTATGTATGTTATCCACATATATGCCCTACTATCCCTACTTTCTATCTATTCTCAGTAGCATATCGACTATAAATTGATACATGGTTGCACGTACACCAATACATTAGCTTTGGTAACATCCGTATTACAATCAACCTGTAATTCCTTTTAATTTGCCTGGAAGTCCTAACTGTGCCTAGAAATTAGTTTTGCTTATTCAAGGACCAGGCATCTACTCTAGTTATGTTTATTGCCTGACATATCAGTAGTAAATGCTATTGTATCTACTTATTGTTTCTAGTATCTTGTGCTAACCTAATCATCTATATATCTATCTATCTAGGTGTACCTATATATATAACTAGGTGATACCTATCTATCTATCTAGGTAACAACTATCAATTCATCTAGGTGATAACTATCTATCTATGATGACTGGTATCTACATCTTGTTGCTGGTAACCTGTGCTAACCTAATCAGCTGCCATCATTTCAAATCAGACCAGGTAAACATAAGAATTTTTATTATTATTTCTATTATAAAAATAACTTCAACTACGCTTCTAGAAGTTTTATAAAATGTCAAAATTAGTTCAACCTCCTTCAATAACAGCAAGTCGAAAAAAATGTGTGCAATTAATTCATATCTGACTTTCAATAAGGATCAGATAAAAGAATAAATGCTCTTTCATACCAAAAAATGTATCACTTCTAACCAATGATATGGTCGGAATGTCCAATTGTCGGATTGGTGATCTAGGCTTTCTATATTACTATATTACTTCTTTTAAAATAAATGTTACTCTAGGAACACATGGCTACATTTCGAAATTTCAGCCAAAACCCTGGACTCATGGTGTCTTTCATGCAGGTGGGTATCTATCTATCTATCTGTATGTCTATTTATCTATCTATCTAACTATCTATCTATCTATCTATTTATCTATATATCTATATATCTATCTATTTATCCATCTATTTATGTATCTAGCTGTCTATCTATCTATCTATCTATCTATCTATCTATATATCTATCTATCTATCTATTTATCTATCTATCTATCTATCTATCTATCTATCTATCTATCTATCTATCTATCTATCTATCTATCTATCTATCTATCTATCTATCTATCTATCTATCTATCTATCTATCTATCTATCTATCTATCTATCTATCTATCTATCTATCTTTCTATCTATCTATCTATCTATTTATCTATCTATCTATCTATATATTTATCTATCTATCTATCTATCTATCTATCTATCTATCTATCTATCTATCTATCTATCTATCTATCTATCTATCTATCTATCTATCTATCTATCTATCTATCTATCTATCTATCTATCTATCTATCTATCTATCTATCTATCTATCTATCTATCTATCTATCTATCTATCTATCTATCTATCTATCTATCTATCTATATATCTATCTATCTATCTATCTATCTATCTATCTATCTATCTATATATCTATCTATCTATCTATCTATCTATCTATCTATCTATCTATCTATCTATCTATCTATCTATCTATCTATCTATCTATCTATCTATCTATCTATCTATCTATCTATCTATCTATCTATCTATCTATCTATCTATCTATCTATCTATCTATCTATCTATCTATCTATCTATCTATCTATCTATCTATCTATCTATCTATCTATCTATCTATCTATCTATCTATCTATCTATCTATCTATCTATCTATCTATCTATCTATCTATCTATCTATCTATCTATCTATCTATCTATCTATCTATCTATCTATCTATCTATCTATCTATCTATCTATCTATCTATCTATCTATCTATCTATCTATCTATCTATCTATCTATCTATCTATCTATCTATCTATCTATCTATATATCTATCAATCTATCTATCTATCTATCTATCTATCTATCTATCTATCTATCTATTTATCTATCTATCTATCTATCTATCTATCTATCTATCTATTTATCTATCTATCTATCTATCTATCTATCTATCTATCTATCTATCTATCTATCTATCTATCTATCTATCTATCTATCTATCTATCTATTTATCTATCTATCTATCTATCTATCTATCTATCTATTTATCTATCTATCTATTTATCTATCTATCTATCTATCTATCTATCTATCTATCTATCTATTTATCTATCTATCTATCTATCTATCTATCTATCTATCTATCTATCTATTTATCTATCTATCTATCTATCTATCTATCTATCTATCTATCTATCTATCTATCTATCTATCTATCTATCTATCTATCTATCTATCTATCTATCTATCCGTGAATGGTTTTGGTTTCATAATGAACCTAGATTACTCTATTTGGCCTCTTTTGCATCTATATCCATGTAAAGGAAATCCTATGGGAGGAAAACTTATGAATATAGATTTTACAAAATGTACACCAAGTTATAATGGTTGTCTTCTAATACAGCAACAGTTATGTTATAAAGAAGCTGTGCTACTTATGTTCACATAGATCAATATTTTAAAGTTAGTATGTTTTTCAACCTATTTTTAAAAAAATTACACTATTCTAAGACATGAAGATATATTTTGATTTTAGCAATCATTTTCAATTCACTTTGTCTCTTGTAGAAGTGAATTATCAATATTAGCTTGGTCGCTAATACATAGATCAACAAAAATATATAGCATACCAGAGTATAAAAAATGTAGCCTTACTACAATCCAAAAAGTGAGGGATTTGATAGTCAGTTTGTCCATTTAGCTTAAGTTCTCGTTAACTTCTTGACAAATTGAGCATTGTTTATCAGGAAATTAGAGTCCCTAAAAATAGTTACGATGCCGCTAGTGACTCTATTATATAGACTAGCCTTTCAGTCCATGCAAAGGAATACACGTACGCGCATACCTTACTTGCAGATTCACTGTGCTACTATTTTTTAGTTCTTTTTTAACAAACTCTCAAGCTAACTTTATCCTAAACTCAGTTTATGTTTTGCAGACTAAGATAGTGGAGAGTTTTATTGGAAAATTCTAAAAACTATTTTTTGTCTGGGCTTATTTCGAACTTTATAGATTTTAAATATTCCTCAAAAGTAGCTTTAATTAAAACTAAAAAATACGCTGCATAACTTCGAAAGTTGAAGCTTATAAAAAAGATTTATGTTTTGAAAGTCTGAACATAAATCCGATGTTCATTTGTTATACAGTGCATTTTTTATTTCAAAGTTAGTATTTTTTTCAACTTATACTTTTAAAAATGCACTATTTTAAAACATAATGATAAATTTCGATTTTGGGAATCATTTTCAATTTATTTTGTCTCTTGTAGAAGTGAATCAAGCAATATATGTAAGCTTGGTAGTTTAGATTATAAAGTGCATGCTGGTCAATATAGACTACGTATGCTACGTTTATTGCAAAGGATCCTAATTATTTTAAAAGATTCTCAAAAAAAAATCTTACGTAATCATCAATTTTACTAAACCAATTAATTTACTAAATTTGAGAAGTTAAAGTAGGAGGATTAATTAGTAATTCTATTCTAAATAAAAATATATTAGAAATTATTACATCATCAAGTTAAAGTTTTCAAGTATTCTTATCCTTATCAGCAAAGATACTTCAAAATTAAAGTATGGACGTTTGTGAATATCTGTAATAGAAGCGTGCACAGAGGGGGGTGCACGCAGCAATAATACAGCTGGAGGGGTGTGCACAGAGGGGGGTGCACGCAGCAATAATACAGCTGGAGGGGTGTGCACAGAGGGGAGTGCACGCAGCAATAATACAGCTGGAGGGGTGTGCACAGAGGGGGGTGCACGTAGCAGTAATACAGCTGGAGGGGTGTGCACAGAGGGGAGTGCACGCAGCAATAATACAGCTGGAGGGGTGTGCACAGAGGGGGGTGCACGCAGCAGTAATACAGCTGGAGGGGTGTGCACAGAGGGGGGTGCACGCAGCAGTAATACAGCTGGAGGGGTGTGCACAGAGGGGGGTGCACGCAGCAATAATACAGCTGGAGGGGTGTGCACAGAGGGGGGTGCACGCAGCAGTAATACAGCTGGAGGGGTGTAATTTTATTTCACGAGGTTCAATACATCCCCTTAGATATCCATCTCCCTACATAATTAGCATGTTGAAAACATTCGCATTGGATTGCCATAAAAGACACTTGTGATGGTCTTGCCCGTCAATCCAGGAAAAAAAAGGAGATCCAGATGTCTCCTTTTTTGACCAAACATTCGCCTTGGATTAGTAGATTTGTTAATTTTTTTATTTTACAACCAACTTTGAATGTTTTAGGGGGGTGGGGGTGTATACCCTTGTCAAAAGCTTTTATGCAATTTTAAGGGGTTAGATTTCTATGGGTGTGTATCAGTCCCCTTAATTTTTTTTTTATACCCTGTTTCTGCAAGCCTTTGTCTGCAATATAAAGTTAGTTATACCAAGCTTATTTGCAAAAAGTGAATTTATCTTACACGTTAATTTTTCTTTCAATCTTTCTATATATTTACTTATCTATAACTTTAATCTATCTCACAATTTCCTCCTGTATATCTACATATATAATATATCTATCTATCTATCTGTATATTTAGAGAGTTGTATCTGGAGAATTTTTCCTTGGATTCCATGCCTGGGATAAAATTAACAGGAATTATATTTTAATATTAATTCTTAGAAAAGAATCTACGTTCGTTTCATTCTTCAATTTATTACATTTTAATAAGATTTCAAACAAAAATTCATTACCTTCTATATTAAAGTTTTTGATATAGTATGTTACTAAATGTCTTAGCAAATAGCTAAAAATTGAGAAACATTTGGAAGGTTTTGGTATCCTCCCCCGAAATAGTTATAAACCTTCCCAGGACCTATAAAAATCTACCCTGTAAAGAAGAACCCGATCGGTTTAGAGGTTAGCGAGATTTTTTGATACATACTGGCTACATACCCCTTTTCTAGGATTTGCAATGTTTTATTAAAATTGAAATTAAAATATGTATTTGTTACAGAAAATATGGAACTTCAAACATATCATATGTAGGCAGGGGTTTCTTCATAACTTTAAAATTAAAAACAAAAAGCAGCCGCAGCCGCCAAAATGATCAATACAGTTGCAGCTATGACGCTAACACTACTGATCCAACCGAATATTTAATTAAGCTGCAGAGGAGCTGTACTAAAAAAAGAGTCCTATAACAAACGTAGAAGTAACAAACGTCAGAGTTGACAGTTAACCTAACCTAGCCTATTTTAAACCATCTTACATGTTTTATAAAGTGGGGGGGCTTATTTGTATATTCGTATCTTAAACTAAGCTAATCTGTATAGAAATGATTGATTAACTTAATATTTTAGACACTCTGGTGTTTTTCTACTTCGACGTTTGTCACTCCTGCGTTTGTCCTAGTACCAAAATGAGCGGTTGTTTCTAGTCCATATTTTACATGTTAAACGCCCTCCTACAGTCAACAAATCCTTTGATTACACAACCTTTGTCTTTTACTACTAATTGAGCAATTTTTATATGGCGAATTGCATTACAGTTAGATTTAGTTGTCTGATGCCCACTTTTAGCATTTTTAACGTTGACAATGTTTCGGCTAAATCCATCATCTTTTCTAAATCTAATTTTTAGATTACCTTACCTTTTTTAATGTATATATGTATGACGAGCTTTTCTAATAATATATTTTTTTCTTTCTTTTTATCTCTTTGAAATGGTAATTGAGATGCTTAAATCTTCTTTGTGGTGATCAATAATAGGATCTAATATTTTGCCGTTTCAAATATTTCTTAATTTATTATCTAAGGATGAACATCTTAAATCTTAGAGAATTATGCCTAGGAAAATCTTCCATTAATTGGTAAACTCAATGGAATGACTTGTTAAAGATGTGATATAAGTTGCTGGATTCATTTATGTATGTTCATTAAGATCTTGAAAACCACCCCACTAAAGTATATACATCTTTCTATAATTATTAAATACATAAATAGAGTCTTAATAGAGTAAGCCATTTGTATCTAAGAATTTCTATTGGAAAAAAAGACACTTTTGTAAGATTATAAAACCTTAAGGCCTGATAAGTGTCACCAGATTAAAATAGACGTCCATACAGAACAGTTGAATACATTGATTTAGTACGTTAATTATTTCAAAATCAACATGTTTCATATTTTCGTACTGAACTTTTAATAAAGAATATAAAGTTGCTACGCTTCATTATTATTCAATACACACGACGTTTACAGTAGCTAGAGTAATTCTAATTTGATTTACTGTGTTGAAGTCACACTGTTACATCTTTTACAGACATTTCTGGATTAAATATTCATCACCAAAGTATTTTATGTAAAGAGTCTACAAAGCTAGATTCATAGATTATTTACCAGAAGGTTATAATATTATAATTATTATTGCAGTACCTACCTAACGTAGCTAACGAAAACGAGGATGACAACATCCGTAAAAAAAACCTCTTATTTTTTAACTCTTGCCTGCAATATTCTTAAAAACATCAAGTACTTTTTTCTCTAAGGGTGATACTCCAATAGGTTAATATGGTATAAAAGGACAAAAAATATAATTTTTTAATTGTATCTAAAAACATAGTACCTGAAAAAATCTAATTTATTGTCACTCCCAAAAAAGTCTAAAACATGCCCAGGTTCTTCAACATTAGCCTCTAGTGGTATAGCCATTTACGAGATTTAAGCTAACAAACATATGAATATCTTTATCCCAAGACTAAAGTAATATTGTCTTTTCAGCTCAGATACCCAAATTTTAAGTTTTTGTTGGCTTCTGTGCCTTTTTGTTATTAATAGAACGTTTTATTTCACAACCTTTGTTTGCAAAAAAAATTTCTAGACGTATATATATGTGCTTTACGTGCATTTACAAAATGAATGTAAAAATTCTGCAAAAATAATATACATTTTTAATAATTTTATGAATGTATGATAACATAGAATTTTGGATGAGGCACACAAAAGTACGAACATGTTTTAAAGTGCATCTGCTCTATGACTAAGGTACGTTCAAAAGTTTAAAAGTGTGAACAATAGATATAAATTCGCCAGAGCAAACAATCTTTTTCCTAAAATAAATTCTCAGCCATTTAACCCTTAACGGTTGGAGGGATAGGGGGGGGCGTTGAACGCCCCCCCCTATCCGGTTTTTTCTATCTCATTTTCTGTGTGTGAAAGATAAAGAGCCCAAACTGCTTGACTTTTTAAGTGTGGTTAAAACACATAACTGAGAGTTGGAATTTTTTGAATATCTCCATCCTGGCGGGCACAGGATGCCAGCAAACCTGGCAGGGTCATCCAGGTAAAGAGCAAAACTATTTTTTTGACTTCAACAAAGCATTTTATCTTACCAAAATATTAAAATATCCTCTAGTAGTACATCCTCATATTAAATACAGGTGTTCAAGTCAATTTCAGGTTCCAGGTATGATCCTGCAGTTCCTGATCCTTCAGGTCTCCAGAAATCTTTAAAAGGCTCATGTGACCGCAATTTTTGACTTAGAATCTTCAAATTTTAAACTTAAGCTTTTCTGATATGTCTACATAATGTATTAAAATTTCATAAAGATCCGCCGCCGTTTTCCCGCCGACCGCTGACTGCGGCGGCTGGCAGCTGCCAAGTACAGCTGCGGTCGCTGAAATTTATATTTGATATTTCAAATATAAAATTTACATAAAGATAAACATTTTCTGCAAAAAAATTTTTATTCTAGCTTCAAAAATAAAAAATTTTTTTTTTAAATTTTTAAGTAAAAGAGGACCTAAAAACAAAGGTTGTTAAATAAAAGGGTGAAGGAAGCGAAAATTGACTTTGACTTACCTAAGGTCGGAAATTCATCATAACACAGGGGACTTGCACAAAATTTTTTAGCCCTCTAGCTCTAATAGGAACTGAGATAATATGGGGGGTGCGTTGAACGCCCCCCCCCCCCCCCCGACTGATTAAGGTGTGGCAAGGGGCCCGACTGTAAGTGGTTAAGTCTAAAGTCTACAAAAAATCAAAATGATATAGCATAATAATCTAAAGATTAATAAGAGTATTTTGAATGGCTCTGCAGCTGTGCGTCAGACACATGTAAGCCTTAGGGAACCTTGTAGAATTTTGAAAATGAGTGGGAAGTCAAATCATACCCAAATATGGCATCCCTTCATTCAAAAAGTTCCAAAGCATCTAAAGGGTTTTAATTTAAGGCTTAGTGTTCAAAGATGTTAATTTTGGTCATGTGATGTTAATGTCAAGCTTTTTAAAAATATGTTTAACAATAATATCTATAGCCTTGACCACTTAAATATTAAATACTATGAATACTACGACATAAAACACTTATGAATGTCAACAAAATGCTTCCAAGTCTAACAGTGGAGCCTACAGTCTCTACACAGTCAAAATAATCCAAATTAAAAAGTTTTAGTCTATGAGGAAAACTGAATAAAATTAGTTCGAGTAGAATTTGATAGATGGAGCTACAGACACAAAAGACTTTCTAAATCATATCACAGGTAACTAAGTTACAAGCGTGGCAACTCATCAAGATTTATACATATGTAGAATCTTGATGAACTAGTTCTATGACGGTGTAGCTTCAATGTTAAGTTCTCCCCTTTCTGTTCTTTTTCATTCTTCTTCTTAATTCTGTTCTCATTTCCGCTTTATTCTTTTCTGTCTTCGTTTTCTTCTTTTTTTCTTTTATTTTTTTTTCTCTACTCCTTGATTTTAGTAAAGAAGACAATCTGTAAAAAATAATTGATGTCTCGAAAACAAGAAATATCTAAGTCTATTATACTATTTTATGATTTGACACTTTTTCATTAACTTTTAATCAATCTTTCGGGTATAGTCCCTTTCTTGACATCGCCTCTTAAGGGGCGTTTCGTCGTATTTTCTCCTATTTCTAGACCCTGCGGGAGCTCTAACCCTTCGGGGCAAATTTTCTAACCCTTCAGATGCGATGTCACGAAAGGGACTTTACCCAATCTAACTTTATTTGTTAGGTTCTGGATACCTGGCGCCTTATGGGTGGAGAGGCATGTTATAGGTAAGTTGTAGAACATCTACTCTATAACTATTATTTGTATTTACTTATGGATGGAGAGGTATGTTATAGGTAAGTTGTAGAACATCTACTCTATAACTATTATTTGTATTTACTTATGGGTGGAGAAGTATGTTATAGGTAAGTTGTAGAACATCTACTCTATAACTATTATTTGTATTTACTTATGGGTGGAGAAGTATGTTATAGGTAAGTTGTAGAACATCTACTCTATAACTATTATTTGTATTTACTTATGGGTGGAGAAGTATGTTATAGGTAAGTTGTAGAACAGCTACTCTATAACTATTATTTGTATTTACTTATGGGTGGAGAAGTATGTTATAGGTAAGTTGTAGAACATCTACTCTATAACTATTATTTGTATTTACTTATGGGTGGAGAAGTATGTTATAGGTAAGTTGTAGAACATCTACTCTATAACTATTATTTGTATTTACTTATGGGTGGAGAAGTATGTTATAGGTAAGTTGTAGAACAGCTACTCTATAACTATTATTTGTATTTACTTATGGGTGGAGAAGTATGTTATAGGTAAGTTGTAGAACATCTACTCTATAACTATTATTTGTATTTACTTATGGGTGGAGAAGTATGTTATAGGTAAGTTGTAGAACATCTACTCTATAACTATTATTTGTATTTACTTATGGGTGGAGAGGTATGTTATAGGTAAGTTGTAGAACATCTACTCTATAACTATTATTTGTATTTACTTATGGATGGAAAGGTATGTTATAGGTAAGTTGTAGAACATCTACTCTATAGCTATTATTTGTATTTATTTATGGGAAAGGTTAGAGGCCCGTCAGTATCTTTGTATTTTTTATGATTCAGACAAAAAAAAACTTACTACTTTATGGAATAGAACAGAATTAGTGTTTTTATGGTATTACCTGTATTTTCCTATTTGTGTAATGAAAATAGTGTAACACAGACATAAATATCAGTTATAGGTAAAAGTATACAATTAAATATTCATTACATCAATAGTTGTACTACAGTACAAACATTACAAATATTCAGCAAAGCTTTTCTACACTTAGGGTTTGTCCGTTGATTGAGACATGTAACAATTGTCCTTTCGATTTCAAATAAATAATGATTCCTGTAACAGGTAGGTACACTTTAAAAAAGCGTCGCAACTCTATAACCTTTACAATACAATCTTCCGGCCTATTCATCTGATTTTTAAAATTTCCCAGGAAATAAGGCACACTGTTTTAAGCAAATCATCTCTTAATTAAGTCCTTAAAATTGTAAGTATAAGTATAAAATTGTAAATTTACACACAATTTTGTTTATACTTCTACATTTTTAGCCTGCTTATAAATTCTAACACTCTACAATTGTTTTGTCTTACCAACTAATTTGAAACTATGCTTTTATGGATGATATCATCCTTGTTATTATTCATCTCTCGGGACGTAGAGTGTTGAACATGAAGTGTACACACCTATAAGGTGTAAATCTTCAACTATTGGGGAATAAATTACTTTTTTTCTCCCCAAATTTTGTGCTCCTTTTAAAATATCTATACAAAAAATGTGAAACCCCTCTTTTTACCCCCTTAAAATAAAAAGCTTGGACGTCCCTGAATAGTTTGAAAGATTTGTTTTATATATCTTTGCTTTTCAGGAAGAAAATCAAAAAATACCCTTGGACACTTTTAATACATAAACACAAAATGGAAAAAAGAAAATAATACTTATCTTTTAATGGAATAAATCTGATAATTAATATAGGCGCTAATTAAAAATCCATTCATTAGTCCCGTCATTTATTTACATAAAACAACAAAGAAAATTATTCTGTAATTAGAAGAATAATGTATTCATGAATGAACAAATAATAGTAAATCTTAAATACAATTTAGTGATTGTTAGAACTAAATAAAGCTTTTGATAAATTTAATTAGATTGTAGTTTCAATGTGAAAAAAATTACGTTTAATAATAGAGCGTATCAGTACGTCCAGTAATCTAAGTGTTCTTAAAAAATCTTTTTTTCTCTAACTTTATTACTGTTCGGTTTTCATTAAAAAAAAAATTATTCTATCTAGCTGTGCTGCATATTGACATAATTTTTTTTTTTACTTTTGTTTCGACTTTTATGTCTATTCAGTTCTTATTTTCAGGAATGAGTATTATGAAAATAGTCTAAAACCTGAGGTGAATTCTCAAAAAACGGTATTATCCTCTTAGAAATTTTTTTTTCAATATTGAAAATCAATTTGAGTAACCTCCCCCCTCCCCCCCCCCGACAGCGAACTATGAACTTTGGCCGCAGCGCTCGGCTCCCTAGCCTGCCTAGCCGCAGCGCTCGGCCCCCTTGCCTGCCTAGCCGCAGCGCTCGGCTCCCTAGCCTAAAACCTAACCTAACCTAAAATAGTTGTTCGTCGGTAGTCGCGGGGGGGGGGGGGTTCAAAATTGAAAAAAAATTTTAAAAAATTTCTAAGAGGATAACGCCCAAAAAACATTTTGGTTCACTGCCTCACTTAAAATAGTGAGGTAAAATTATCCCTCAACCGTTATTAACCGTTTTAAAGATCGCTACAAACAGAGAAAATTTTCTTACAACATTATATTATAGGATACTTGTCTATAACACTCATGTAAAGTAGTTATAGGTATTATTGGGTAAATTACGTATATGAGTATTATACAGCAAATATTATATGTTATCATGTACAATTCTGAACCCTAGCAAAATAAAAGCCAAAAAAACACGAATCATATCAGTACCAGGTTTAGATCTTTAGCTATATAAATTTTTATTTTCCTTATAAAACTCGAGCCCTGATTGTAAGTTGAAATCATTGTTAATTTTAAATTTTATACCTAAATTTTTTAAAATTGTAATATCAAACTAAATTTTCTTAGAATGAACTCTTTTGTATTATAATCTATTAGAATCTACGACTGTCCTGTTCTCCTAAAACTGTCTTTTTTCTCTTTATGTGAAAAGTGCAGAATGAATTAAAACCAAAGTTTGTCCATCTGCCGTCACCCTCTGATGTCTGAGACTAAGGAAATTGTTGTTTTGCATGTTATAAAATATTAGCCACCGTCACGGATATCAGTTCCCATAAAAAGCGGCTAAAATATGCAAAAAAATTTAGCAAATTATGCAACCGAAAAAAATTGCTATGGATTATTTGCTTTCAGGGGGCTTGATTTTTAAAACTGACTGGCTTTAAAAACGGCTCAGTCGCTTGCGGAGCCATGCATTTTATTTGGTCATTATAAGTTAAACTAGTCTTATGTCTACTTTTTATTATAATGTATAAACAACATACTTTGGCAGTCTATAGTCTACAGGATAAACAAATAGAAAATAACAAGAATAATATAATCCTTGATAGTCCAGCAATTTTCTAGCGGCTACGCCATTAGAGGTCTATAGAGATCAACCGTCCACTTTTAATTTTAGTTAAAACAAAAAACAGAATAGTTATTTCTCGCATCGTATTATAAACAGCTTTCCGCGGATATCAAATGTACAATTATAAGATTAAAACCATTTTTTTTAGCTCCGAGATGCAGTAGGCACAGACAATATTTTTGTAAGAATTGTGAAGACTTGTATTCAAATTACGCAAATAATTTTTTGACATTTTTTATATTGTTTTCAGCTGAACTCAAACTTTTGAAAAATGTGTTTTAAAAAATCTTTTTTTTTAGGGAAAGAGTACTACAATAGAAGATTTAACTTTACAAGGTGAAATTGTTTTTAAATATTTGAAGATTTAAAAATTATGTTTATTTTCCCTTTAAACGGATGTTATAAGCATTTTAATAATTGAAACAGCTTGACTTCACCAAAGCATTTGATAGAAGCAACAATGTTTTATATTATATCACAATGTACAGTTTTGGGGGGGGGGGTCATATTGATCCCCCCTCTATCTCGGCTTCTGTTACAGATAAAGATGTAAAATTTTTTTCTGGTGGTTCATGTGTATTTTTAGAGAAAATTACTTTTTCTAATCATAGCGGTCAGGCCGCTCCTTAGCCGCTTTTTAGCGGCCAGCCGCTAAATTTTAAAACAGCTGTAGAGTGGCCAATTTTGCAGCTAGGATGACCAAATTTTAGGACGAACTTTTTTTTTCCATAACAAAAAAATTACTTTTTCTGATCATCGCCGAAAAACACGGAAACCGCCATTTTCGGTAAAACGGCGGTTGGCGGCGCCACTTAATATCTTTATCTGTTTATTGTTGCTCAAGGATTTACCAAAAAAAATTATAGGTCTCTAGCTGTAATAGAAGCCACGATATTCATGATATATGTGTGTGGTAAAAGCCGGACAAAAATCGGTCATAAAGTCGGTCAGGGTGCGGTCAAACGGTCATAACACCACTTTTCTCATAAGGTCATTGATATCTCAGTATTCACCAAAAAAATTTTAAGTTTTTACCTTATACACAAAAGTCATAATGTAGAAATTAAGATTTATTTAGAATTTTTTTTAAATTTTGGTGCTACCCAACCGACTTTGACCGGACACCACGACCGACACAGACCAGATATCCTAATAAAATCAACTCTTGCCGACGCATAATTACTAAACTTAAAAAGTCATGAAGTAACAGCTATCCATCTTATCTACGAAAAAAATGACATTGAAAAAACTAGAGGGGGGGGTCAATATGACCCCCCCCCCCCCCGATCTGTAAGGGTTAAATTTGAGCTTTTTTATACAAAGGTAATTATATAGTTTTAAAACATAGATACCCTTTACAATATTTTTAAATTGTACAGAATTATTTATATCCAACAATATTATTTTTGTAGGTCCAAAAACTCAAGTGTGATAGATATTTGGGTGGAGCCCAAATGCTTCCTTAGAAACCATGGCATATCTAGAATATACAGGTTGGTATTTTTACTCTTTAAATTAAAACATTTTATAAATAAATACAAAGGTTTATTGAAATGAAATTCTTTCAGAAAATATGTAAGGATCTAAAGGGAAAAGACGATGGATGATAAATTGATGTACATCATCAGTGATAATTTACAAAATTACCTCTTCTCTACATTACAATTAGTATTTGAGATGTACGGGCACTCAATGAACCAACTAATTAAAATTTAAGATCAGTTGCCAAAGTTGTTTAGCCAACGAATAAGAAAATTTTATTACAAAACTTTGGGAACTAGTGTAATAAATAGCCCAATGTCCCTTCCCTGCCTGGAAAATTAATAATACATCATCGTTGAAATATAAAAAAAAATGGATTTACTGCAGTTCACGGTAAAATATTGCTGGTAACGAATATTGCCAAAAATCTATGAATTTTAAAGGCTGCTAGCTGCCAAACGGCTGAACGTACAGATCATGCCCGCACACTGTTTAAAGCGGCATAAGGAAGCCTACAAATAATCTGGAATAGCCATAAATCAATAATGCATAATTATCTCGCAGTGCAGAGAAATACGCGAAAAAGGCCTATTTTACGCGTTTTTCTTCAGTGAAGCTTTCCCTGTGCATCATTGGATCTTGGCTATTTCAGTTTATTTGTAGGCCTTCTTATATCGCTTAAAATGGTGTGCGGGTATGATCTGTACGTTCAGCCGTTTGGCAGCTAGCAGCCTTTAAAATTCATAGATTTTTGGCAATATTCGTTACCAGCAATATTTTACCGTAAACTGCAGTAGATCCAAAAAAAATATGTTTAGGGTAACCCGTTCATTACGGATGCATGTATACAATCTGAGATGGCTGGCTAAACTTTCTTTTCCAACTAACCAGTACCAAAGCAGAGAGCTTAAACAGGAAAACAAAGATATAACTTTTTTACAAACAGATTTTAAAAATACATTGCGGCATTGTTAGTGCATATTGCGCTTCAAGTAGAAAAATCCTCATTCATATAACTTTATTTTTGAGTAACTATTTGCTAATAAACTCTTTTTAAAAGCGAAGATTTGCTATAATTAGGCTCGGTCCGTCCGTATGTCCGGCCGTTGCGTTTAGATCTTTTCGTCAATTTAGACATTTTAGAATTGTCCTATTGATTTCAAACTTTGCAGGATGATTCCACTAACACTTATATTCTTCTTATTCAGTTCTGATACTCTACAAGTGTTAACGTTCGTTTGTCAAACCTTTTCAGAGCTTCGCTTTTATGAATGTTGTCATCCTTGTTTGAATAAATAATATATATTTTTTGTATCTAGTTAGGAAATTTTGTGACACATATACCTGGAATCCATTGTGCTTGGATACATCCAAGGTCATACAATTCTAACAATTATATAGATAGACTTACAAACAATAGACACGATTCTACATATAACAAAGATAGATGGACTAATAGATAGAAAGATAGATATACATCAATATTGTAATAAAAATTTTTGCCACCTACCCCCATTTTATCATATAAGTTCAGGTTAGTGATATCCTTCAGGTCAAACTGACATTCAAGACCTCCTGTTCATAGACGTCCAAGGGGGGGGAGGTAAAGTGGCGATTACCCCCCCCCCCCACATTTAAATTTACCCCCAACCATTTAGGAAGGGATAATTACCCCCCCCCCTTCCCAAAATCGAGTTCCCCCCCCCCCAAAAAAAAAAGCTTGGACGTCTATGCTCCTGTTACTTTTTTAAAGGATAGAAAGGACATATAGCTCAAAAAAAGTCCATACTAAAAAAGGAAACAAGTATGCAAATTCAGGGATCTTAAGGGATAGGAATATAGAGATAAAATAATGTACACCTCGCTATATAGATAGATAGTATAATAGATAGTATAATTAATGTATGAATTGTAAGAATATAGATGCAGACATGCATACAACCTCTCTACTACTTAGAAACATAGATAGATAGTATAATTAATGTATGAATTGTAAGAATAGAGGTGCAGACATGCATACAACCTCCCTACTACTTAGAAACATAGATAGATAGTATAATTAATGTATGAATTGTAAGAATAGAGGTGCAGACATGCATACAACCTCCCTACTACTTAGAAACATAGATAGATAGTATAATTAATGTATGAATTGTAAGAATAGAGGTGCAGACATGCATACAACCTCCCTACTACTTAGAAACATAGATAGATAGTATAATTAATGTATGAATTGTAAGAATAGAGGTGCAGACATGCATACAACCTCCCTACTACTTAGAAACATAGATAGATAGTATAATTAATGTATGAATTGTAAGAATAGTGGTGCAGACATGCATACAACCTCCCTACTACTTAGAAACATAGATAGATAGTATAATTAATGTATGAATTGTAAGAATAGAGGTGCAGACATGCATACAACCTCCCTACTACTTAGAAACATAGATAGATAGTATAATTAATGTATGAATTGTAAGAATAGAGGTGCAGACATGCATACAACCTCCCTACTACTTAGAAACATAGATAGATAGTATAATTAATGTATGAATTGTAAGAATAGAGGTGCAGACATGCATACAACCTCCCTACTACTCAAGTTTGACAAAGATCTGGTGACTGGGAAGAAATTGTTTAGCCCGGAGGGATACCATTCTTGGGATGAACTTAATGACCAATATCAAGGTATATTAATTTTTATCTATGTACCTGTCTATTTGTCTTCCATATATCTATCCATTTTTAAGAATTGTCCTTTAATTCATCTATATATCTATCAATACATCTAAATATTAAATCAGTTTATTAAGCTGTTTGTATTCATTTATCTTTATAATAATACACCTATCTATTAATCTAGGTAAAAATCTAATAATTCATCTATCTGTCTTTTTGATAATTCTTTACAATTCTATGAAATGGTCAATAATAAATTGTCGAATCCTGTATCAATTAAATATTATTTCTATCTGTCTACTTTTAGAATGTATTTAAATCTATCTATCATTATTCTATGACTTATCTATGAAAGATTTATATATCTATCTATCTAAATATCTAAATGTTGCATATTATCTATCTATCTAGTGATGAATATCGCCTATCTACGAGGTTGGAACAGAGCCCTGCTAGACTTAACGCCTGGATTAAAGATACCTATCTTTATAACTATTCATCTAATTATTGTGTATTTTCTATCTATCTATTGATGAATATCGCGTATCTGCGAGGTTGGAACAGAGACCTGCAGGATTTCACGCCTGGATTAAAGATATCTCTATATCTATCTATCTATCTAGTGATGAATATCGCGTATCTACGAGGTTGGAACAGAGCCCTGCTGGATTTCACGCCTGGATTGCATTGCAAGGTAATTATTTAGTAACTTTTACAAGGCCATTTATTGGACACACAGCCAAATTGTTTTCAGATTAACTAACAGTAATTTACCCTCCAATGTAAATTTTAGAAGTGAAAAAGTTTCAAAACACCAACTAACCCCGAAAAAAAAACTTAGGCGTCTTTATTCTGATTTGAGTGTTTAGTTTATATATATTATTTTGAGAAAGGCAATTCAATCAAAAGTTCAGTTGTCTTAAATGATGGTAAAAGTGGTAATGAAAAAATCCCTCCAATCAATAGGGAATAATCGATACAACAAATTTTTATATCATAAGAAAATATGCGATTTTTAAAGGTTTTCTTAATTGGGGTTCTTAAATTGGAAAAAGGGAGGGGGTTGAATACTTCACACACCGATGATTTGATTTATCAAAATATTGGTCAATAGAGAAAAATAAACCCAAAATCAAATTATTATTGGATTGCAGTTTTCGGTATAAAACTGTGTAATAACATGAATGATCAGTGTTAAAGGGAAAGGGCAATGGGTAAGGATAAATTTTCTTTCCCTAATTTTGATATTAAAACCCTATTTAAATTAACTAGAAAATATTGGTGGGAATAAAAAGTTGAAGATTAAGTTAACTGTCATTATTCTGTCTCTTTCTATTGATAGATTTTTGTATGAATGAACAAAAAATGAATGTAAATAATGATGTCATTGATTTAATTACATAAATTCATTTTATAGGAAAGCAAACAAATTTACTATTACTATATAAAACAAGGATGACAACATTCAAAAGTATTAAAACTAATTCAACATTTTGCATTTAAAAAATTTGGAAACAGATTTTCAGAGCGAACTACTAATTTTTGTCAATTGTAATATTTACTGGACTGTCATTGTGTATTGGCCTATAATTCTTCCGGAACTTTTTTGTCTATCAACATCTGTTGGTTTGTGTTGGTTGTCTAATTGTCTGATTTGTTGTGTTTTTTGCTTTGATGTATGTTGTGATACTTTTTTTGTTGTAGAAATCGTTGGAAAAGGTGGCCTTTGAATACAAATCACTGCCAGGAATCAAATCAGTCTTCAGAGACGAATACAAGGTAAGACATCAGTGGCGTGCACAGCGTTTGAGCAGAGGTGTGTTTGAAACCATTAGAAGGTTCGTCAGCTGCTCAAATTGTAATAAGTGTCCGCTCGTTGTTCCTCACATAGACTAGATATTTTTAATACGAAATTATTACACATCTGGTCGAACTATGTTATTAATCTATTATTCTTCGGTTACCCTTGACCACGTCATACCTAATGCATTTAGAAATCGCTGCTATGAAAGGCACGTGAAGAAACTATTAAGAGTAGGCAGAATAGTACCATATACTGTATGGACATCTAGACAAAGATTGGTTGCCAATAGAAAGTCATATTTTGTATTGTTAGCCCATGCTAAATTTATTTTCGCACTTTTAATTTTGTTCTTTCCAAGACTAAAACATTTTTGCGCCAAAAATAGAAATTTTACTATTACACAAGTTTGGTTTTGTAAATGTTCCAAAGTAATTAGGAAAACAAGGACACAAATATTGGGAAAAAACGTAATAGAAGTTTGTAATGTAATAGTAAAGTTATGTTTTATCCTGTGCAAAATTGCGCGCCTCTTTTTTTCACGTACAGTTATGGCCTTAGCATCTTTTAATGTTAAAAAAATAAGTCCTATGAATGACACTATTTTAAGCTAGGGGTGCTAACTCGCCGCTGTTACATAGATATTATCTACTAGCGAATACGCCCATAGCATTTAGGGGCTAGAAAAATTGCATAAAACCATCACACAATCTTAAATCTGAAAATGAAATATACTATCCATCATAGGATCTAAATTGGTTCGGTAGTTATTCAGATCTTAAGCTTCATACAAAAAAACCTTACTTTTTTAGTAATAGGATATGTTCCTTCTGTAACATGTAAACCTTTGAATACTTCAAGTTTTCAAGATAACTCGTTATGAAAAGAACACACTAAAGGAAAGACCTACAACCTAATAGAATAGCTGTACTAGAAATGTGAATAGTTAGTTATATTATAGTTAAAATGCTTAGTCGGCACAGTAAGTAAAGAAAATCTAATAATTAAGATCAGTGTTGAAAAGGGGATGTTTCTACAAAAACGTTAAATTATTTTTGCTAATATTAATTTGAAAACATCCATTAATTTAAGACAAATTCTAAACAAAGATGAATATGTTTATAAATAGCGCAGCAAACCAGAAAACAAAATCAAAGATACAGTTTTATCATCAAATTTATAAATTAGAAAAATTTAGAGAAAATAGAATAGGTTTATAAAGCGAACGTTATATAAGATAATTATAATTTTAATTGTATGATTCTCATGTGTTATTACATCACTTCTTGACCGGTATTGTAAACATATTACCTGAATCGCAAAATATAATACTATAAAAGTTGTCTAAATTAATGTAAAGTAATTGTTTTTTTAAAGTGTACTTTAATGACGAAAATAACATAAAGAACCTTAAAATTGTTTCTTCAATAAAATCAAAGATTATTTTACTTTGGTCGAAAAATTTTATTGCGGGTTTACATGGACACCTATATTTAAAAAGAAGTTAAGAAAAAGAATCTTTGGCAAAAGCTAATTATCAGAACACAAAGCAGAACTATGCTTCCACAAAACAAATTATTTTTTTATAAGTAGCTAATTTATCTTGAAAATTATCTAATACAGTGAAAATGAACACTATTTGCAGATTAATTTAGAATTTAAAAAAGTAAAATTAAACAAACAGACAAATGTCTAAGTAAAATGTAATAATTTACTTTTATTTTTGCTTTCTGTAATATAAAGTAGAATGATGTGTGTCCGTCTGTCCATCCGTCCGTCCGTCTGTCCATCCGTCTGCCCGTCTGTCTCTTCAGATCTCGGTAACCACTGAACCGATTGGATTCTACTCTTTAGGGAATATACCTACTGGTCCTGTGTTGATTTTCGGCTATTTTCTTGAGGGATGGGACCCCCCAAAACCCCCAAAAACAAAAAAATCTCACCCCTCTTAATTTTTTTTATTTGTTTATACCACAAATAACGTAGTAATCAAAAATGGGAAATCTACCATTTGGAATTGGTTTAGTTTTTTAGTTGTCATTAAATTTTTTCTTTTTACTTTACATGTCACCACAAAACATTTTAGCTTAAATTATAAAACACATACCATAAGAAGATCTAACGTCAAAGAGTAAATTAAACTCCACCCCCTCTACCCTTCACAAGAAGATATATTTATTGCTCCCTTAACCACGCCCACTTTCCATACCCGTGCCGTAATATCTAATTACTACTAGCGTGACCACTCGGTAATCATGGCATGTATGTAATGTATGCCCGTATTTACGAAGCTAGTAAAAAAGGCTGACTCAGATTATGACGTCAAAAAAATTAACCAATGAGAGGCCACTATAAATTTTACAATTGGTCAATTACAGTGTATACTGGCCTCTCATTGGTTAATTTCATTTTGACGTCATAATTTGAGTCAGCCACTTTGGGTATAGTCCCTTTCGTAACATCGCATTATATGGGGCGATTCTTCGTATTTTTCACAGTAGCTTTTCTCCTATTTCTAGCCCCTGCGGGGGGCTCTAACCCTGCGGGGCCAATTACTTAACCCTGTGGGGCAATCACCTAACCCAATTTAACCTAACATAACCCAATATAACCTAACCTAACCTAAAATAACCAATAAAAAAGGCATTTTAAAAATACGACTAATCGCCCCTTATGGAGCGATGTTACGAAAGGGACTATTCCCGCCACTTTTACTAGCTTCGTATTTACAAGAATGACTTTGTCTTTTAAGTAAAAATGTGTGATTTTATTAATTAAAAAGTTTGTATATAATTTATTATATTATCTCCATATTAACTAATTCACTATTCATATAACGCTTCCAGAATTAAGATATTTTTAAAAGCGAAGCTTTTCTATAATTAGGGTCGGTCCGTCCGTCCGTCCGTAGGTCCGTCCGAAATAGATAGCTTTTATTCGTTAATTTAGGCATGTTAGAATTGTTCTATCGATTTCAAACTTTGCATGATGATTCCTGTAGTAGTTAGGTACGATTTAGAAAGAGTAGCAACTCTATAATCATTACCAGAATGTCCGTATGTCCATTTTAAACATAACATTTTTTTTACTTTTTTAACAACAAATTTTCATGTGATATAATCATCCGATTGATCTGATTTTTTTGTGTATTAATTCCTTGGACAACAAAGTATAATATTATAAGCGAAGCAACTCTATAATCAAGTCCTAAAATATAAGTATGTCCATAAACATTATCCTATATCAAGCAGTTTTTCAACAAATTTACTTACAATTTTGGTTCGACTCTTATACATTTTTATTTTGATTATTCAGAACTGACACTATACAAATGTTAATGACCGTTTGTCCTACCGTTTCAGTGCTTCGCTTTTATGGATGTTGTCATCCTTGTTGTTATAGATTCTAAATGAGTAATGTTGAATATTAAATACGTTGTAACTCTTTATTTTTAATGTTTTCTTACTTTCTGATTTGCAGAGCTTTGTTTTTTTTTTTTATAAATTTTAAAAGACAGGTTTACTTATATGGTGTATAGATATAAAAATAGTCATCCCTACTCGTTTTTTTATTTGATTTTTTATTTCAGAACTGCCGCCTAACCTACAGAATCTTGGTCAAGTTCAACCCTCTGCATATGACTCCAGCTTCAATACACTACTATAATGATTGGTCTAGTCTCAACTATATGTATGGGGTTGTTAATATTTCTTATCATGAGGTATACTTATATAGATAGATATACCTATATATAGATACATAATATTAGTCTCAACTATATGTATGGAGTTGTTAATATTTCTTATCATGAGGTATAATTATATAGATAGATATACCTATGTATATATAGATACTATTAGTCTCAACATTATGTATGGAGTTGTCAATATTTCTTATCATGATGTATAATTAATAAATTATATAGATAGATATACCTATATATAGATAGATACTATTAGTCTCAACTATATGTATTGAGTTGTTAATATTTCTTATCATGTGGTATGATTATATAGATAGATATACCGATATCTAGATATATATTATTAGTCTCAACTATATGTATGGAGTTGTCAATATTTCTTATCATGAGGTATAATTAATAAATTATATAGATAGATATACCTATATATAGATAGATACTATTAGTCTCAACTATATGTATGGAGTTGTTAATATTTCTTATCATGAGGTATAATTATATAGATAGATATACCTATATATAGATATATATTATTAGTCTCAACATTATGTATGGAGTTGTCAATATTTCTTATCATGAGGTATAATTAATAAATTATATAGATAGATATACCTATATATAGATAGATACTATTAGTCTCAACTATATGTATGGAGTTGTTAATATTTCTTATCATGAGGTATAATTATATAGATAGATATACCTATATATAGATATATATTATTAGTCTCAACATTATGTATGGAGTTGTCAATATTTCTTATCATGAGGTATAATTAATAAATTATATAGATAGATATACCTATATATAGATAGATACTATTAGTCTCAACTATATGTATGGAGTTGTTAATATTTCTTATCATGAGGTATAATTATATAGATAGATATACCTATATATAGATATATATTATTAGTCTCAACATTATGTATGGAGTTGTCAATATTTCTTATCATGAGGTATAATTAATAAATTATATAGATAGATATACCTATATATAGATAGATACTATTAGTCTCAACTATATGTATTGAGTTGTTAATATTTCTTATCATGTGGTATGATTATATAGATAGATATACCGATATCTAGATAGATAATTTTAGTCTCAACATTATGTATGGAGTTGTCAATATTTCTTATCATGAGGTATAATTAATAAATTATATAGATAGATATACCTATATATAGATTGATACTATTAGTCTCAACTATATGTATGGAGTTGTCAATATTTCTTATCATGGGGTATGATTATATAGATAGATATACCTATATATAGATAGATCCTATTAGTCTCAACTATATGTATGGAGTTGTTAATATTTCTTATCATGAGGTATACTTAATTTATATAGATAGATATACCTATATCTAGATATATACTATTAGTCTCAACTATATGTATAAGGGTTGTTAATATTTCTTTTCATGAGATATGATTATATAATAGATATATACATATATATACCTATACAGTATACATATAGATATATCCTTTTATATAAAATAGTAAGTTTCGTTGTCTGTATCTTAAGATTTTGATAATAACGGAACCGATTGAGTTTTTCATTTTATGGGAATTTACAAAAATGCAATGATGTTTTTTAGCTTTTTATTTTATTTCCCGTCTCTTAGAGAATATAGATACTATAGGCAGCCGATAGTATATATATAAAGATTGATAGATAACTATAAAGACAGCTAGACTTATAATTATATTGATTGATAGATAGATGGACAAATAGACAGAAAGACGAATAGAAAGGCAGAAATAAATATTTTTCTGTAAAGAAATAAAACATTCTTTAGGATGAGAAGTTAGTTGCTCATTTGGAATTTGAGCCTGGACTTTATAATAACCATCAAATGAAGGTAAAAATTAATTCTTTTTTTTCCTACCATAACTTCTTGTTTTAGGGGTTGCCTTCTTTTAAAGCAGGAAGTAAAAAAATATTTTCTAACTATGAAAAATTGGGTTCATTTTTTGTTTCCCTGTAATATAGTAACCTTTATCTGTAAGTACTTTTAACAAAAAAGATGAGTTATTTTAGTGTTAAGGTTCACTTACAAAAAGGACACCTGCCACAATTCAGTCTGTTTTCAACTATTCATCTTTATGTCTAACTACTATACAATAAACAAATCTAAAACAATACTATACTTGATCAATCTATAATACAAAGTAGAACGATGTCTGTCTGTTTGTCTGTGTGTCTGTTTGTTTGTAGCGAAGGATCTCGCTAACCGCTGAACCGATCGGGTTCTCCTTTACAGGGTAGCTTCTCATAGGTCCCGGGAAGGTTTTTAACTATTTTCTTGGGGGGTGGGACACTCTCAACCCCCCAAAAAAATGAAAAATACCCCCCCTCAAAAAAAAATTCTTTTTAAAATTAAAATAATGGGGTCGAATAACCCCCCCCAAAATTTTTTTTTCTTTTTCTTTTAAATCTTAAATACGAAAAATTAGTTTGATCAAACCTCTTGGGGCAAAGTCCCTAGAGGCTAGGGGCGTAGCCGCTAGTCTATAATACAAAGTAGAACGATGTCTGTCTGTTTGTCTGTGTGTCTGTTTGTTTGTAGCGAAGGATCTCGCTAACCGCTGAACCTATCGGGTTCTCCTTTACAGGGTAGCTTCTCATAGGTCCCGGGAAGGTTTATAACTATTTTCTTGGGGGGTGGGACACCCCGAACCTCCCCCAAAAATAAAAATAACCCCCCAAAAAAAATATCTTTCTTTTTAAAACTAAAATTAAAATAGTGGGGTCGACTACCCCCCCCCATTAAAAAAAAATTTCCCCCCCCCCCCCAAGAGAACAATTTTTTTTTAGATATATTTTTTAAAAATCCAAATTACGAAAAATTGGTTTGAAAAAACCTCTTGGGGCAAAGCCCCTAGAGGCTAGAGGCGAAGCCGCTAGTATAATATAATGTTCTATCCACATTCTAATCTATCTCTCTATCTAACTTTATCTATTGTCTATCTACTATATGTATATTTTTATAAAATTTTTCTTTGCTTTGTTTATCAGCTATCTTTAATCATATACAATTAAATCTTCTATCTATCTGTATGTTTTCTGGTCCTATCTAACTAACTGTCTATCTATTTGTCCATAAATTCTGTTGCTATCTATCTGTATATCTCTTCTGTTGCTATCTACCTATCTGTAAACCTGTGAAGTTAAAACCTGTTGTTTGCTTTTGTTTCTTCTCTTTATAGATTTTCGTTAATTATGTTCTACACACCCGGCACATCAAGACATAGGCGTGCACATAAATATAGAAGGGGGGGGGGGGGAATTTAATTATGTTCTATACAACCGCCACATCCAGACATAGTCGTGCACATGAATATAGAAGGGGGGGGGGGGATTTAATTATGTTCTATACAACCGCCACATCCAGACATAGTCGTGCACATGAATACAGGAGGGGGGGAGAGTTAATTATGTTCTACACACCCTGCACACCCAGACATAGGCGTGCACATGAATACAGGGGGGGGAGATTTAATTATGTTCTACACACCCTGCACACCCAGACATAGGCGTGCACATAAATACAGGGGGGGGAGAGGGAGTAAATTTTGTTCTACTTACCCGGCACTACCAGACATAGGCGTGCACATGAATAGAGGGGGGGGGGGAATTAATTATGTTCTACACACTCTGGACACCCAGATATAGACGTGCACATGAATAGAGGGGGGAGGAATTAATTATGTTCTACACACTCTGGACACCCAGATATAGACGTGCACATGAATAGCGGGGAAATGAGGGAGTTGATTATGTTCTACACACCCAGACATAGGCGTGCACATGAATAGAGGGGGAGAGTTAATTAAGTTCTATACACCTTGCACACCCAGACATAGGCATGCACATGAATACAGGGGGGAGAGAGTTAATTATGTTCTACAAACCCGGCACACACAGATAGAGGCGTGCACATGAATAGCGGGGAAGTGAGGGAGTTAATTATGTTCTACACACCCTGCACACCCAGACATAGGCGTGCACATGAATAGGAAGGGGGAGGGAGTTAATTATGTTTTACACACCCGGCATACCCAGAAATAGGCATGCACATGAATAGGAAGGGGGAGGGAGTTAATTATGTTCTTCACACCCAGCACATCCAGACATAGGCGTGCACATGAATAGGAAGGGGGAGGGAGTTAATTATGTTCTACACACCCTGCACACCCAGATATAGGCGTGCACATGAATAGGAAGGGGGAGTGAGTTAATTATGTTTTACACACCCGGCATACCCAGAAATAGGCATGCATATGGATAGGAAGGGGGAGGGAGTTAATTATGTTCTACACACCCTGCACACCCAGACATAGGCGTGCACATGAATACAGGGGGGGGAGATGATTGTGTTTATCTTAAAAACTTGCCAAAATATTTAAATGTTGAAATAACGCATAGGTTTAAAAGGTTTTACGCTTTTTTTGATCTCTCTACCTCTCTACTTTTCGAGAACAGAGCTCCTATATGTAACGGGAAGCATATGTTTTTACTCTTAGACCGACTTATATATTCGAAAGACCAGATGTGCCCTCTTATTTATTTCCTCTTTGAAACCTCTAATTTATTATATAGACCTGGAAACAAAGTTGAAAGATCTGAAAATAAGTTTGGTTTTAGTTTGAAAACCTTGTTATGTAAACTTGTTTTTGATCATTTATATACCCACATAATAAATACAGAAATTCTAGATGGTCAATTCCTTAATTGGACCACAATTTGATCCCATTTTAGTACAAAAAGGAAATTATTCTATATATTAATTCTATTATTTTTAAATCAAAGTAGATGGATTTCTTAGGATAACGCTTTGCTAATGGAAATTAAATCGTCAAAATTATACGTGACTAAATATTAACAATCCTAAAAAAACAAAACTCTTCTTTAGGATAAATTGTGTCTGATTGACTATCTAGAGTAATAGATTTATTAACTTCATAAATATATTAATAGTGTGCCATTATTTCCCAATATGCTTGCGCGATAATCCGTAAAATTGTTAGCAAGCTTCCATTCATACTCGCTTATTAAGCCTTACTGTTCGTAATGTTGACCAAACGCATATTATAATTAAACGCATATTTAAAAATAGTTTGAACTAATAAGCGCATTTGACTGGAAGCTTGCTCACATTTAGATCTTATTAGATTTTATTAGATTTTCTCACTCTCTTTCACCTTTAAAGGCTCAAACCTACTGGCAAATTATTCTGACATCAATTGGCGATTTTTGGACACAAAAATAAGTTTTGAACAGTATGATATAAAATCATTGGTTTTGGTTTGCTGCTTTTAAGATTTCAGTGTAAAATTATGACACACCTACGTTTACATATAATTAATTATGTACAAATAAAGGTTGATATAAGTTGTGGTTGTGTAGTTACTAGTTCTTTAGTTGAAAATTATGTGTCTACATTAGTCAAGGGATAAATGGATAGGTTTTAACAAGAAATAATTTTGGCTTATTATCAAGGATATAGAAAAGGACGATTACCAAAATTACACAGAAATATTCTAACATTTACGATCTGAAGTGGATTCTTACAAAAAATTTGCGCCACTAATCGCTTAGTGGTGCAAAATTGTTTTCGTGAAAAATCCTCCAAAATCACATAAAAAATCTACAAAAATTAAATAAAATCTTATGTTAACCCTTCTATGATTTTGTTTAATTTTTGTAGATTTTTAATGTGATTTTAGTGGTTTTTTTCACGAAAACAATTTTGCCCCACTAAGCGATTAGTGGGGCAAATTTTTTTAAGAATCCACCTCTGAACTATCCGTTATGGGCGGGCTAAAATATTGATGGAAAAATAGAAAAGTTTCAGTTTTAAAACGAATCATAAATGTGATTACTCTATATCTATATTAGCGGTTGTGTCCCTAGAGGCTTTTAGGGGCACTGGAATGGTAAAGGAGGGGGGGGGGGAGTAATTTTTTTCAAGGATCGATCTACTGATAGGATTGTGGTTTCCTCCCCCAAAATAGTTATTCACTTTCCCAGGACCCTTTAGGCTACAATGTAAAGGAGATCCAAATCGGTTCATCTATTATAGAAATCTTTCCGATACACACAGATAGACGTCCTATTACTTTTATATATGAATAGTTTGTATAGAATGATTACAAGGAAACTTGATAATTCTAAGTAATTATAATAATTGTCTAAGACTACAACTTTATTTCAAAGAAACATATAACAAAAACAATTCGTACATATGTACTAATGTAGAATATATCTTATTACTAAATGTCCGTCATTACGTATTCGAACATTCTATCCACAAGAAAGTGTACGTGGGTAACACAATTTTCACGGCTACAATTGTAGATAGAACTTTTTTTATGAGTTTCTACTTGTTGTATTCTTCTTGTCTAAATTGGATTGGCGGTGCTTTTCCTCAAAATGTCTGAACCCATAGAACTCAACACCCCTTCCATAATTTTGAAACATATAAAAAAATAAGGGGCTGGTATTCTTGTCCAGTGCCAATCCTCTCTCTGATGCCATAAACTTGCGGGACTACCCAGTGCCCAATATAACCTAATCTAAACTGACCTAAAGTGAATAAACAAAAATATGAAAATCTACTCCCCCTCCCTCCCCTTCTTTTCAATTCGCCCCAAGAGGTTTGATCAAACCAATTTTTCGTATTTTAGATTTAAAAGAAAATTTAAAAAAGAATTTGGGGGGGGGGGGATTTTTTTTATATATAGACAGACAGACATCGTTCTACTTTGAATTATAGATAATAAATTACATGTGCAGATTTCCTTGCCTAATATGCATGAAATCTTTAACCTTCATCGTCTATCAATCCATAAGAGCTTCTATGAAGGGAATAGTTGTCTCATTTCGATTTCCATCGTATAAAAGCATTATTGACATTAATTTATTAAATTAATAACATTTGATTAATTTAGAACAAGCATACAATGCTATGGATAATAAATGTATTTTAGACTTCATAAAAGTGTTTAATTTCAACAAGATAAACTAATTTCATAGATTTACATTTAGATTATTATTAACATTGATTTATCATAAAACTTTCCCGTTTTGCTTTATTATGCGGTCAACACAACAGACTACTGTTCGAGTAATAGTGGAAATACTTGTTATTATTAAATTTAATTTACTTTTTCTTCAGGCCATTCGTAGTGAATATTTGAAGTTGAAGGGAGTTCTTTTTGCCTGGGTTGAGGGGGTTCATCCACACCCAAAGACAAGAATGATTCTCAAGTAAGATGGATGGATAGGTAGATAGCAAGATAATTAATTAGATCGATAGATAGATAAGATAGATAGATTCTACCTAGACTGACATACAGACGGATAGATAACATATCATACATAACAACTTACATTTTTGTTATCATACTTTAACGTATAGATGGTCGTTTGGAAAGACGGACATACCATAGTTTTATAGAATCAGAATCATTTTCATCTTTTACATAGAAACATTACTAGCTTATTTGTTTAGAATGGGTATTGGAACTAACTTACGGAACTATACAGGATGGAATCTTCTAAATACTAAGTATTTTGTTCAGGTACATATTCTAAAATAAAATCTTCTTTGAATCTAATTGTTTTTTTTCTGTTTAAACCTCTTTGGTTTTGCATCTAAATGGTATAAGAAAAGTAGATTTTCCGAGCTGTTTTAAAAGACTCCTGAAATTTTTTAATATATAAGTATCTATTTCTTGGTACCAGTATGTAATTCTTTCTTCTATACCTGACTAAAATTTATTTTTACAACTGAGCTTCGCTACTTATAGATGTTTTCATCCCTGTTCAGGTATTGTATATTGATCATAACCGAAACGAAGCAACCTTGGAGCTACCACAGGATAAATATTCTGAGGACAAAATTAATCAAATATATGAGGTAATAATTATTTGTATTTGACCCAAGTTTAATGGTTCATGAGCCTGTTTAACAGCTATCAGAAATGAGCTTAACGAAACCTATTTTAATATAGCAACGTTTTTTTAATCGTCAAGCCACTAAACCGATTTAGTTCTGAATTTTGGGGAAGCTTCTTATGATTAATTTTATATTAAAATCTTAGTATAGTTTTAGGCTATTTTTTTGTTCCTAACTTGAAAATGGAAACTTGGTGCTGTGCTTCTATTGACTACATAAGTCTTATTTTGACATGATAACAACATTTTTTAATATTTAATTTTAATTTTAATAAACAATTAACAATATTTAGACCGATACAAAAGATTATTTCAATCATTAACTCTAATAAAACCATATTTAATTAGGCCTACAGAAATATACCAGAAGTTAGAACTGTAACTTCAAAACCTTTCAAGGTACGTATCTAATGATTAGTTTAATAATAGATAGTTAAGGATTACAACATCCATAAAGCGATAATTAAAAAGAAAATTAAACAAAATTGTATGTAAATATGTTTTTAATGGATATATGGACTTTCTGGAATCATTATACCAAGTTTGAAATAAGACAATGCTAACATGTCCAAATTTACGATAAGAGGTACCCGTCACAGATTAATTAAACCCCGAATTTATGATTAACAAAATTAACCTCAACGAATTTTAAATATCAATAATTAGGTTTAGACTGTTACTTTATACCAGTCAATAAAATACGTCTTGGTATGTCCCAATATTTGCCTGTCTAATTGTGCGTCCAACTGTTATTTTTACTATAAAACTCATTATCAAAGTACCACCTACATATGTACATTATGCTCCTTGTTCTGACTTTAATTTTCTGTTCAGCGAAACGGAGTCAAGATATCTGGACATTCTCGTGGGATTTCAGCATTAAGGAACTGTTAAGCTAAACATTTAATTATATTTTGGTGTGAAAATGTGCTGCCAGACGCTTTTCCTATTTAAAGAATTAGATTGTTTATTTTAGACGATTATGGGGTACAATTTTAGCGTTTGAATGTGTCAAACAAAATTTCATCTTAACGTATTATTTCCTGAAAAATTTTCACATTGAGATATTTATCTTAGAAAATTGACCAGGATAGTTTCATTACACAGTTGTTATGGAATACTTTACAGTACACAAAAAATCAAGCCCTTTAAAAATTTTCTTATGCCTATTAAAATTACTTTGTTTTTTTCTAACTATTTTAAAACCTGTTTGGCTTAATCTTACGTCATAGAAGAACTATTTGGGGAGAAGTGGACTATTCCTTAGAAAAGGTAATATTGTAGATTGTTCATCTAAAAGATATATATTTCACCACAATTTTACCCAAATATTGATTACAAAATCAATTGCTAGTTTGTCAGAAGTTTGTCTTTTTATATTGAAAGATAACAAAAATGATTTAACAAGACAAAAAAATATCATTTGTTAATTTCTTGAGATGATCCATAATTCGATTAGAATACATATTTTATCTTAAGAAAAACTATTTAGCTGACTAGATAATTGCCCCTGTACTATTTTACTGGATGTCGGTGTTCCAAGTGATACTGTTTTAAATACCAACTTAGAAAATAATACAGTTTTAACTTATCTATCTAAATATCGAATATTTTTTAGGAGAACTCTTTGGAGGAACTACAGAATGAAACTCGAAATTTGGCAAGATTTGCTCCTCTTTATCATAAAAATAAAAATAGGACTGACCAAAAATACTGGGACACTGAGTGTGACTTTCATTAGACTGGTTCACTTTGCAATCAGTCAGATTTCAAAAGTAAATAAAAATAATAGTGTTTATTTTTCCTGGAAAGAAATATATTTTGCCTACAAAATAAAAAAAAAACGAAAAAAAAAGTTTTCGGCCTCTATATGTTTTTGTAAATTTATTTCTTAAAACTTATGCTTTTTAGAACATGATGTTTTGGCTTTTAAAATTTTTTTTATTTGCTTTAATTTCTATATTGTTTAACAAACTATTATTCTAAATTTGATAAATAGCTAGCTGGTTAAAACCTTAGCTCATTCCTAAACCTTGAAGAAACTTAAAAACATCTTACTATTTTTATTATCGTTTCCTTCGACCAACCTTAAAAAACTATTCTAGACATATTTCTTCGTCGCGGTTTAGATTCAGATCCAGTTTATGTTGTTTGCAAATTCTAAGTCGTTAATATTTAAATTTAAATTTAAATTTTAATATTTATGATTAGTCTTTTTAAAACAAAAGCTATTTCTGCCTTTCTATGTATGATATGTATATTGTATATAATATACATAAAACTGTCTTCCAATATTAAAGTATTATACAGTAAAAGTAAAAATCTTAAAGTTTTACTCCTATGTATTTACCTTAATTACCCTTGTAAAAAACTATCTTTTAAGGTACGTTTAAAAAGAAGTAGAAATTAAAATTTTATATCATTTAAGATCTAGATTAGTTTGCATCTAAGCAATAATTTGAAAATGACCTTTCAAACATAGTTATTCATTTTATCTTTTTAGACCTTAGCAAAGATTTGACGGTTGAAAATATAATAAACATAATTATTCACAAAAGCATGCAAAAAAGATAAAAAATTTGTATAAAATTTTAAAGTTAGGCATCATTCAATTGATTTTGAGAAAAAAATTTTAAGTTCATTTTCAGTTACCTCTTACCACGAAGTTCACCTTCGTCGAAAAACCCCATAATAATTTTGAAGACATTGCTTTTCGAAGTAAACTTTTAACATCTGTCTATAAATTTGTGGAAAGTCAATTTCTGTTTTCATTTCAAACTTCAAGCTGTGTTTCTTATGCATAAAACCAACTTTGTTTAGACCAAAGAATTTTTACAAATTAATGTATGTACATGAAATTATTTTAACAAAGTAAATAATTTATTTTATTTTGTTAAAAAATGTGTTGTTTTAAAATTAATGCATGTTGCTTATGTACTTTTGGGATTTTAGTGCACATCTAAACACGGATATTAACATCTATAAGTAGTGAAACATTAAAATAAAACAAATTCTCATTTAGATATTAGGAAAAGCTAAATTGACAGACGAACAAGAAAAGTTATAAAGTGGATGTTCATTGTAAAGAAGAATCTTTAAACAAAGTATAGAAACCTATCGTAATTATCAGCCAAAAAATCTTTTTTCTTCATTAAATTCAGATTTCCTGTCAAGTGTCATGGACAGACAGACGGACAGACAGATATTTGAAGTATCTTCATTTCTAACGAACCTATGTACATTTAACATTAAAAAGGGTATTTTATTGTTATTATACAAAAATAAATTTGATTAAATGTTTGATTTGTTTTCATGAAAATAAATGTACTTGTTTTTTATGTTTAAATTTTATTTATAAATTGTATTTTGCTCAATAATTTGTGATTTATATTCTATAAATAATTAAAACATTTTCGTGAACACTTTTTTACAAGTTTAAAAGTAACATTTTATGAAAGACTTCGGCACCTCGGGGCTAAAAAAACCAGTTCTAATCTCATAATTGTACTTTCTATATCCGCGGAAGACCGTTTATAATACGATGCGAGAAATAACTATAATCTATGCTTTGGTTTTAAATATAACTCTTCTACCAAACGTTAGTCTAAACACTTTTTGATTAAGATTAAGTATTAATTGGGTTGTACAAAATAACATTATTCCAACCTTACCACTAATAATTTTAATTTTTAGATAGGGATTATTTTTGTTTATCATTATAAATGGGAAGATTAATATGCACCATATCTTAAAATTACGGGTTCAAATTTTGTAAAAAAAATTCTTAATTGTATATCTTAAAGGATATATTGACAAAGGAAAATTTATCGTCAGTTTAGGTTGCCAATATTGACCTCTTTTATTGGTCAGAATCGTTAATCCAGTAGGAGGGGAGTGGTTGGGTTAAAGGAAGTAGTTGGGGGATATCGTTATTTTAACCAGCTTCGAGTATTTGACTTTTTTAGTGTACATAAAAATCTAGTGCAACATCCAAGTAATATTATATAGATTTCTGTCTTCGAAGGGGGATGATAAATCACCCCTTTACTTACCTCCCCTCCCTTGGTCGTTCCTGTTAAAAAATAATTTGCTATTTTGTCATATTTGTTTTCAAAATACAAGTCCCCAGTGCATCAATTATTTAATTTCTTACCCAATGAATTGGACAAAAATGTCTTAATGGATTTTTTTAGAATAATGAGCTATACTTGATGCTTAGAAGCGAAGATACTCTATATTTAGATGTTGTTTGTCCATTCGATTAGAGATAATCTAGAATTAAATCAGATATATGTATATTGAAAAATCCATTTTTATGACTTTTTAAAACAACCTACAAAAACTGCTTTATTTTTAACAGAAATGTCTTTAATAATTTAACAATTATGGATATAACTGTCCTTGTTTTTTTTACAAAAAAAATCCGATGGTATGTTTTTGTTCTCAATGCAAAACTATTATATGACTCTTTGTGTGTCTGTCTGTACATTAATCATGAGAATTGTTCGATAATTGGTGTTTATTTGCTAATAATGAATGTTGATATCCTTGCTCGTTTTTAAAAATGTACTTGTAAAATATCTTCAATTGTTATTTCAAATTGTTTTTCTTTTTTAAAATAAAGATTCTGATCTACTATATTTATTTCTTTACTAATCCTTATCTAAAAGTAACATGATGTGTATGTGTCTGTGTGTGAGTGTGTAGCGAGGGATCTTGCTAAATGCTGAACTGATATGGTTCTACTTTACAATAAACTTCTTATATCTAGAGATGGTTTATAACTATTGTACCTTTATTTAGGGAGGGTACCTTCACCCGCTCAAGAAAATTCGTCTGAGGAAAAGAATATTCCCCCTCCCAATTCTTTTTCTTTTCTTTTGAAGATTAAAATTGAAAAAGTGTGGGGGGTGCTCGATTGCCTCCCCCTTCATGTGCCCCTAAAAGGGACGTAAAGCTATATAGTAGCTACGATCTAAATATTGTTACTAAAACCAACGATACAACAGAAAACATTGTATTCTTTTGAGTCACAATTTAAATAAAAATTCGTTTTGTTTTGCGGCAGAACAAAAATGGTATTATGTACAATTATAAACGTCATAAACTGTAATGACGAACGGTTATTAAGAACAGGGAAACAGCGCTCTACAACCATTTTGAAATGGTATTGAGCCTAGAGAATATTAATGTTAGGCATATATAAATAAGTAAACAACAAAATAAATGGATCAAGTGCAGATAATAACAAAATGTTGCCGGGGTCAATTGTTAAATTTATCAAAATTTTATTGGCTTGCTATGCCTAGCCTCTAAAAAATAGCCTAAAACCAAGATATGTCTAGAAGAACTATTAACTAAACAGCAGACATCAATCAGTCCAGTGTGTTTTAAAGCATCATTCATATAAACTTATTGACAGGATAAGCTTTAGTGATTAAAATTAGGTTTTCTTTTGCTAGTTAAATCTATGTAAAATTAGCTGTTTGGTCCCTAGCAGTCTGTAAAGTTCTTAGTTCTTAGTTATTTTTGTTGTTGAATGGTTCGAATCGTTTAATTGTGAAGTGTACTAGATCCAAATAACAAATTCAAACAAACAAGTCAACATTCCATTCTGACATAAAATTTAATTATTTTACTTTAAAGTTTCCGTTCAAATAGGGATAAAGGAATAGTTATTTATCGCATCGTATAATAGACAGCTTTCCCAAAACTATAAAAATCTACCAACGATAAATTAAAAGCTTCCCGAAAATGTAACCTTATTGGTACAGCTGTTATCTTATAAAAGCGGTTATTTTAAAGAATTCTTAGGAAAAAATTTAAATATTACTTTATAATGTTCCCTTTATTCTCTGATAAAATTGATGTTGTATGGAATAGTAATGGTCCAGCTAAATAATTATTCTGCATGCCACTGCTTACAATCATACAAAAAAATCTTTAAATTTGTATATTCTACATATTTTAAATGGAATTTTAAAGGCTTCCCTTATGAATAAAAATATTTAAATTCTTTGATTTTCATTAATTGACAATGAATTATTACTTTCCATTAATTTCAAATTACAGACCTCTCTATAGATTAAAGGAGCGCAGCTATTTTTATATTGATGTTTTTATAGTACGGTCAGTTGTACGTCTATCCGCAGTGTCCACACAACTTAAACTTTCACATTATCTAGACAGTCTAGACTCTACAGTATCTAGACATTCTAGACTCTACAGTATCCAGACAGTTTAGACTCTACTACAGTATCTTCACAGTTCAGACTCAACAGTATATATTCGCAGTCTAGACTCTACAGTATATGGGCAGTCTAGGATCTACAGTATATACAAAGTCTAGACTCTACAGTATATAGGCAGTTTAGACTCTACTACAGTATATATGAAGTCTTCAGTCTAGACTCTACAGTATATACAAAGTCTAGACTCTACAGTATATACCCAGTCTAGACTCTACAGCATATAGGAATTCTAGACTCTACAGTATATACCCAGTCTAGACTTTACAGTATCTACACAATCTAGACTCTATAGCATCTACACATTCTAGACTCTGAGTCTATAGTATATACACAGTCTAAACTCTACAGTATCTACACAATCTAGACTCTACAGTATCTGCGCAGTATAAGCTCTGTATTCTACAAAGTCAAAATATAACACACTTTTAGCATGTTATTGTTGCGCTACTTATGGACTGACTTGTCTTTGTTAAACTATCATCAATACATTTTTATCTGAATTCAGTTAGATTAGGCAGTTGGTAAAATAAGTGTACATTTAACACTAGCATTAGGAGATAAAAAGCAAATATCTAAAAGAAAATGTTATATTTATTTTTTATATTAAACTTTTTTAATAGCTATTTACACTTTCGTATAGTATGTCTTGTTGAAATCCCTAAGATTCTATAAAAAAACATTTATGTACATCGCTTTTAAACAGTTTTGTAAAAATACCTATAGAAAATACAAGGGGCGCAGTTTTAACTTTAATGATATAAATCATGATATCAGATTATTTTTACACAAATTCGTAAAGTTTTCAATAATGAATAATCAAAAACAATCAAATAATAATATTGTGCATTTATTTAGTTTAAAAACTTCATGTATTATTATACATAATTATTTATTCTATTTTCAAACTACCCCCTCCAATATGAGACTATATGAAGCTTCAATAAAAAGGAGAGCAACATATCTACAGCGGATAGCGAGATCTTTCGGAATAATATACACATACGGACACACATCCTGATACAGACTCTAGAATTTATAGAGAATTTATGCTCCAAATATCTTTCGAAAAACTGGTTAAAATGGTTAAAAAAACTATAACATTTAAATTTTAGAAATTACTTCAGAAAATCTTAATGATTTGTAATTAAGGGTTGAATAGCAAGTTTTAACAAGAATGACACTTTTCATTAGAAGCCAAGAAAAAAAAAGGTTCTAAGACAGACAACCAGGGAGGGAGAAGATAATGGGATGCAAATTTGACTGATCACTTTGGCATGTACAGCAATTCACCAGGGGTGTGAAACCAATAGGGGGTGAATAAAGGGTAAAGTAGGCCTTCTCAATTTCAAATTTAGGGAAGGTGTTGACACCCCATTTCAACCCACTACACTCCCCAACCGCAAGCCACTTACTGACCTCCGAAGTTTTTATATTCATTGACTCAAAAACTTTTTTGCTAGATTAGGATTAACACATGCTGCATAAATGTGTAGCATCAAATAGAAATGGATGGACAGACATAGACACAGCTATATGAAAAGCTGCACTAAAAAACAATATTTCTAAGGCGAGAGAAAGATTAGTAGAAATAACTAATTACTTATTTTATTCAACTGAGGGCACGATGGAATTTTCTAACTGCCCTATAAATGAATTAACATTCAGATAATTTCTTGAAAAAAAAAGTAGGAAGATAATTCGATGTCTAGTGTTTATACGATGAAGGCAATAAATTGTTAAGACTTCAACCGTTTCTTGTTAGTAAAGAATCAATCTATAATACAAAGTAGCTTGATGTCTGTCCGTCTGTCCGTCTGTCTGTCCGTCTGTCTGTCTGTCCCTTAAGATCTCGGTAACCACTGAACCGATCGGATTCTACTCTTCAGGGAATATATCTACTGGTCCTGTGGTGGTTTTAGGCTATTTTCTTGGGGGGTGGGACACCCCCAACCCCCCCAAAAATAAAAAAAAATCCAACCCCCAAAATTTTTTTTTACATTTTTTGTAAAATCTTAGTAACTTGTGATCAAACTGGGCTCTACCCTTCTGGGAATATACCTACTGGTCCTCTGGTGGTTTTAAGCTATTTTCTTGGGGGGTGGGACACCCCAACCCCCCCAAAAATAAAAAAATCCCCACTTCCAAAATTTTTTTTTTTTTTAATTTTTTTAAAACAAAAACCAGTAATTTGGGTGGGGGAACCCCACTGCAACATGGGGCGAAGCCCCCATGAATCCCCGCCCCCCCCCAAAAAAAAATCAAAATATTTTTTTTTTAATTTTAATTTTTGTGTATGCAAACAACCAAGGTCTAATTTTTACGAATTGAAATTTTGTTTATACGGCAAACAACCTGGGTTTAATTTGTACAAATTAAAAATTTTGTGCATAAAGCGCACAACCTGGGTTTAATTTTACCACAGAGTAATTAAACAAAGAATAAATTTTTGAATATTTCTATTAAGGAGGGTTGACTTCCCAAAACTATATAGGGCGAAGCCTCTAGATGCTAGGGGCGAAGCCGCTAGTCTTATATATAGTGCTAAGGTCAACCAAAAGGTATGATATATTTTTTTTAAAACGGATTTTAAACATTTAAAACTTAATGGGGTTTTTATTAGCTATTGTAAAAAATATCAGTTTTGTAGAAACCCACTAAAGTATTATTATTCACAGTAGCTCCAAGCTAAAAGCCAACATTCCAGAAATAAAAACCAGTGCTCAGCAGCCGCAAACAAGCCGCTAAATCACTGCTTTTCAGCTGTTTAAATATATTACACAATGAATGCATTGTCACTAATGATATACTTGATAATAGATAGCAAGACGCATATCGTTTAAGTGTTTTTTTTTAAATAGTATTATTACAATTTTAAACCAAACCTAACTTGTCTAACGGATATCTTAGCTATAAAATTGGTTTTTAAAGTCCTTTTATATTTAATAGCCATATCTTAAAGTAAGATTTTCATAGTAAAAATCTTTTTCTTTATGATTGTGAATAGTATGTAATGGGTTATGTCATTTAGGGTTACTTGAACTTTTAAATGTAATTTTTATATCCATTATATATGTACAAACCAGAGGCGTGCAGAAGGGGGGTGTAAAGGGTTATTCCACCCAAGCAATATCTAAGAGGGTGGATACAATGTTCACTATTCTAAACCTCCAAGGGGGGTTTCAGGGTAAAAAGGCACACCCTCCTTAAATTTAATAGGGGTGTCAAAGAAAAATTTATCGGTTTGCTATTCTCCTATTTTAGGAAGCTTATCCTAGGCTAAGAATTATATTGGGTTGACAATAAATTAAGTTTCCAAAAAGATTTTAAAAAAAGCTCCTGATATATTTTTATACATTAGTAGTGTTTTATACTTAACATACACTTCATCTTTATTTCTAAAAGATAATATTGATGTTACTGTATAAGAAACATCCTTTTTAGAGAGTTCATACAATATTAAAAGTCCTTTTTATTTATTTGTATAAACTGTCCTTAGAAACGCAAACAAAAATAAAGGGCTTACCCTTTAATACGAGCCAAGTCCTTTTTGACTTAAACTAAAAGTTTTCCATGGCCTTTTCAATTTTGAAATAGTAAGGATCTTAAGTAATAAGACCATGGGTAATAGATTAAGTTACATTGTGCGATCCAAATTACGATCAACAGAATTATCGGCGAAAAAGTTTAGACACTTATCAATTTACATCTTAATAAATATTTTAAAATATAAATTCTTAAAGTTTTTCAATCGGCGAATTAGAGAACATGATAATATTTTTATTTTTATTTAAATTTGCTAAATTGTATGTTACAATTCGTCCCTTTTATAGAAATTTTAAGCCTTTTGAACAAAGACGGAGATGTGTTTTATGATAAGCATAATTTTACCATCAAGCATTACAATTTTAGGCAAGCTGACAACTTTATTAGCTACTAAATATAGGAGTTAAAAGTAATAAAAATAATGTAGATTTTCAATACAGTTAATATAAACAATAAGAACAATTGTTTCTTTTTATTACTAGCAAAAGTGCTTCGCTTGTAAGAATTTTTCTTTATTAAGTAATTGTAAGACGAGAGTTTGGTTGTGCATGTGTTGCACTGCCTTGCAATAGCATACAAACTGTTTTGAGGATTATTTATGTTTATCATATTCGAGAAATTAGGTCAAATATAGAATTTTATTCAAGGTATTTCACGACCACTCGGTTGGTTGAATATATTTACAGAGTAGCTTTGCTTTTACAGGAGCACAACTATGCAATAATGGTTCTAGTTCGTCTGTGCCAACATAAAAGCGAACATCAATAAATCAGACAAAAAAGACAAATAAACTAAATGTGTTACGTTTCAGCACTACTCCTGAACATAAATACACAAAAGTCCCAGATTACCATATCATACTGTAAATTTGTAACTCTAACATTTATACAAAAATGAGAAAGCGGAAAAGGAAACGCTGATAAGATCTTTATATGTTTCACCCAATATCAAATGTATAAAAACCCACAAAACAAACTCATCTACAAATTTAAACAACCGACAACATAAATGATAAAATGAAGGAAAAAAATTAAATTAAATTAAAAATTGTAAAGAAGCAATGAGAGTTGTTTTTCCTTTAAAGAGCCCCCCCCCCCCTTTTTTTTGGAACAAATATAACTCCTGCAGGGCCTCTATACCTGTGTGCGCAAAAAACCTACGTAACCTTACCTAGCCTGTTCTAAAGTAAAACATAGACACCCGAAAAACAATCTCCAATTTAAAAAGATAGATTTTTTACGCAAAAAATGGTTTTAATGACATAATTTATCAATAAATAAAAAAATATGGATTTATTTTAGCATTAACCCTTTACTGTCGGGCCCCTTGCCGCACCTTAATCAGTCGGGAGGGGGGGGGGGGCGTTCAACGCCCCCCCTCCTATTATCTCAGTTCCTATTAGAGCTAGAGGGCTAAATTTTTTTGTTCAAGTCCCCTGTTTGATAATGAATTTCCGACCTCCTATATGTCTAAGTCAATTTTCGCTTCCTTCACCCTTTTATTTAACAACCTTTGTTTTTAGGTCTTTTTTTACTTAAAAATTTCAAACGGCTGTAATTTTCTTATTTTTGAAGCTAGAAGAACAATTTTTTAAAGAAAATGTTTATATTTATGTAAATTTTACATTATAAATATCAAAATATAAATTTCAGCGGCCGCAGCTGTACTTGGCAGCTGCCAGCCGCCGCAGTTGGCGGTCGGCGGGAAAACGGCGGCGGATCTTTATGAAATTTTAATACGTTATGTAGACATGTAAGAAAAGCTTAAGTTTAAAATTTGAAGTCTCTAAGTCAAAAATTGCGACCACAGGAGCCTTTTAAAGATTTCTGGAGACCTAGAGAATCAGGACCTGCAGGACCATACCTGGAACCTGAAAGTGACTTGAACAACTGTATTTCATATAAGGATGTACTACTAGAGGATATTTTAGTATTTTAGTATGATAAAATGCTTTGTTTTAGTCAAAAAAAAAATACAGTATGACCCTCGAAAAAGTACTTTTAAGGGTATATACTATACAGTCCTTATTTCTTAATGTATCACAAAAAATAGCATATGTCCTTGTTCTCTGTACATTTCCACACAAACATATATAAAAAAATTTATTTTACCTCTATTAACACCGGAGATTTTTAGAGCTAAAGTTTTGAAAAAGTGACTGAGAAAAATAATTTTTTTTTGTTTCCCACTATTTTTGGATGGTTACATTATGTCTTTCTGGTAACTGAAGAATGATAAACAAAGAAAAACATGGTAACTAATTATTTCTTTTTATTCCACCAAAAAATATAAAGTTTTAAAGGCAAAAAATACTACTGAATGAATTGATTATTTGCAAATGTCAGGCTATTTACTTACCCTTATTTAAGAAAAGGATTAATTATGACAGTTGCTCCGCCCTCTTTTTTGACATCTCAATCACTTAATAAGGGGTTAATTAAGCTTTTTAGACTAAAAAATCATTATAATGTAATTTTATTTTCCTTATAACTTTTTTGTTATTAGAGTTATGATTATGAAACAAAAACAATATTCCTGCTATATTCATAAAAATTTATTTGGTTTTTTAATCTAAAACAATTTTGCCTCATAAGTAAGTTTTTCAAAATATCATTACACAAGAAAGACTCAAAAATAAGTGTAAAAAAAGACTTTTAACTTAAAACCTAAATTTTTGTTTCATTTTTGTATAAAGTTTCTGCTAGTAACAAAAATAATAGGATTTCTATCTTAATTTTGCCAAAAAAGTCAATTTATGTTAAAAGTTACTTTTTGCTCAGTCACTTTTTCAAAACTTTAGCTCTAAAAATCTTCAGTGTTAATGGAGGTAAAATAAATTTTTTTATATATGTTTGTGTGGAAATGTACAGAGAACAAGGACATATGCTATTTTTATGATACATTAAGAAATAAGGGCTGTATACCCTTAAAGATACTTTTTCGAGGGTCATACTGTATTTTTGCTTTTTACCTGGATGATCCTGCCAGGTATGCTGGCATCCTGTGCCCGCCAGGATGGAGATATTAAAAAATTCTAACTCACAGTTATGTGTCATACCCATACTTAAAAAGTCACGCAGTTTGGGCTCTTTGACACACAGAAAATGAGATAGAAAAAACCGGAAGGGGGGGCGTTCAACGCCACCCCCCCCCCCCCCCCCCCCGACCGTTAACGGTTAAAGATAAAAAGTTATAAGGTTTTTTGTCTGAAGCTTTAGTTTTTGATAACTTCATACCCAAATAAGTTCTCATTTTCAGGAAAGCTTCATATAGGTCTCAGGGTGGTTTTTGTTTAAATTCAAGACTTGGAATGGTTTTCACTATTTTTTGAATCGTCAATACTGAGTCTCTAGATGCTAGTGGCGCAATCACTTATTAAAGATAAAATAGTTGCTGCGCTTTTAACTGTGTCTATTAATTTAATTTTATTAATACATTCCCCTGTATTAGTACTGTCTAAAAGTAATTAAAAGAAAATGAAAAACAAGGATGGCAACATCCATAAGTATAAGTATAAATAGTATAAGCTAAAAAATTATGAATGCATATCGGAAAAAATTACTTTAAAGCAGTGTCATACAATAAACATCAATCTTGATAAAAATAGGGAAATCAGGAAACCTTAAAAATCACGCAACCTTAAAAATCAGTAAAATTTTAAAATCTAGAAATCGATCTAGCATCGCAATTTATAGACAAATCTAAATGTAACTTGATAAAGAAATGTAAAATATGAGCATATTCAATTTCCTGATAATTTCAGCCGCAAATCCTGAATAGGAGTCGAGAAAATCACAAAAACATAAAAATCTAGGAATCGATCTAGCACCCCAAACAACAGACAGATGGACAAAACAATGCATAGATTAGATGAGCATATGTTATAAGAATATTAACTAAAAATTTCAGCTGTCTATCTTTTATAGGAGCCGAGAAAATCACGTTTCCCCCTACTTTGTCTCAGACGGACAGACGGAGAGACGGACCGACGGACGGACATTTCGAATTTTAGAGTAGCTTCACTACTAAAAAACCGTAGTAATTATCAATCAAAATTCTTTCCCAATTAAAGCTTAATTATTATTGAAGAATCGTGGGGTAATAATCAGGAATAGGGGGATAGGACAATAGATATAACCTAACCTTTGGTCACCAAATTAAACTTTTAATGACAAAACATCAAAATTGATGGTTTGTCTTAGCGTTTGCCAGTCCTATCACAACAGTTAGTTACAATACCAATTTAGAATATAATATCACTGTACTATTGGAGTTTAAACCCAGAATGAATATTCATGTAATGAAAAGCTGTCATCTAGGAAGTGTTTAAACTGAACTACTTAATTTGGAATTTCTAATACAACTTTTTTATTACTTTAATGCTGTGAACCCTGAAAGAACGTATAGACCTGTGTATAATTAGGTCCATCAATAGAAATATATTCAACATTCAATACAATTAATCATCAAAAATAATTTAACAAGTGTTTTCTTAAAAGCATAATTTTTAAATATAACTTAGTAAAAAGTGTTTACAATGGAAACAAGAATGGTAACATTCATAAGTAGCGAAGCACATAGATTTAAAAGAATTCTAATAATCATAAAATGTCGAAGTTAATTAAGTTTAACTTCCAAAAGCCCAACATTTTAACTAAAACAATAACAAGTTTTAACTGTCTTCTAAAATAGAACATAAAAAAATGGCTGTACTTTAGAAACACCAATTATTTTAACTCTTTTAATATAAAAGAATGTAGGAATCAAATAGATAAACATATTTCAATTTTCAAAAAAAACTAAAACATAGTAAAACAAAGTAATAAAATGTGTGTCTATTTATCTTCTTGGTTTTTAGGAAAGAAGTGAAAATTATAAGCAGAAGTAGATAGCTTTAAAATTCATTAAAAAAACTGACAGCATCCATGAAAGCAAAGAACTGCAATAAATCAACTATAGATTAAAAACATTGATATTGAAACCTTTTGTACATACCTAGTTAATTACCTTGTTGTATAGGTTAAGTAATATCCAACAGACAGCCAACCCTTTGATTCCACGACCTTTGCCTGGAAGTCCTACCAGTGCACGGTATTGAGTCCAAGCATCCCACCTGCTCTTACTATTAATGATTCGTGTTGGACATAGTAGCAATAGATACCATTTTTAATGTCTTTAGTATGACGCTACACCTTCCTGACTTAACCCTTACAGATCGGGGGGGGGGAGGGGGCGGGGGGGGGGGGGGTCATATTGACCCCCCCCCCCTCTAGTTTTTTCAATGTCATTTTTTTTGTAGGTAAGATAGAGAGTTGTGACTTCATGACTTTTTGAGTTTAGTAATTATACGTCGGCAAGAGTTGATCTTATAAAATCCTAAAATTTGGTGATCCTAGCTCTACGGCTGTTTTAATATTTAGCGGCTGGCCGCTAAAAAGCGGCAAAGGAGCGGTCTGACCGCTATGACTAGAAGAAGTAATTTTTTCTAAAAATACACATGAACCACCAGAAATTTTTTTTATGTCTCTAACTGTAACAGGAGCCGAGATAGAGTGGGGGGTCAATATGACCCCCCCCCCCCCCCGAATTATTAAGGTGGGAATTGGGGCCCGATCTGTAAGGGTTAAAGATGTTTAGACTATGAAAAAAGATTAAATTAATCTAACACTTAAATCTACCATTCAATTCAAATAGAACGTGTAAGGCAAAAAGTTATACAAAAAATCTTTAACAATTAGACTCTGTAAGTTATAAGTTGTTAATGCAATCAAGCAAGAATTTGAACAAAAAGAGCGATGACATCTGATAACGATGACAATTTTTGGAAAAATCATATAGAGAAAGCAGGTCTATTAGATATTGACAACCCTTCACCTATCTTCAGCATGCCTTGAGAAATAAAAAGTAATGTCTCTAAAAGTAAAAAAACGATAGCAAACCAACTTACAGTTTTACCAATTAATATAATTATTTGTCCATTAAGATTTCACACAGGGCCTTAGATATTGTTGCAATTTTATTGTTGCAATTGTTCAATCATTCATTAGATATAGCCCCAAAAATATGGAAAAAATCTTGATTAATTGACAATAGTTGGCTGTTACATTCAAATCAATATTGTGTATTATAATGTGAACACTGTGCTTTAATAAAAGATACATGTAAAAAGTGTGATTACAATAGTATACTGTGGCGATAATTCGAATAAAAACCAAGCTAGAAAGAAAAGTCATGTTCGTACTTACCTATTAACAGCATTGATCCTCTATAATTTGAAATTTGGGCATCTAATTATAAATGAAAGGAAGATGGTTATAGTCCCTCCACAGATTATGACGTCACACGATAAAATAACCAATGAGAGGCCAGCTTAAATTTTACCATTGGTCAATTACAGTGTATACTGGCCTCTCATTGGCTATTGTATCGTATGATGTCATAATCTGTGGAGGGACTTGAATCATCTTCAAAGAAAGTTAAAGGATTTTAATTAAATTTTAGGCTTGAAATATGAATTATAGATGCGTCCACATAATTAGGCTACGATGACGTTTTTAAAGTTCAATATTTCTCCAATTATTTCATACAAGAAACTATAGCTGCGTTTCTTATGAATTTAACCACCCTTATTTTATAATTGTCCAGAGAGGTATGATATGTAAGGAATGTTAATACAGACAGTTAGAGCCAAGAACTATTATAGTTTACTATAGAGAGGTATGATATGTTAGGAATATTAATACAGACAGTTAGAGCCAAGAACTATTATAGTTTACTATCGAGAGGTATGATATGTTAGGAATATTAATATAGAGAGTTAGAACAATGAATAAATAAGAATGAAAAGTCCGTATACAAAGTTCTTGGATCTAACTGGTATTTACTTTTTGCTTCGTTAGTAATCTAATTGATTTTTTGCCATCCCAGTAGGTTATACTCAGCTATATCAATTAAATTTGTTATCAAAATTTAAAAATATTCTAATGTTTGTCCGTCATCCCAAAGGGAGTAGCTTATTGTGTCTCCAAAAAGTGGACAATTTACGTCAGTTTCCCCTCTAATATCGTCAGAAAATTTATCTACTTTTTTTGAGAAACAATGAGCTGCTCCAGATTCCCGAAAAAGAATATATGCAGCAAATCCATAGTATTAGTCAAAAGTTGACCAAGTTTATTTGCAATTTAATATCTCACTGAAGCATTTACTTATTTATTGTGTAAATGGCGATGTCTGTAAAGATTAGACAATTATTAAGGAAAGTCCATTCTGATATATTTAGACATAATAAACAGCATTCTATACTTGAGATTTATATATTGAATTCAAAATAAAGCACATCAAGCATGATAAGATAATTATAGAGTAGCCCCGATGATAAAAGTATAAATAATGTTATCAGATGACAATACAATTTACAAATTCTTCCATGCCATATTTGAAGCCGTATAAAAAGTGCTTCTTTCAATTTTGATTGATTTTTGCCACCCTTTATAGTAGCGTAGATACTTTATAATGCAGAATAATTATGCCTTAATTTACAGTTTTTTTTAAAGAACAAACAGTTTTTATTTTATGTAACACAAATCGTTGAATAAATTATATGTAACCAAATAATAATTGTTTTCTTGCAGTAGCAAAGATCCATATCTTTATTACAAGTAAAACAAGGATGAGATATTCCAAAAATTAACTTAATTTTCATCTATTCTTGAGTATTGCCGATGACACGAAAAAAAAGCGAGTAGCTTCGATTGTAAACATATAGATCATGTAAATGAACGTAGGAATCATCTAAATATCTGAGGTGTCTGAGAGAAAAAAAGAAAATTATATTTGATTGATTATATGAAAAGAATTTTCCCCTTTCATTAAGAAAATATTTAGGTTATAGGGAACAGAAATATTAACATTATGTTTGTACATTGAAGAAAATATTTTGGTTCTAGGGTAAATTAGAATTGATGCCCTTAAATTATATAAAAAAATGTTATCTTTAGAAAACACAAAAAGAATATTAAACTTTTAATTTACGTATTTGCAGTCAACTGCTTTAAGAGCCATACAAAAAAAAATATGTTATCTTATTTGCTATTTTAGAAATACAATTTTCTGACTGTTTTGTATAATAAGAAAAGGCGAAAAAAATGTATTATTAATGATTATTGTAAAGAATGATATGAATGTTTTTGAATAAATTAAACAAGAATGGTATTAAAGCACAGTAATAATAATCTAAGAAAATGGTGAAGTTAATGTTCTTTTCATTAAAATATTTTACATTTTCTAATAAGTAGCATCAATTGCTGTAATACAATCATAATGGTTTCCGTGTATGTCGAGTATTTAGAATTTGACAATAGCTGACACATTATAATGACATTATGACAATATTCTTTTGTTAATGATATTATAACTGGATTTCCAAAATAATTCCTTCCATTTTGTACAATTTTGCTAATTTATAGTTGCGAAACCACTCTATAATTCCGTATGTCCGTCTGTCAGAGACAAAGTGGTTTGAGTATTAATGCAACTGTAACCAACAACTAAATAAGTTGGAAAAAAATTCTCAAAGGTTTCGTGATTTTGGGGGACAACGCTTCGTTGTAATGACGAACGATTTATCTGACCCACAAATATTATTTTTTAATTATTTAGCTTGTTAGACATACATTACTTTTGCTATAATTTGAAATATTACAATTAACAGAAATCTCAATTATCGGGCTAATACAAAATCAGTGTTCAGTTTGTAACAAAATTACGTCCATACGAGAAATAATTACTAAATTTACAGCTGTCTAGTTAAATTGTCAAGTAATATTTCTATTTATGAATAATTTGTAAAATTATGTACAAAAAAAATATTTTCACGTTAAAATACACAGAGAGGGGGCTTTTTAAAAAGATGAATATTGCAAAAACTGTATTTTGCTCATAGTGCTTTCTCAATTAAGCAAAAATTACCATATAAAATAACGCTAAGATGAGAGTCAGGAGGGAGAAACAATCTATACTTCTTTCTTCTTCGTCTTAATTATAATCTACCAAAGTTCCCATACCGATTAAGTAAGATATTTTAAACTTTCTTGAAGCTAGATTTTGCAACAAACTAAAACAGGCTTCTTCGTAGGAAATCCTATTCGCAATATTAAAAATCTGCGGTACTCTTTTTGCTTAATCTTAAATCTTGGCCCTTTTTAGGTGATTTAATCAAAAAGCAATGCTTTATAGATAGCTACGACTATTCTATAATTTTGGCATGTTCCCATGTCGTCTGAAAATAAAATGAAATCAGTATTAAAATATACAATTACAAGCGGATGTGCACCTATAGTATCTAAAAGGGTATGGGGAAAATAGCATATATCCGCCACAAAACTTGAATCTAAAAGAAATTGTCTAAAACCATGCATCCTGGGAACAATGTGAAGCTTTCGTAAAAACCTAAAAACTGGTTTTATTCTTATGACTTTTCATTTTAATTTCAACGGAAAGCTGTCTATGCTATGATGCGATATATGACTATAAAAATATTTGTTTTCATTTAATTCTTCCTTTTTCCTATAATGCAGTGATTGTAAGATTGTTATCATGTGAAAATTGCTTTATTTATAAATTTTTCTGCTCATGGTGTTTTGGCTACCAAAATTGTCTTGCACTAACCAAGATAAAGTGGAAAATAAATTCTTTTTAACAATGCCGATTTTAATAATTTAAACAACAAGGCCTACCATATGAACATGGCAAGCGTAGCAACGTTATTTTAGATAAAAGAAAAGTAAACTGTTATATAGAACTGAATATCACAAAGAATAAGTCAATCACAATTAGTTAGATATAAGTAATAGCAACACTTTTTGAAGAAAATGATTTTTAAAACAAAATAATTTTGCTTATTATAAACCTAATGATATTAAAATCTTTATATATCTGCTTTTGATAATTTAGTTTTGACAGGGGGTGTACTTTTTTAACATCAAAATTCCTAGAAGTATCAAAATCTTTTTTATATGAGTTGGACATTTTTTTTAGAATGGAGTGGGACTTGAACAGCTAGTTGTTTAGCAATATAACTAATAAATCTAAAATGTGCATTTCTTTAATACAGCTTCTATTGTATATATAACAAATTACTGTAAGTATGTCTCATCGATAATCCGATAAATATTTTTTTTATTTAATCTTTTAAAATCATTTTTAAATGGGCATATCATATTTTTATATAGTTAGGCTTCAATTGACCATGGCTCGTCAGCCGAGCCTCAGCCAATAAGCCTCAAATTTAAATCCGATTGTGCGCAAAATTTTTTGAAACGGTTTAGCCATCCAACTTAATTTTAAGTTCTATTATGACATGACGATTTCACCAAAACCTTTATGCGTCTGCCTAGCTCTGCTTTTAAATTTTTAACATGATACTTTATAAGTAGAGTTTGTTGTTTAGATTAAACTATTTCTCAACTTCTATGGTTTTTAAAATTCATATTTTGATGAATGTCGTGCAATTTGATTTTGCTGTTTAGAACTTGCTTTTTAACACCACACTTTGAAGAGGGCCATGCTATTTTTTTCAGTATTATCTCCATTCTTATCTAATTCCTCACTCATTAGGGGGTCAAAATATTCTCTTGGCTAAAGAAAAGAGTTAAAACAAGAATAATTATGTACATAAATTAGACAGCAATATAATTTTTTTGTGTTGGAACTTATATTCTGGGAAAATATGGCCTAAGATGGAAGCGTGGACAAACTATCTTAGGGTTGATTTTTGAAAACTGTTAAGCTAATTCGAGTTTATTATAAATACATTTACTTCTTCACCAAATAGGACAAAATTATAAACTGTCAGGGATCTTAAGCGATAGGACAATGGACGATAAATAGATATTCATCCCTAATGACGAAAGACAAAATTACCCCTTCTGTTGATTAAAATAATTGGTTGATAATATGACCAGTACTTGGTTGGAATTTAAATTCAATAAAAGAAGCCAACAATAAGATAACGTGGATGTAAGTACCTGTTTTATTTACAATTTAAACCCCCCCCCCCCCCCATGTAAAGGTAGATTTACATTAGAAATAGGTTTATTTATCTTCGAGGTTATCCTGTGTTTAAGATAGGCATATCGGTTTTTGAGATGGATGAGACTAATCGTGTGTTTTAAAATTCCATGTCATTGCTTGTAATTTGTTTCAACTTTAACCTTGAACTTAAATAAGCAAAAAAACAAAACAAAAAACATTGTCAAGGATATTTTAAATACTCTACAAGGGTGGCCCCGAAGAGTAATGTTAAAAGAGTGTATCTGATAATATAGTATAACACATGTAACTGAATATAAGTTTGAGTATTCTATGGAAAGGCCTTAAACCAAACCAAATACATAACTTTCCTAAAGGTTGTTAACATTTTTTTCGAGATCTTACTTAACAATCTCAAGCGTATCACTCTTGAAATATTTACTTTCTGTTTATGGCTCTAAAAGGATGGATGGGGTATTTTTGTGAAACAAAAACAGGGTTATAAATATGCAAGCATTCACAACAAAGATTGATAGTACTGTGCCAGGCATTCAAAGGGATAAGAAAATTGTCGTTAAATTGATGTACATCCCCAATGTTATTACACAAAATTACCCCTTTTTTAGATTTCAATAAATGGTTGAAACGTTTGGACACTCAACTTAATAAAATAATCAAAATTAGTTAAAAGTCCCCAAATTTTAAAGAAAACGTTATTACAAAAATTTTGGGGACTAGTGTAATACCTCTCTCTCTCTCTGGTACTGTATACTGTATAAAGAAGGGGTGTTTACTAACTGTAATATTAGGTTTAAAATATGTGCCTATAAACCCTTCCAAGGGGCTATCTGTGTTTAAAGACTTTGATAGAGCCTCTCTGACATTATCAGCGGTTTCAGAGATTTTGTCCACACGTTAACACCAAATAGACTTTGTACCAACATAAACGATATTGAATATCTAAAAGATTGGGTTGATTTTTTTTACTTTTTAGAGTATACATATAGCTTTAAGTCTTGCTATTGTGAATATGGGGTGAGGGGGGGGGGGGGGTGAAACTGAGGTTGGTCTACTGTCGATTTAAGTATTTCTACATAATCCCTGTCAGGTATATAATCCTTTCTCAAAGATACCCCTTCATTATTATTTTACAATGGCAAAAAATTAATCCCTTTAACTTAAGTTAAGGTTTAAAAGTTAATAGATAACAGTAAAAATATAACATTACTTTAAATAGCTCAAAATTGAAAAGGACTACTCTAAAATTTCAATGATAAAAGTATATTGACGTAGGATATCATGCATTATAGAAGAATTACAAGAGAATCTTCATCTAAAAATTCATTTAGCAGTCGTAAAAGATATATTGGTCTTTCAGAGAAAGGCAGGCAAACAAGTTATAGGAATAGTATAGGAAGTTATGGTAAAGGGGCTCTTTAGTCAGGAAAATAAAACAAATAATAAACCATATTTCTTTAAAAAGGCAGGCAAAGAAATCTAATTACCCACAAACATAATTTAATACGGACTAACGCACAGACGGAAATTCACCCCAAAAGGTTAAACCTATAAAAAATCAAAACAAAGTAAAAATAAAAATAATCCCTTTACACTTTTAAGAATAATTTTGTGGGAATATTATACGTATTTTGCAGGGATATTCAATCGCCAATCACTTTTAAGTTTTAAAAAATATCTGAAAAGAACCTACGGTTATAGTCCCTTTCGTGACAACGCCCCTTAAGGGGCGTTTCGACGCATTTTTACAGTTGCTTTTGATAGGTTATTTCAGGTTAGGTTAGGCAATTGGCCCCGAATGGTTAGAGCCCCATAGAAACATTAGAAAAACTACTGTGAAAATACGACGAAGCGCCTCTTAAGAGGCGTTGTCACGAAATGGAATATATCCGAATCTACTGCTATGTCAAGTTCGTGACACATCAATAGTAAGTGTAGGGGGAATGAACAGGTGCAACTTATTACCATGCACATTGCACAGGTTGTTTTTCAGAAAATTTCGTTTAATGGTTGGTTGTCTGTTAAGTGTGTCTGGATGTTTAGACAGAAATGGATAAAATTGATACTTGGTTGTTGGACCTAACGTTCCAGTTCCTCTTACAGCCTTGCCCACAAGAGGTAATTAACAGATTAAAATAGAACTCTAATAAAAAGCGGCTGTCCACCCCTTTAATATTTTGTGTTACTTATGCTACACAAGCTTATGATTAATCATATTAAATTTCATTTGAATTATGGAATTATATTTAGTTATGTTATGAGAAAAGGGTATTAACAATCTACCTTCCCTTCAAAAGACTCTCTTCAATTTATTTTTCTCATCATAGAAATACGATTTTACTAATTTTCACCTTTGTCAAGATGTATTATGTAACGTGATAAGTTTGCCTGCTCATGTGTCAAGGCATTTCTCATGCTATGTTTATTAATTATTTTCTTTTACCAAAGCAAATGACAGTTCTCTAGAAGTCATAACAAATATTTTTGTGACATAATCATAGAGTTGCTATCCCAACAATACCATACCTTAATACCCTAGGCATCACCAATCCTAAACCTATTCATAGGAATCATTAAAATGTGTAATACAATTATGTTTTAAATTTACGTCCTGGACTTGTGATAAAGATTGCAATGAACAAGTTCTAAGAACAAAAAGAAACATTATCAATTTATAATACTTACAAAATATTCTAAAGTCAAAGAGTTTCCAATAAAAAAAAAATTGGGAAAAAAGAGATTTTTAAGAAACAGGAAGTTAAAAAGTGAAAAATACACCTCAAAGAATTTCCGAATAATTCCTTTAAATGGGGTGAAATGTGAGAAATATAATTAGTTAAATCTTGCTGGATTTTAAGTAAAAACAATTAATATATTAATCCTGATACATGCACAGTACTCTTTTTTTGGGCGCCTACCTTAGTACCTATAGATAATAAGAATAATGATAAACTTAGTAATTCATTACCGAATTTAATGAAAAAGTATGTTTTACGTTTGCAAAATAAATTTCTATTTTAACAAGGATAAGACAATTTTAAAAAGTCAAAGCTTTAACGTATTAACAACAAAATTCCGTTACAATTGAACTTTTATTGAGTCAATATTCAATAAAAAGTGTCTGATTTAAAATGGACGAATATACATTTTTTGTTAACAAAGAATACCTTTAAAGGATTCCTGCATGATTTAAAAAAACTCTTATGGGGGATGGGTTGGGGGTTGGATTACATATCGAAAACTTAATTATGTATTATGCGGTAAAGCTGTTTACGAGTTCTTCAAGGAAACACGTGCACGTATATGCATATATATAGGCATTTTAGTAAAAAAAAAAAAATTTGTGTGTCAATGTCTAATTGAAACATATTTTGCTAAATTTCATTACACATAAAATGTATGGCAAAATAAAGCTAAAAATTGTATTGTAAAAATGTTTACATTTAACATCTGTTGTAACTAAATATCCTTTGTCCTAGAGTACTTAATAGCAGGGAGTAAGGGATAAACTATAGAAGATTATTTGATTGTCCCCCACACTCTTACCAATATTTGAGATATCTTTTTATCTAGAAAAGATTTAGAAGTGCTTCATTTACTTATTGCTAAAAGATTATATTAACTTGACATAAAAGACAAAACTTAAATATCTATAATACAAAGTAGAACGATGTCTGTGTGTCTGTTTGTCTGTTTGTTTGTTTGTTTGTAGTGAAGGATCTCGCTAACCGCTGAACCGATCGGGTTCTCCTTTACAGGGTAGCTTTTCATAGGTCCTGGGAAGGTTTATAACTATTTTCTTGGGGGTGGGACACCCCCAACCCCCCCAAAAAAATTTAAAATACCCTCCCCCCCAAAAAAAAGCCGCTAGTACAACTATAAAGTAGTAAAAGTTTTTTATGTTAATAGATCTAGGAAATGACATTTCATAGAGCTATGGCTTTAAGGGACGCTTTATTCCAGCTTATTGTATTTCAATGAATGCATAATAGCATAAATCTATCATTTCTTAAGCTTTAGCCGTTTTTGAGATCTTAATGGATACTCAAACATATACCAAACTTTTTTGTCCAATGATACTATTATTCCTTTTCCCATGCCAAATACTAAATATATACACATGATTGGACATATTTGCGCCAAAAATTAATGTCGACTTATTTTAAGCACTAAACATTTGAACATTTTATTTCAGCCTACCACATATATCAATGGTGATCAGTTCTTGCACTAGTGAATTATTAAAGAATTGACTATAGATATTTTGTAGTCAAAAAATTACTTCTGAGACTATTTTTGCAGTGCAGTGTAAAGGTTTTAAACTGTACTTACAATTCATTTTTAATATTGTTCATCAATTTAATTGTCCTTCAGACTGTCGGGTGTTCGTCTGAAGTTATATTTGAAGGTTATCTCGATTCCCCCCAACCTATGTATCCTTATTAGTAGCAAATCTGCTCTATAATTAATGTATAAATGTCCTTATATCTGTCCGGAGTAAATAACAATGATGTTCATATGCAAAAGAAGAAAACAAAAATAGTATATTATTAATTATTTCCTAATATATAGTTTTATATTTATAAGGTTGTTTATGAAATCAAAATAAACTGTAATACAACTGTAATATACAAAAAAAAGGTTATTTTACTGTTCAGTATGTTTGTATTAGAAAATTTTGCGCCATTTCTATATACTACTTTAGGCTCGGCACCCGATTTTTAGTCGGCTGCTGCGCATTAATTAGAAAATGAGTGTTTGATAAGTAGATTCATACTGAAAGAAAGGTCAGCTGCTGAATTTCTTGCTTCCAGACCTTTTGCGATTATCCAACTGCTTCTCTCATCCGAAGTAACCTTCTAACTGGTGGCTATAACTGCTGATAATCACAGCTGTATATTGCATCTCTTTTAAATTATTTGCAAATTTAGCAACGGCTACCGATTTTCCTTAATTGTGTTCGTTTGAAATATTAAAGCTTAAATTGATGTTGGCTGCAGTTAAGACTTGGGGTGCTGAGCCCTGTAAAGTATCCTTATCTGATTTGCTTTGTATTTTCTGAGTCTAGGTTTGGAATTAATCAAGGTTTTTCAATCAAAGTATCAATAATGTGCAAAATAATCCTTCTTTTTTGTTTAAATCAGAGAATGTTAACAAATTATTTTAAAAGGTAGGCATTCTATACAAAGGTCATGCAATCAAAGGATTGGTTGATGTTTTTTATTACTGAAACTAATGTACATATATCCAATCTTACAATTTTATTTTTTTTATACAATATACATCTACTCTTCTCATTTATATAAAATTGCTATTGTTGTACTACTTATAGATATAATTGTCCTAGTTATAATAACTTTGGTATCAATAATCCTAAGTCACGTAAAATGATAAAATTATACAATATATAAAATATATATTTATTGGGGAAAATAGCATTAAGCTATATTGGTTAAATATAAAAAAAATATATATTGTACATTTGTTTACTAAAAAAATATTATGAAAATAGTTATTTAACGCATTGTATTATAGACAGCTTTCCGCAGACATTTAAATAAAAATTATAAGATTAAAACTAGTTTAGTTAGCCCCCCAGGTTTACAAAACAGGTATTAATTATATGTTTTTTTGTTTTAATATTCGCTCTAATACGATACTATACATGATTTTTCAGTATGTCTAGCTGATATTAATCGGTTTTGAAGCCATACAGGAATTAGTTTTCTTTCTATTTTTAATTGATTTAACATTTAATGCTTTTTGATTAACAATATTGTCTTTCACAAGAAAACTTGCATTTGCATACAAACTTTGTTAGTAGATACGCTATTAAAAAAGACTTTAATCAAATTCATGATTTTCATCTTAACCTCCAACATGAAAAATAATTTTTTCCACAAAAGAAATAAAACGGTTCAATTTATCCTGGTTCATCCAGAGTTGCAGGCATGGATAGTACAACGTATGAGAAATAAATCTTTCTTCCAAATTATTGAGTGGTAAATATGGCTTTATATTATAGCAATAAAGACTTTGAGAGAAATATTTAATTTTATCATAATTGTCTTATCCCTCCCTGGCCTTATCTTAAAATATTTCGGTCCCATTTTTTATTTTAAGTTGTTTTAGTGAATGCAGTTTATATAGAAGAGTTCTCTTGATGTTGCAGATTTTGCAGTTTTTATACCTTACAGAGTAACTCACTATTTTCATCTGGTATATAAAAAATCAGCCATAGCAGATAAATATGAAATTTGCTTTAACCAAACAAGGCTTGAAGTTAAAAATTTGAAAACCAATTATTGCTAAAATTTCCAAGACATTTTCCGACCTTTTATACTGATTAAAGCTATCTTTGTGTCCAGTAAGTTCTTAGAATGGGCAAGACTATTCCGGTCATGTGACTATTTTACTCTCTAACACAAATTTTAATAATTGAGATATAACAACCTTTGTCTTTTATATAGGGACGAGGTTATATGTAGCTAAAATAATAGGTATTAGCCGTTTGGTTTGCCAATAAAATTAGAAATATTGTTTGAACTCTTGCCTGCTACCCTCATCCCGCAGGGAATTTAATTTGTTAAGAATTTTTGGATGCATTTGCCCCATGCAGTTCTGTTTTTTAAACTTATTTTCGGGGGTTGCAGCAGTTTTTTTTAAAATAACTTTGCTCGCCCTAATGGTTGTACGTACGTTCAATACATAAGTTTGTGTTCATTTAGATAAGTTTTTTAATTATCAAGTCCTTCGTCTATTTAATGTGCATCATATTAGCCAAGCTATTATCATTAAAGGGTTTTGTCACTAAAGGAGATGTATTTATCAACACACACCCTTCCCCTGAACAGATTTATATTTTATTCTAATATAAAATAATTTATTTTTAAGCGGTGGTCATTTAGAAGAGTTAATTTTCTAAGCTTTATTAAAATTGTTTAATATTTCTGAAAAATAAAAATTTGATTAATAAATGAATAAATTGCTTTCCTTTGAATCATTTCATTCTTGCTCACCTTATTTTCTGGTACTTAAATTTACCAATCAAGAAAGTTTTCAAGTACATAGATGGATAGGACAATTGACAATGATTTGATTTTACCATTAATCTGAAGTATGAAATACTACTATAGTTTGCGTCTAATGTTGTCAGCCTAGTAAAGCATTGACATAAAAGGACACTAAATTAATCTTCACCCTAAATTTAAACTGAGAATTTTTGTAGGGATGCTGGGGTTAACCAATGGATTCTAAACTAATCATCCACAGCCCCCCTCGCCCTAATTCGTAGGTTTTAAAAGTTGCCATTTTTAATCAAGGTAAGAGCAATAAGTACATAGATTGAGGAGAATTACTAAATCAATAGACGACTCTAATAGCTTATAAAGTAGTTTTGCTACAAAAAAATAGTTTACTATTGAAAACAATTGTGTTTTTTTTTTAATGAGAATAGTCAAAATATTTAGTATACTTTTTTACAGCTTTGATTAATAATATAAGAAAAAAAATATTTTAAAGTGGTATTTATCAATTATCATGTGATTTCACTTCAACATATCATACTCGAAAAATCACAATAGTTAATTAATTAGAGGGATTGTTTGTTATTAGATATTGTTGTGTGGTAATATAATCTATAGTATAGATGTATATACAGATAACTTGCTGCCTCCATTTTCGTCTGCTAGCAAATTGCTTTCTGCTACTTGATTGTGTTAATATTCCCAACACAATAAGTTGATTTTTAAAGACCCAATTGAGATTCGACACAAGGCTCTTGGGATAGGGAAATACATTTATTTAACCCTTTCCCTCTCTATTGTGCTACTCTAATAGTAATATTATAAAATTCTAATGATTTTTCACCTTTACGGAAATGAATGTACACCTTCAGTATTCAGAAGGATGTCCAACAAAATTATAAAACATTACTTAAATTCATACAATTATACAAACTTTCCTTACATTTTTTAACTACTTGTCACTAAAGAAGGCGTAATATCTATCCATCCATCCGTCCGTAACGCTTTGTAGATTGGACAAAACATTTTTTGTGTTAAAATTCTTCAGGTCAATAAGCATGAACTGTATAACTCATTTTGTCCGTCCGTCATAGCATTTACATAGATATCATCTTTTCTAATTAAAGGTTGGTGGTTGCATTTTTTTTTATAATCGTAATATAGTAATACATGTTTCCAGTATGGCTTCAAAACGAGTTAATATCCACTGGATTAGAATTGAGATATATAAACCAGCGGAATGATGTCTATAGAGAGATAAGATAAATTTACTGTTATTATAACTTTTTTTTGGTAATTTTGCACAAATACTGTATTTGTAATGCCTTTAAGACAGTAGGAGCCAAGAAATACTTAGGAAAACTGGACTCATTTTTTAAACAGCTGGACTCTTAGATAATAAGAGCATTCTAGGGTAAAAGAAATGAATTTAACCCGTGGCTGTATAAATCTTCTGTTTTTTTTTAAATCGCATCGCCGAAACCCCGGGCTAACAAAACTGGTATTAATTTTATGACTTATAATATTTGTGGAAAATTTCTATAATACGATGCTTTAAATGATTTTTCAGAATGGCCGAGAAAGGGTTATAATCCAGCGGATATTAATCGGTTTCTACAAATAATTGTTTTTCGGGCTGCAAATCCTATAATATAAAGTAGTATGTTTTTTGTCTTAAACTAAAGAACTCATAAATTACTTATCAGAAGGGGGTTACTTCTCAGTGCAGTTTTAGGCTATCTTTCAAATTCTCACCTAAAAGCGAAAAAACTTGTATGATTTTATAAAAGAATCACCAAACTTATGTCCATATAAAATATATTCATAAAAAAATAAATTCGTAATTACCAATAAAATAATAATTAACACTTGTAAGACATATTAAGTCAATTAGGAAAATATTATTTTCATAATTCTAAATAATAAGGCGTAGAATATTATAAAAAAGCTTTATGCTATTATTTTATTTTAAAAAGTTTTAGTTATGTTATATTGAAATGTTTTCTAACTGATTTCAATTTTTTTAATTACTTAAATGAAATATACACATAATACAATAGATAGCACCGCTAATAAATTGCCCTTAATCATAGAGTGGTTATTCTATTATTTGTAAATCTAAGTCAAAATCCTAAGTCTAAAATACTGAATCTAATTGATTATTATGTCTAATATGAATAAATCACATGAATAATTATTTGATTAAATATCATTTTTACTAAAGTAGTTGGATGTGTGTGTTTATATCCATTTATGTGTTCCGTAAGATCTCGAAAACGGTCCTATGTAAGTTTAAAAGAGGTAAGTCATTCCTCCAAGGGTCAAATTCTTTAACCATTTTAAGTTGAATTATCTAACCATTTATGATTTATTATGAATCATACCTACTTAATAAATGATATCTAAATATGGTGTATAAACAATGGTATGTTTATAAAATTCCATAAGGCCACACAATAGCATGCAACAAAAACTAGAGTGTCGCTCAAAAATTTGTATTTTAGGGTTGGTTCAGTTATTTGGGAAAATTCCTAAAATGATATATTAACAACAAAAATTAAACCTAGGATTAAAGGGAGGGGGTGGGGCGGGTAAACATCCTCTAAAAATTAGGATAAGTTCATAATTTATGAAAAGGTGATAAAACGAAGAAAGCAGATAAAAACTCCGATTTCTTTACCAGTAGATTTTCTCTATCTTCAATGAGGTCAAACGTAGTTAAAATTTTAAATTAATTTCTTTTCAACAAGCAGTAAGGGAGAGGTTATTGATAGTTAAATTAGTCAACAATTCTAATCTTTAACATTTGTCAAAATTTCACAAGCAAGAAATAAGAAACAATAACTAATCGTCCATTATCCTCGTCTATTTTGAATCAGCTACAAATCATTAGAATATCATAGATTTTAAATTTATCAACCATGACTAGAAAAAAAGTGGAAAATGGGCTGTTTATTACACTAGTACCCAAAGTTTTATAATTTTCTTATTTGGTTGCTGAATAACTTTGAGGACTTTATATGAATTTTGATTGATTGGTTTATTAGGTTGAATATCCAAACGTTTCAACGTGTAATCTACAGAAGGAGCAATTTTGTGTATTAACAATGGGATATGTATATTATTTTATCTTATTGTCTTATCTCTTTAGATCCCTGGATTTATTAACCCATTAGTGCCGAGCGCCACTTTTATGGGCCGATCGAGCTGTAAGTTTCAGGGAAGCTTTATAATGGTCAAAACGGAATTCGTATTTTTTTGTTTTGCTCTAGTGGCGTGCACAGGAAAGTTGCAAAAAAACCCGGTTCGGCTTGGCCATAAATACCAACCAGGCATTAACACCCGTTTTTGGTGCTTTCCCCCAGTTTTAAAACCCGGTTGACCTGTATAAACCCGGTTATTTTGACCAAAAATCGAAAAATGTAATATTTGAACGCCAAAAGTGAGATGAACACTTTTTAGAACTTTGATACGATCCGTAATTGAAAACTACACAACCTCATGTAATCTAAAGTGCTACAAGTATAATACGAAGCGATTTATTTCAAATTTCGTGTTTAGCTGGCGATTTCGGGTAAAAAAACCCTGTTTTGTTGTTGTTGTCAAAAAAGATCTATTAGTGAAACCGGGTAATAAAAATTTCAGACTCAAAATGGAAATGCCGAACCAGGCCTATATAGGGCGTAAAAAAACGATAAAAAAATCATATAAAAAATAATAATTTAAATAAAACGAATTCACAAATAGATGTACTTGTCAATAAACTTTAGATTTAACGAAAAAAATCAGCGACTTTACTATAAAAACAAAAAAGTTAGATGGGGTATTTTGAATTTTCATGATTTTCAAACTTTGTTGATCTATACCGGCAAAGGGAAGTAAGCAAAACTACCTGCTCCAGGGGGAAATGAAAGCCAGGGTAGTAGAGGGGGGATTCATACTTAGAATGATGCAATTATGAAGCCGAAAACCGGTTTTTTTACATTTTCTGGCACCGGGTTTTAAAACCCGGTTCGGCACTAATGGGTTAATGCCCAATAGTCGTCATTAACCCTTAAAATTTTGTACTCAAAACAAAACCAGGTTTATAGAACATATCCCTAAATCCATATTACACAGGTGTTTCAATATTGTCAAAGTTAATGAATAATTCGCTTATAAAACAGTTCATTTATTCATAAATTTTAACACCTTATTACATTATTTTAGTGTATTATTCCTTATTTAGAACTTTATACTTAAAACAGCCTGAAACCTGTCCAGGATAAATATGAATCGTCTCTACATATGAAATAGAAATCCAGAAACAGACAAATTCCAATCCTTTCCCTGTCTCATGTTAAATATTGTATCGATTATTTGTTAGACCCCTAGTTTTTTGGCCTTGATAAAGTGAAGAAATGACAGTCGTTCCTGCGAACATAGGGGTCATACAGAAATACATCCTAATACTTAAATATTGAAATGATCGAATATTGGTCAGAATCCTAATTTTTAGCCTTGACAAAGAGTTCATATGACAAGCAACTATCTCTAGTTTTAGTCCAGTGAGGACTTTGAGAGACAATTATAAGAAAAAACTCAGAGAGGACATTGGGCTGTAAATTATTAAGGTAGCTATATTAGCAGTTTTCCTATTCGTTGGCATAAAAAATCCTGATTGATTGACAATTTTTTTCTAAGGTTGATTTTTCTTTGAGGGAGGTGATACCCTCCCCCATAATATTTATAAACCTTCCATGGACCTATGAGAAGCTACTCTGTAAAGGAGTATAATTTCGATTCAGTGGTTAGTGAGATCCTTCGGTACACACAGAAAGATAGTCATCCTGTTAATATTATACAAGGATAGGTGTGCCAACATTTATTTGATAAAATCAGCCAATGTAAGAAGTCTTTTAAAACCCTTACTTTGTTATAAATTTGACAAGTGACCACCCCACATAGAGAGACCCGCATAAATGACTGTACACACAAAAAAGGGGTTTTTCTTGTCTTAATACCAGGCAAAAAAAGCAAGGTTGCTGCAAGATATTTTTACTTATTCGTTTAAATTTAAAATTTAAAGATTCTACAGAGTTTACATTTTGGAGTGTGATTTCTAAACAATTAGAATGATTTTTGAATAATACTAAACCTATAACTATAGTACCTTTTACAATTTTCATTTATTTAGACAATTTTTAAAAGTTAAGTTTAGACTTCTTTTGTTTTTTGCCTTTAAAATAATGTAACAGGAAAATTAAGAATTAATACATCTATTTTTTCAACCTTATAACTGTATACCTTGGTCGGTATATCGGTATTTAATTGATACCATATCAAGGTATCAATTGGGACACGAACAATTATTCAAAAAAACCTAGGACAATAAGATCCATTAGTAGCGTAGCAATATCACACAAACGGCAGCTTAAATGAAAAGAGTGAATATTCACTATCACTTCAGATAATAAATCTTAAGTAACTATTGCTTTTAAATGTAAGGAAGATGATGTTTAATTTATAAGGACGTGCTGACAGACCATAAATATAGTAAAGCTGCTTTAAAGAAAAACATAATAATTGAATAAATTTTGATCTAAAAATTTGATGTTTTGTATTATACTTGGTCAATTGATATAAAAATAACCCTTTGGCATACTAAACTCCTAAGATACCTTTTTATTGGTCACATTTTTTTATGATATGAATTTTTAGTTTCCAGGCTACTCTCAATTTATACTTTGGCCGCCCGTCGTTCGTTAATATGCTGTTGTGGCACTGAATGTTGCATGTTAATAAGAAAGATGTCTGAATTTTCTTAAGATTCACATGACCAATGCGTTTCTAATTTATAAATTTTTGTCAGTTTTGTGTTCTTGTTTTTCTTTCAGTAAATTATGTAAAGTAAATTAATGAATTATGTTACTTATGAATGTTGTCATGCTTGTTGTAATATAAAGATAATATCTGCCATAGAAATGGAGGCAATAACAGCTGAATTATAATCCATGTTCGTGAAAAAAAAATGGTGGCTATTTTCCTTTTCAATTTGTCATACTATCAGTTATTTGCTAGGTGGCTTTTTTTTTGTGGGAGGCCTATCTGATGTTAGCAATTTCTTTTTCTATTCTTTTGATCCTTGTTATAAACCCAGGACAATACGTTGATCAGTCCCTAAATTTTTGTGCGTAAAAGTATGACATTTGACTAAGAAATCTAAGGGGATAAGATAATGAATAATAAATAGATGTACAGCTTTGGTGATGAAAAAACTTATAACTACTGTAGATTGAAATTATAGACTGGAAATTTTAGACATTGATAGAAAAGCACACAAAATGCTTTTTAATCTCGTAAAAGGTCCTAGAATCAATATCTTAGAAACCTCAAATCTCATAGGTTAGCTTAAACACTTTGGGTACTTCTATTGAATTATGATTGGTTGGTTCCAAACTAGAAGTATCCAAGTTTTTCAACAAATAATTATAATCTTCAAATGTTGTAATTTTTTTTCATTCATTGTGATGTACATCATTGTCTTATCCCTTAAGATCCCTGATGACAGCAGGGTTAATTTAAGATACTATGAAACTCAGAGGAAAGTGTGAGAGATATTTGCACTATTTAGATCTCTCATAGTTTTTGCTGTGATTCGTCAATACATTTATACTGATAATGGAAGTATACAATTAGATACTTTTGTTTTTACAAGACTATATATATTATATATATATAATTTAAACTAATATATCTGTATGGTCAAAGAGGTATAGATAGATAGATAGACAAACAGATAGATAGATACAAAAGATAGACAGACAGACAGACAGACATACAGACAGACGGTCAGACATACAGACATACAGACAGACAGACAGACAGACATTCAGACATACAGATAGAAAGACAGGTTGAAAGGCAGGTAGAAAGACAGACAGACAGACAGACCAGATATACAAACAGTCAGGCAGATAGAAAAGGCGGACACACAGATAGACAGACAGATAGATAGATAGAGATAGATTTATAAAAAAAATCAGTTTTTTTTGTAACGATTTAGCTGTAAGGGATTATTATCGTATAATCAAAAACTAATGATAAATGATAAAGAAGGGGTTAGACAATCAAATTTTTATTTTATAATAGGAAACTCATTGTTACTATTCTTTAAAACGAAGACAATTGCCTACAAAAGTAGCTAAGTTACTTTTTAAAGGGTTTACAGAGCAATTAATATTACCTATTTTATAATGTAAAAGAAAGAATAAAAGTAAAATAGATAGATATAAAATGTTTTTTTTTAGGCTAGATATATTAGGATAAGACAAAAATTTTCTTTAGTTATTGAAAATGTTACTTATAAACAAAGAAAATACACCCGTCGTTGTAATCTAGATATTTAATAGCATGTAAAGCAAAGCTTATTCTTTTATAACAAAATCAGAGTAATTGAATTCGACAAAAAAGTTAAGAATTGCGAGTTTCCTTTTGATATAATTTTATAAAATATATATCTGTCTTTGTCTTTCTCTATTTCTGTGTGGCCATACTACGTTTAGATTCATTTTATTGTATCATTTCAGTTTTTAGCAGCATAGTATTTCTATAAAAGCTATGCAAATCTTTTGCCCTTTTTTTTAATTGTTTGGAAAAAAAACAGACACACAAAACAAGCAATGGATATATTTGATCAAACTCAAGATTTTAATTTTTTCTAATAAAGCGAAACTTGCAGTTGGCTAAAATGACAATTTCCACCTTCCACACCCTTTACCCTGTACTCTCCCTTCTTAGTAGATGAACGTGTTAACAAGCTAATTTGACGACAATTTTTACCCTGTCATAATATCCACGTATATTCTACATTCATTAGGCTAGCCTACGAAATTCAAGACTATTTGAACCACTCTGATCTATCAAACAAACGGACTGAATCTAGATAAAAAGTAGCGACGCTTCTAAAAACAAATTTCATGAAAATTTTTCTAAAATTGGAGGGAAATACATGATGAATAAAAAAGATAATTATGCCATATCTATAATCAAGCCATTTATACGAAAAAATAATTAAGTGAAAAGGATAGAGATAGGCTTGCTAAAAAATGTAAAAAAGTTTAATGCTTAGCCCCTAGAGACCTCTTTGGGAACTTTGAGGGGGTTATATTTTTCATGTGGCGATTTATCATGGAAGGTCGGAGGTACCCTTCACTAAAATAGTTTTAAACCTTCCAATGACTTCACAGAAGCTTCACTGTAAAGAAGTATATATCAGTACAGTCAAGGGATTAGCGAGATCTTTAGGTACACATTAACTCACCGTCACCCTGGTAATTTTATATTAGTATACTGTTTTTTTCCAAATTTATATTTCCTAAAATAACACTTTACTGTTTTTTTCTTTCCCAACTATTGGTAACTTCTAAAAATGATAATTTAATTCCCTGTCTTTTTAACTTAGACAGGTGGTATATTGAAAAGTCTGAAAATGATAAGCTATTAATTAGAACAATTTGCATAAAAAAGGTAGCTTAGACGATGACCAATACAAGGTTTTTGAAATATGTACAATTTGAATTTTTTTAACCCTTACAGATCGGGCCCCAATTCCCACCTTAATAGATCGGGGGGGGGGGGGGGGGCTCAAAGAGCCCCCCCCCTCTATCTCGGCTCCTGGTACAGATAAAGACGTAAAATTTTTTTCTGGTGGTTCATGTGTATTTTTAGAGAAAATTACTTTTTCTAGTCATAGCAGTCAGACCGCTCCTTAGCCGCTTTTTAGCGGCCAGCCGCTTAATTTTAAAACAGCTGTAGAGCAGCCAATTTTGCAGCTAGGATGACCAAATTTTAGGACGAACTTTTATTTTTTATAACAAAAAAATTACTTTTTCTGATCATCGCCGAAAAACGGCAAATAACGGAAACCGCCATTTTCGGCGGTTACGGCGGTAAAACGGCGGTTGGCGGCGCAAATTAATATTTTTATCTGTTTATTATTGCTCAAGGATTTACCAAAAAAAATTTTAGGTCTCTAGCTGTGATAGAAGCCACGATATTCATGATTTATATCTGTAGTAAAAGCCGGACAAAAATCGGTCATAAAGTCGGTCAGGGAGCGGTCAAACGGTCATAACACCACTTTCCTCAGAAGGTCATTGATATCTAAGTATTCAACCAAAAATTTTAGGTTTCTACCTTATACACAAAAGTCATAATGTAGAAATTAAGATTTATTTCGAATTTTTTCTAATTTTTTTTGCTACCCAACCGACTTTGACCGGACACCACGACCGACACAGACCAGATATCCTAATAAAATCAACTCTTGCCGACGTATAATTACTAAACTTAAAAAGTCATGAAGTTACAGCTCTCCATCTTACCTACAAAAAAAATGAGATTGAAAAAACTAGAGGGGGGGGCTCTTTGAGCCCCCCCCCCGATCTGTAAGGGTTAAAGGGTAATTTTTTTACAAACTTAAAATTTATAAATAAAAGAAATAGGTTTCGGAGATGCAAAAAAATATGGGAAATAATGTCTAGTGGAAGAAATAAATTGGCGACTGTTATAACACTTTGTCAACCATCTGTGCATATTAAAGTCTGAAACAGTTGATATCCATCAAATGGCAAACCTGTAAAAGAAGTAAGATGGCTACTGGTTTCAGCTAGAGTTGTAAGAACTACACAACCCTGACCTAAAATTATTTTCTAAGGGTTAGTGTCCTGTTTTGTTCTTTTCTCAGTTTTGTGAATATAAATAAATTTTCCCACCAAAAAAGGAGGGTGTATTTTTTATCCCACCCATTAAAACAAATATTAGGTGTAGCCCATTCTAAAATTTGTTAATTTCTAATCAAGTTTATTTTCTAATGTTGATAATTAAATGTTTCATATTAACTATTTACTGGAAATCCCAATATTTAACAGTTATTATTTCATAATAAAAATCAATTATATACATAATTAGATTTCCATTAATCATTGGAATCTTCACAAAAAATTGCTGTTAATTTCAATGGCAGCATGGTACAATAAATCATCTGTCAATAATGAACAACAGTCGAAAATTCGCGTTTATGACAGCTGACGGACATTTGGAATTATATAGTAGCTTCTTTACTAAAAATTGTATACACTAAAATCTATCGAAAACAATTTTGTATTTTTAAAAGCGAAGCTTTTCTATAATTAGGGTCGGTCCGTCCGTCCGTACGTCCGTCCGTCCGTCCAAGATAGATAGCTTTTATTCGTTAATTTAGGCATGTTAGAATTGTCCTATCGATTTCAAACTTTGCATGATGATTCCTGTAGTAGTTAGGTACGATTTAGAAAGCGTAGCAACTCTATAATCATTACCAGAATGTCCGTACGTCCATTTTAAACATGTTGATTTTTCTAATTTTTTAACATCATATTTTTATGTGATCTAATTATCCGTTTGATCTGATTTTTGGTATATTGATTCCTGGGACAACAAAGAACAATATTTTAAGCGAAGCAACTCTATAATCAAATCCTAAAAATGTCCATAAACTCAATAAACATTATCCTGTATCAAGAAGTTTTCAACAAAATTACTTACAATTTTGCTTCGACTCTTATACTTTTATATTCTGATAATTCAGTTTAGACACTATACAAGTGTTAATGTCCGTTTGTCCTAACGTTTCAGTGTTTCGCTTTTATGGATGTTGTCATCCTTGTTTATATTGTAAATTATTTTTGTGCCCTACTTATGGACCACTGCACTTATTGATTAACTCGAAGAAATCGTTAATCTTTTCACCGAAAAGAAAAAGATTACTTATAACCTTAAATTTTTTTATACTAGAGTGTAAACATCCAAAGGTTTGAATTAAACACAGACATTATTTATGCTCTGCTCATGAAGGTTGGGGACATTGGACTATAAGATATGCTGACTTAAAAGTTGATATAAACACGTTTTTTTCCATTTGATAGCTTTACAACTTTGAGGCGTAAGTTGAATTATTATAGGTCTGTCCAGTGTCCACACCTTTCAAATAATTATTTTAATCCCTCCACTGCACTGTATATTAGGGCCCGTGAAAACACTAATTCCCATTCTTCTCTTTTAAAACAAGAATATAAAATCACCTAATATCAATTTCTCTGGACGAACCACTATACATGGATTATTTTGGAGGAGCTTTGATATATAAATATCTAGAAAGTGAAGTGATTAAGAAAAATATAACAGATTGATTATTCGAGTGGTTAAAGCCCTATTGCTAAAAATAGCCAAAACCATCCATAGACAAATATAAATCTTCCCAATATAAATAAAATTTTTCAGTAATACTTGCATTCATAGACAGACATACAGAAAAATATTGAGACAGACAAACATATATACAGACAAACAGACGTACATTACAAACATACAGCTAGACCTAGGTTCAGACAAACAGACATGTTATCATACATACTGACATACAGACAGACAGAAAAAAAAACATAAAGAATAAGGATAGACATACAGACGAGACATACATGCAGAAAAAAAACTTTCATCACTCTAGGTCAATATAAATCGTCTAAAATATGTTTCAAGATATATTACTGCTGTTAAAATTTGAAGGGTAGACAAATTTTTGTATTGCATAGACCATAAGTGAAAATGCAAATAAACCTAATCACTTACATATCTTAGGCTTTTGGCGGAGTTTTGTCAAAAGTAATTTATTATCATTTGTATTTTGAAAGCACAATAGGTACAGAATAATCAGTTGAACAAGGAAAACTTTTTGGCCTCTATAATGCCTCATGGTTGTTTCTTGTTAATCAATTAATTTGAAAATATATGAAGAAGTGATCTTAAAAAATTAAATTCAAGTTTTGTCAATACAAAAAATGTGCAAGGCATGGATTTTCTTTACGATTTAGAACTTGTAAAAAGTTTCAGTGCTTTCACACAATTTGACTGTTAAGCAATGTTAACCCCTCTTTGAAAATAAGAGGTAGGGTATCAGTGCTCGACAAGGTACTTTGTGTCGGAGCTCCTACATTTTTAGAAAATCCTGTCTACCCCTAACTGCATAAATTGCATAATAATAATGGGTCTGCCAGGAACCTTTCTTTACTTTTACATCAAAAATTCATTTATCAATCAGTCAGAACTTAAGTGAAGGCAGTAAAAAATTGGCATATTTTAAAAGAGTGTCCATATATTTAAATTCTATAAAAGTTATCTTAGTCTTGCACATTTGAATGTCTTACAATTATGATCATAGACATATAAGAAATCACCAATTTTATACCCTGAAAATTTGTTTTTATTTTAATTCCATAATGATTTTGAAAGATCTATTTTGATAATTTTATTTCCGAATACTTATTCAAGTTTTAGACCCGATCGGTACATGGTAATTTGAAGGGGTGCTCAATTTGTCTAAAATGAATATTAAGTTTTTAAAAAGGAAAAATTTATAATAAATGGTTTAAACCTTTTATTGAAAATGGTTCACGAAACCTTTCAACCTTTAAAACCTACATCTTATACTACAGTAAATGCCTAGCTGTAGATTATATGTGTTTTTAAGTAAACCCACGAAATCGTTTTTATGTCTAAAATGTTTAGAAAAAGCTTTTAATAGATTATATTCAAGTCTTGATGCTATTTTTAATTGTTATTCCAACTAAAATTCTATTCTAAGGATGGAAGACATTATTTAGTTTTCTAAATACGTTTTCAGAGCGGTTTAAGAACTTTACAAACAAACAAATAAATACTTATCGTTTTGGATTAATGTAACAAATAAGCCCCGTTTATCTTCAACTAATTTGTTCTTGCTTCCCCAATTAGACAGCATTTATGCATGCTAGCTTGTTTGGTATGTTTTAACATTGCAGATAATATTAAACATCAGCATTAAACTACCATTTTCAAGAAGATGTAGAAAAGTGTCTCTTAAATTATTCCAAAATTACTTACAAGCTGCACATTATTATTGAAGAAAATTGAATGCCAAACATTATATATGTTTGGGTACTTGAGCGATTTTCCATTTTTATAGCCGTTTTGGTTTTTATTTTATCAGTGTTTTTAGATTAAGTAAAAGGATGTATTAGCTATTTTTCGGAAACAGCTTGTTATTTTTTACCTAACCCTATCTAATTATTTGTCGTAATGATGAATTTCCGATGTTTAAAAACAAACTGTTGCATAATAAAAAGGGAAATAGAAGTTTTTACAAAACAACTATAGTCGATGCTATTAAAATGATTCGACGCCTTTTTTTTAAAACTCCTTAACTCTCTATTGTAAACCTTTTTTATCGTGATTGCCCTATCCATCGAAAATAACATTAAACCTCCAAAGGACTACTTTGAAAAGATGTCATGTTAAAAAAAACATTTTTGATAATAAGCTCTGCAATATCAAAATGAACAAGTTAAAAAGATTTTAACTTTGAAACAGTATTGACTAATGAGTGTTAAGAAACTGCTTTAAAAACTGCATAAGACAGCATTTTTAAATTTTAGAATTGGTCTGAAATTGTAAGTTGTAATAGTGGAGCTGCTCATTTAAATCTAAGAACTTAATTGTAATATTGCATAAACATTAAAACATAGAAAAAAGGGGAAATAAAAAAAAGAGTTCTACGTGGGAAACAACATAATTATTTGTATGTGTGCCATCAATTCCACCAAATCTACAAATATTATAAAATTATTAAAACTAGAATTATTAGCACAGCTTAAAATGCCAACTCCTCACAGATTTATTCTCTTACAGCATAATTACACCTTCTCTTGGTTATTTTCTTTGTTGTTATTTGTTAAAAGGGTACACTTTGCGGAAATTGGCGTTTTAACGCTTCATGTACTTGTTTGTTATTTCAAGGACTTGTTAAAAATAAAAATTGGAATAGGAGAATGATTGACATTTAAACATGTACAAATTTTACATAGAAGCCTTGTATAGGTCCTAGGAAGGCTATCAGCAATTGCATATTATTTTCTTTTGGGAGGGTGGGAGGGGGGGGGGGTTGTTTATTAAAATGGGAAGAACTTCCTATAAATCAGCAGTTAACGATATCTTAAGGATCACACAGACTTTAAATACAGTGAGACTTATAAAAATGAACGGTTGTTACATAATAGACTTAATTCGTAACTTAATTTTGCATAATTACAAATCTTTATATCAGTATAATAATTATTCTATTTAATCCATGCGCAATATTCGCAGGGATCTACAGGGATAAAAAAATGTCCAATAAATTTATGTACATCATCAATGATGATACACAAAATTACCCCATTCTTTAGATTGCAAGTACTTGTTAAAACTTTTATATATTTAACTTTATAAACCAACCAATCAAAATTAAAGTCAACAAAGTTGTTAATACAACCAATAAGAAAACGTTATAATAAACTTTGGGTACTAATGTAATAAAAGCTCAATGTCCCATCCATTCCTGAATTTTAAACAGGTGGTCTCTATACACTTACACGTAATATAACAAGGACAATTATTTTCATAAGAAGCAAAGTAAGAACACCTTTAGACCAACCAATTCATGCAAGGAGCGCGCAGCTCGATTAATCTTTTTTTTAAAGAAAAGTTCGAAAAAGAAACATTTAACGCGGATCATATAACATAAATAGATATCGTTACGTATCTGCTAACTGAAAAATGTTAAATAGTTTTAAAATCACGAAATCTCTCAACCAAAATAATAATTGTCTTGCTAAAATAGATTAATCGCCCTCAATGGTCAAATTAGAACGAATGATCTGCCCAAGAATTCTTTATTTACATTTAGTCCAGTAGGTATAATTTCTCCAAGGAAAGCTTTATCCCAACAATTTTACCATTCAAGCTTACTCTTACATGAATGTAGAGACACTTATATTCTAAAAAATAATGTAATCGGATTGTTCCATCCCTATGCTCTATTTGGACCAAATTAGTGATTGGATATCTAGACCTACTATTTATAATTTAAATTTTTACATACTTACTTTAGAAATCTTAACAAAATTCTGAGCTTTATTTAAATATATTACTTTAATTTAGTAGGTACATTAGAAAATTTATTTTGCTCATTTTACATTCATGAATATTTTAAATCTTTAAAACATAAAATTCAGAAAATCATTTTAAGACGAAATTAAGACTATTTCACGTAAACTAAATGATAATCAATAAAACCTTTTTTAGAGGTAAGATGGTTTCGTGTGGTTACCTTGCTACCTGAGGTGAAATTTCCTGTGTATATTCTAGTTATTATTTTTATTTTACATAATAAAATTCAATTATAAATAGTATTTTATACATTACTACGATCAACATAATTTAGAAATAGTATGTATGATTTCAATTATGTCTTTGTTAAAAGTGTAAACCACCATTCCAGTTTCGCCTCTCTTGAAAGTGGAATAGTACATTTTAAAAACCGTAGCAGCATTGAATATATCATCACCAAGAGATCAGAGGCAAAATTGGAAGGGTAGATTACAAAAATCATATCGGCGTTGATGATATCATCAACAAGAGAGGGGGAAGTGGAATGGTAGATTACGTTTTTTAGAGGGTCAAAACCGTAATCATAGATTATATTTCTGCTTCTATAAAAATGGAATCAACTCCCTAACTGTTAAACACTTGTTTTTATAAACATTTGCAATAATTATAAGCCTTTCTGTAACATTTTACTTCAAAATTATTAGCATTATTTTTTACATGCCAAAAAATGTAATAAAATTGGGGAGAAAAACCTTAATATTCAGACAATTAGTAGATCTCAGTAATTACTGAACCCATGGAGTTCTTCATTGAAGATGCTATAGGGGCGTAGCCGCTAGTTTCTTTAAAAGTAATGGACATAAATGTTTTTGTTATTTATCAATCTTTTGCACACTTTTTTGTCATAAATAATTTGGACTAGGAATAAGGATACTGAAAAATATATCAAAATAATTTATTCTACACAAATTTTCAGATTTTTTTAACAATACAGCCTAAAATTGACTTTACTCTTCTTCACTCTGCAAAAAGGAAACTTTCGACTACATGATATTGCTGAGCTACTTATGGACTAAATGTTTTTATAGCTACTTTAACCTTATTTTCTTTAATACAATAGTTTGTTGTTCGCTTGTATAGTGAAGCACTACTTGTTTTTGTCTTTATTATTTTCTCTGTAGCTGAAACTAATGGCCTATTTATAATTGAGATCAACTTTTTGTTCACTGCTAAACAATCTTTTTACTATAATTTTCATATTTGAAACACAACTTTTTTAGCAATAACATAAATATAAAATATATTAAAACAAGAAGGATAACATCCATGAAAAAAAAGTTTAGAAAAACTGCAAAAAGTGTTTAAATCAATATCTGTCACTTAATATCTCGCTAACCTATGCACTGTGGACCGAATAATTCTCTTTTTCAGATAATGTTTGGTGGTCCCCCCCCCCCTCTCTTAATATGAAATGAATTGAAAATTAGGTAGGGGTAGTTACCCTTTTTTTTTATATTTCTTTAGGTCAGTTTTGGTTAGGTTATGTTGGATACTGGTTAGCCTCGCATAATTAGGGACCGAAATAACCAAAAACATACTCAATTATTTTAGATTTATTTCAAAAATATTGATTGAAGGAAAGCACCGAATGTTTAATTTGTCACCCTTCCAAGAGGAACATGTTACATCTGAATACAAAAAAATTCTTTCTCAAAGTAAATCATAGAGTAGCAATCCTCTTAATTTTCAAATATATCTAGGACCCCAAGTTTTTTTTTCTCTTTTAACATTTGATTATTACTAAACCCATAATAAATTTGGTGTGAAAATCCATTTTTAGAATTTTCAAAAATTTTAATCCAATTTTTTTTTAAATATTCTTTATTTATAGAAAGAAAATAATGAAAGAACATAATCTGTAAATAGTTTATCAGAAAATCCAAGAGTAATACAAAGAGGAAAATATTTGGTAGTTGACTAACCGCGTCATAATTAAGATGATCAATATGGTACCATCTACTGTTACAACCGAATGTCATTTAATTCCATAGTTGACTGTCATATTAACCATATACCTTTTTGGTGTATGGGCAACGTTCATCTTTGATAAGCTTTGCTATTGGGCATTGCAAAGGACTTTAGCAAATCATTTTGTTGGCCAAACGAACATTGTCTAATCGTTCGAAGAAGCACAATTCCAAAATAATTTAATAAGGTAACTGTATCATGTAGAAATAATCAACTTACTTAACCCTTAACGGTCGGGGGGGGGGCGTTGAACGCCCCCCCTTCCGGTTTTTTCTATCTCATTTTCTGTGTGTGAAAGATAAAGAGCCCAAACTGCTTGACTTTTTAAGTATGGGTATGACACATAACTGAGAGTTGGAATTTTTTGAATATCTCCATCCTGGCGGGCACAGGATGCCAGCAAACCTGGCAGGGTCATCCAGGTAAAGAGCAAAATTTTTTTTTTGACTAAAACAAAGCATTTTATCATACCAAAATACTAAAAAATCCTCTAGTAGTACATCCTTATATGAAATACAGGTGTTCAAGTCACTTTCAGGTTCCAGGTATGATCCTGCAGGTCCTGATCCTCCAGGTCTCCAGAAATCTTTGAAAGGCTCCTGTGGCCGCAATTTTTGACTTAGAGACTTCAAATTTTAAACTTAAGCTTTTCTTACATGTCTACATAACGTATTAGAATATCAAGAAGATCCGCCGCCGTTTTCCCGCCGACCGCCGACTGCGGCGGCTGGCAGCTGCCAAGTACAGCTGCGGCCGCTGAAATTTATATTTTGATATTTCTAATGTACAATTTACATAAAGATAAACATTTTCTGGGAAAAAAAATTTCTTCTAGCTTCAAAAATAAGAAAATTACAGCCGTTTGAAATTTTTAAGTAAAAAAAGACATAAAAACAAAGGTTGTTAAATAAAAGGGTGAAGGAAGCGAAATTTGACTTAGACTTATAAAAGGTCGGAAATTCATTATCAAACAGGGGACTTGCACAAAAAAATTTAGCCCTCTAGCTCTAATAGGAACTGAGATAATAAGGGGGGGCGTTGAACGCCCCCCCCCCCGACCGATTAAGGTGCGGCAAGGGGCCCGACTGTAAAGGGTTAAACGTTATTTATGATTATATAGTTGCTACGTTACTCAAATTGTACAAAATCATACGAAAGCATCATCCAAGTTATAGATTACTAACATGCATTAATCGACCATCAGAGCTACAGGTTACATACATACATACAGACGGACCATCCTAAATGTCTAAAAGCGAAGCTTTCAGAAATAAAAAGATTTTTGTCTATGATTGTTATCTGGGCAAGAAAATTGCTTTATTTATCAATTTTTGCTGCCGACACTTTTTACCAACAAAGTGTTACATTTTATTTTTCATGGGCAAAAAAGGTGACCTTACTTTTCAGCTAATTTGTTTACAGAACTTTATAGCTAACTTTAACTCATTCTTTAATGGTCGTCTTGCTTGAAATGTCAAAATCATGCTTGGCTTGTAAAAAAATATGGTAATTTGACTAGTTAGTCCTATAAATTGCAGAAGTAACTATCTGTCTGTCTGTAGTGTCTATATCTAAGGTTATCGCTAACTGCTGGTCAGGTATGATTATCTTTAACAGTAAAGCTTTTCATAGGTCTAGGGAAGGTTTATATCTATTATAGGGGAGTACAACAATTAAGTAAATCTTTTTTAGTAGCGAAGCTTCTCTATTATTTGAAATGTTCGTTTGTCCGTATGAAACGTTTTGGGGGACCTTGATTTTCTCGAATCCTATTCTAGATAGATAGTTGAAATTGTCAGCGATTCAATATGTTCACACATTCTACACATCTCCATCAAGTTTCATGAAGTTAATTTTTTCCGAGTGTCCATTCACAATATTTTAGCTTCGCTACCTTTTGCTATTTTTAAATCTTAAATTGTGTTGCTTTGTATAAAATTTTACAAGAAATGTAGAGTTGATAGATGGACACAATATTTTGATAAAATATGTTCGCCCTACATTATGAAAAATAGCAAAATAATCGATGTTTTTGTCTTATTTTTATATAATTCTTTTAAATATGATAATTTTATATTATAATAAACAAAAGGGAGGTTCAAAATTTTCTAGCTTGATTAAAAGGCTTCGGCTTAAATTTTTCTGGCAGTAGCAGTCGAAAAAAAACCTCGGCTATACAAAATTGGTTGGTTATGGCAGCTTTTTAGAACAGAATTTCATTCTGCAACCCAAAATCAATTACGTTGAAATGCAATAATAAAAAATCGCGTTAAGCAACATCTGCATCCGAAAATTGGCCTTTTTGCAGCCAATATTTATCCTTACACTCAACGCAAAACACGACAGCAGTTGCCGAGCCAATTTAACAAACGATTGATATTATCATACTCCTAACTTTTGAAATGGACTTACTACCAAAAATCCATTAGTATTTATGACGTAGGGCAATACTAAAACTGATTATTATGTTATTATTTGTACAGAGAAAAAGGAACAAAAACAATCATTTTTCCTATTGTTTTATTTTGAACCTGCTAACTTTTTTCTATTTTTATGCTATTTTATAGGTATTAAAAAGCAGGCTTTAAATTTACACCCATTTGGATGCTTTGAAATTTTGTTGAAAAGAGGAATTGCCATATTTTGGCCAAGTTTGGACTTTCAGTTGATTTTAAAAAGTGTAAAAGTTTGATTTCCCTGAGGCTTTGCAGGCGGCTGACGCGCTGCTGTTGAGCCCTGTGAAAAAAAAAGACGGTTTTGTTTAAAATGAAAGATTGTTCACATATGTATATTTGAAATATTGACATACAAGCACAAAAAATAATAGAAATTAGGTAAAAAATTCGGCAGGTCCAAATAAACTGAAATGGAAACTGAGTATAAAAAGGTGTCAATTTAGGATGATAGCAAAAAGTAATGATGCTATTTGTTCACAACAGAAAAAACGCAACAAAGCCCTGACAAGCCGACATTAAATATCTAAAAACAAAGATTTTTGTATGTACGATGATATATCGGAAACTGATCCTCCACACAGAAAAGCTTCGTTTAGGTCATTGGTAGTTTTTTTTATAAAATAAATGTGATGTATTCAAGTTTTTTTTTTCTTCAGATAAAATTAAATATTTAAAGGTACTTAGTTTAAACATAAAATAACTTATAATAAAATAACATATTAAACTATATAATTGTTGATATCCGCTTTGGAAGAGCTGGCCTAGGGTAAAGATACGCGCTAAATGTAGAAAAGCTTCGCCTTAAATTATTAAGATATGCTTGTCTATTAGGGAACTAGAAGTAAAAAGGTATGGGAATTTTATTACAACCAAAACCAAAAAGGTAAATAAAAAGCAATAAAGTATTTTTAACATATCTTTATTCGCAGAATTGTTATTAGAAAATTATATTCGTTTTTGTCGACGATATTTCATTAAATAAACGTGGGTTTGATTGACATATTATTTACATTATTCTAATAAAATATTTACCTTTTATAAATAGTAACACAAAAATGTTATCTACTTTATATCACCAATTTTTTTCTGGTATTTCCTTATGCTCTGCGCAGTACAATTACTAATGTATTTACTCTACAGTACACACGCAGTCTAAACTTCTACGCTGTCTGCAATAATCTATAGGTACTATCCCACAATCAACACTCTACAGGTGACCGTCAAGGGTCTACACTATCTAAGCAGTCTGACTGAAATAAGCATTTTCTACGCAGTCTAGAATGTACACAGTCTACACAGTATTTACAGAATATATAAAAACTAAACTATAGAGTATCTGCTCGTCAATAGTTTGAAATAAGGTAGGCAGTTTAGACATCCAATTTTATATAAAAAAATATAGCTGGCTTCAGTACATATGAACAACATTATTCTTGTATAGTCTGAAAAAGCCAGAGAAAAGAAAACCATAATTATTATATAATCCTACAATATGGTTTCTTATACCAATATATGAGGGTAAGGAATTACAATTCGAGGAAAAAGACAATTATGTCCAAAGGCAGTAAAGTGATAGTAAAGAAAAAATAGTTTATATGGAAAATTAATGTTTATTTGGCTTTTGATGTTTTGTTATTTCTTAATCTTTCAATTATTGGTAGATTTCGTGTTACAAAAGTACACATTGTTTTCGTGTGTATCTTTTTCTACTTATGTATCTCGCTCACCGCCGCGCTGTACCGATTTATAGTGAAGATCTCATAGATCTATAGAAGGTTTTAAGTATATAACAAGAGATATCTCCATAAAAAAAACATTTTTTCTGTTTTAAACAAAAATGAAAATGTGATTATATAATAGTATTTGTTTTTCTTATTTAGTTTTTAGAATATAAGGCCCTGTCCCTCTACTCAAGGTCAACCCACAAGTGTGTTTACAAAAATAAAAGAATATGGTTATGTCTTGGCAAATTCTATGCAATAACTAGTTGATATAACTAATATTTATTTCTTCCTACAGTAACATATATAATTTCTTTGTTAAAAGATTAGAATAAACTAGATTAAACTATTAATAATAAAAGTAAGGGTATAACATTTTATGTAACATTGTCAAAACTCTAGCCAACATGCAAATGTTTTACAACACCAATCTAAAGCATAAAGTTAGATTACATTTTAACTTTTCAGTTTTATTTTAATTGTAGAAATAAGTGAAAAACAATTTTAGAGTAAAATGTTTCTTCAGACCTGCTTTTCTTTCAAAAGAACAAGAGTTTTTAGTCAATTTACAGCCGTAGCAATAACACTATAATAACTGCGTCATAAGTAGACATTAACCATGCCCTAGTTGTTTAGTCCGAAATCATGTTTTTATAATATGAATTTACATGGAAAAGTGCATGTAAAATATTCCACTAGTAATCAGACTTTTAGTATTTTAAAGTAAAAATCTCAAAATTGGTTAACTTTATGAGGAAATACTAAAAGAAAAAAAACTTTTCAATACCCTAAAGAAAATGAAAGTATGCATCAAACTTTGAAAATTATTCCTAGTTGTTGAAATAAAAAGAAGCATTTTTCTTCCTTATACTTTTACTTAGAATATCTTAATCTTCTAAAAACAAACATTTTTGGGGTATACAAACAAAGGCTTAAAAGGGAAGATATTCTTTAATGATAAGGTCCCCTCACACCCAAGTAAGTATTTCAAATTAAATAGTACAATCTTTATGATGGTGTCATAAAACAACAAAACTTACTCTCAGTTCTTTTATTGACTAAAGAAATTACTAAATTGTTTTCTTTTTTGGTTAAAAATTTAATAAAATGATTTAAGTATTTTTTAATATATTGAAATTATTAGCTATAGATATTTAGATTTTGTGTAATTTTGTAAAAACATCAAATGCATATGACCCGGCCATGTAGAGAGTTATTAATGATATTCTTCGATAGCCTGATATCTAGTTGCCGAATGTGTACGCAGTTTCCTGAGTGTTTCCTCATCCTAGCTCAATATTTACTACTAGCTAAAAAAGCTTCAAACTTCAAAAAAAAAAAATCAAAATTTAAAAAATTCAAATTTATAATGTATATTGTATAAATCGTTTACACATTCAAATTTTGATTTTTTTAAGGGAAGTTTGAAGATTTGTAGCTAGTAGTAAATATTGAGAGAGGATGAGGAAACACCCAGGAAACTGCGTACACTTTCGGCAACTAGATATCAGGCTATCATATTCTTCAGCTGTCCAAATGTAAAGTGTGGGTTTAAATCATAAACTTATATTTTATAGTTATGTATAATCTATTAAAAAGGATATAATCTAAAGAAAACATTCACATTAAAAAGATTATGTTTTAGTAAACTAATTCAGAATTAAAAAGAATAAAAAATAATCATATGAGATAAGCCACGCTGCACTTTAGTGTTAATTTTGATTACAGATTAAAAGTTATTAACCATAATTGTTTAATATGTTTTATGTTTATTAAAAGTTATTATTCATTAAGAAGTATTGCTTTCCCATTCCCATTCTTCAGTAATCTATACTATTTCAAGAAAGAATAACCCTTTTATTGTGGATTATGGGAGAGGGTAATTGGGGTAGGGGAAAGAAAAAGGGAATGCAAACGGTCAACTAGAAAGAAAGAAGAATAAAACACAGCAATTATTTGTTTGGGGTTTTTTGAAAAGGGGGTAGGACAATATCCAGAAAAAATCTTACAATGCAGCAAAAAAAATGTTTGAGTATTTTTAGTATTAATGGTTAAGATTTTTAATTACATTCAATTAGTAATCTAAAAAAAATTTTCATTTTAAGATTATAAAAAAGTTGGTTTATAATTTATTTGAAATGTGTTGGTCTTATATAGCTAGGATTGGAAACTTTAGCTGTTTTCTTTAAACATTATGATAAATCCTCTGTAGACTTAGATTCACTCAGTTTTCTATTAACATTTTACATAGCAAGACAGAAGACAGAAATTTTTCGAAGATATCTCAAACAAAGAAACAAAGAAATGATTAACTTCATGAAAGCTTCTAAAAATGCAAAGGTGTATAAATTATAAATTGTTATCTAAGTTTAGAATAAGTAACTTAGATATATTATTTATTTTTTTTACAATTTTGCTTTTCAACAATTTTAAGAATACTTTAGAAACAGTTTGTAAATGCATATAAACCAACTATTCAAAGGTTTTTCCTTTTTTTGTAAACTTTAGATAGTTATGAAAAAAGTGAAAACTTGCAATCATCATGGTTTATAACATCCTGAAATTAATTCCTATATCTTTTTGTATAAGATAAATTTAATTTTATTCTACCAATGATATCAGTTTTTATGTGTTATAGAAATCTTTTCCAAAGCGAAAAAACATACTTAAAAATATTTGAACTAAAAATATATTTTGATATATGTTAATTGTTTATTTTTGTGTGTGGATGAATGTATATAGGGTAGAGGTAAGGATTTTTAGTGGAAGGGGTGGAATTAGAGAATAGGGAAACTGTGGGAAAAAGGGAAGGTGGCTGAACCAAATAAAGGGATGGGGAAAGAAAAAGGGTCAATAAAGGGTGGGGGGCCGGCTAAAAGGGGGATGGTGGATAAAGGGGGGAAAGGGTGGATAAAGCAGGGGAGGGGGTGAAAATTAAAGAAAGGGAAGAATGGCTATGTCCAGAAGGAGGAGTGGGTAATTAGGGGAAAGGGGTTAGTTAAAGGGTTAATTCAAAAAAGGGAAAGAACAATGTCAAGAAAGGATAGAGGGGATTTTAAAAGGGATTAAATACAAGGGTTAAAGGTCAGATAAAGTAAATAATTTGTCAACTGATATCTAGTTGTTTATCTGAAAAGAAAATTATATTCCTAATAATATATTATTATTCCCCTTTAATATTTTCTTCCCCTTTCTGAAAAAAACGTCTTACACCACAAATAAATTCTATTACAATTTAAGCACAGTAATTTTCTGAAACTTAATGACTATCATCAACTTTAAACATTACTGTAATAGTATTCTACTAATTTTGTGATTTCAAAAGACTAGGGAGCACCTATTGCTGCTTCATACGTTTCGCGACAATAATAGAAAGAGAAGTGGAAATGCATTAGCCCAAAAAATGCGCAACGCATTACCAAGCAAATTTAGGAATCTTGACATAGCCCTAAAGTATTAACTAAATATTTTCATCTATTAATATCCACCAATTATGAAATTAATACATTTTCCTTTAAATGTATAAGTTCTGCTAATGAGAATACCAATATATACTTTTATGTTTATACAATATTGTAAATATTACAATTTTTCAAAATTACAGATAAAGAACTCCTTTTAAAACCTAGCGCATTCGCCGTAAGCCTCTAGGAGCTTTGCCCCAACAGGTTTGATCAACCTAATTTTTCGTATTTTAGATTTTAAAAACAGAAGAAGAAAAATAATTGTGGGGGGGGGGGAGGAGGGCTGGTTGACCCTACTATTTTAATTTTAGTTTTAAAAAGAAAATTTTTATTTTTTTGGGAGAGGGTATTTTTCATTTTTTGTGGGAGTTGGGGATGTCCCAACCCCCTAGAAAATAGTTAAAACCTTCCCGAGACCTATGAGAAGCTACCCTGTAAAAGAGAACCCGATCGGTTTAACGGTTAGTGAGATCCTTCGGTGCAGGCAGACAAACAGACAGACAGACATCGTTCTACTTTGTATTAGTTAAACTATATGCTATGAAATTTACTATCTGGAATTTTTGCTGTGATAAATAATTGTTTGTTTTATGTATCGAACGCACACCTATACATAGTTACCTACTCGATATTTCAATATCATGTTCTAACATCAGGTATACATTTTTAAAAGCGAAGCTTTTCTATAATTAGGGTCGGTCCGTCCGTCCGTCCGTACGTCCGTACGTCCGTACGTCCGTAACGGATAGCTTTTTTCGTTAATTTAGACATGTTAGAATTGTCCTATCGATTTCAAATTTTGCATGGTGATTCCTTTAGTAGTTAGGTACGATTTAGAAAGCGTAGCAACTCTATAATCATTACCAAAATGTCCGTACGTCCATTTTAAACATGTTGATTTTTTAACTTTTTTAAATAGCTTTTTTCGTTAATTTAGGCATGTTATAATTGTCCTATCGATTTAAAATTTTGCATGGTGATTCCTGTAATAGTTAGGTACGATTTAGAAAGCGTAGCAACTCTATAATCATTACCAAAATGTCCGTACGTCCATTTTAAACATGTTGATTTTTTTACTTTTTTAAATAGCTTTTTTCGTTAATTTAGGCATGTTATAATTGTCCTATCGATTTCAAATTTTGCATGGTGATTCCTGTAATAGTTAGGTACGAGTTAGAAAGCGTAGCAACTCTATAATCATTACCAGAATGTCCGTACGTCCATTTTAAACATGTTGATTTTTTTTACATTTTTAACAACAAATTTGTATGTGACCTAATTATCTGATTGGTCTGATTTTTGGTATACTGATTCCTAGGATAACAAAGTACAATATTAAAAGCGAAGCAACTCTATAATCAAGTCCTAAAAATGTAAGTATGTCCATAATCATTGTCCTGTATCAAGCAGTTTTTCAACAAATTTACTTACAATTTTGCTTTGATTCTTATACATTCGCATTCTGATTATTCAGTTCTGACATTATACAAGTCTTAATGTCCGTTTGTCCTTCCATTTCAGAGCTTCGCTTTTATGGATGTTGTCATCCTTGTTTATACACAGCTTATATTTATATTTTTTATGGATTTCGCTTTAAAAAGACAATTATGAACACATATCATTATATGAAAGTAACAGAACATTTGTCTTTCTCTATGTGTGTACCAAAGGATCTCGCTAACCGCTGATCTAATATGGTCTCTTTAACAGTGAAACTGGAAAGGTTTATAATTATTTAAGGAAGGGTACGGACAGATATCATCCTAATAGTAATCACCATTTATGAAATGCCGTGCTGTGATTTTTTGAAATTCGGCACACCCCGATCTGGCTCACCACTAAAATAATTTAAAGATCCAGCTCTGTATCAAGCAGTTTTTCAACAAATTTACTTACCATTTTGCTTCGACTCTTATACATTTATATTCTGATTATTCAGTTCTGACACTATACAAGTGTTAATGTCCGTTTGTCCTACTGTTTCAGTGTTTCGCTTTCATGGATGTTGTCATCCTTGTGTATAGTAAAAATCTAAATTTGATCAACTTTATGGTATTAAATACAAATTAATATAGACAAGGAAATTTTCGTGCTTTAGAAGCGCAGCAAAAAGACTAATGGGATTTTTGATGAAATATAATTTTAACAAGGATGACAACATCCATAAGTAGCGAAGCACAAAAAAATCGTAGATGGGAATATGTACAGGTAGATTTTAAAGGTTTTTACTAAAATTAAGAATAGATTTATTGGATAAAATAAATATGAAACCTTGTTTTATTTTGTATGATGACGATGGTCAAAGTAAATTATATTAAAGATGCTCATAACAATGGGAAAAATTATTTTGATACTGATATCCCATAAAAGTTTGAAAATTCGATCAAAATAAACAAAGATCTTGGGAAATATGTAAAACATATAAAAATAGCCAAAAACCTGATAAAAGGCAGTCTGGCCGCCATGGTTGTTTTCTTAAAACGACAAAAAAATTAATTTTTAAATCCTTAAAAACTTTAAAATTTTGGAAAATCGGACCATATACACTGAAGATATGGAAAAAAGTGTTAAATATATTTACAAATAGCCTAAAACCTGCCAAAAAGGCAGTCTGGCCGTCATGGTTATTTCCTTTAAAGACAGGAAATTTAATTTTGATATCTACAACTGAAAAAAATTTGAAAATCGGACTATAAACACTGAAGATATGGAGAAAAATGTTAAAAATATAAAAAAAAACAGCCTAAAACCTGCTGAAAAGGCAGTCTGGCCGTCATGGTTGTCTTCTTTAAAAGACGGGAAATTTAATTTTGATATCTATAACTGAAAAATTTTTGAAAATCGAACCATACACTGAAGATATGGAGAAAAATGTGAAAAATATAAAAATAGCCTAAAACCTGCTAAAAAGGCAGTCTGGCCTTCATGATTGTTTCTTTAAACGACAGGAAATTTAATTTTGATATCTGTAATTGAAAAAATTTTGAAAATCGGACCATAAACACTGAAGATATGGAGAAAAATGCGAAAAATATAAAAATAGCCTAAAACCTGCTAAAAATCGGTCCGACCGCAAATGATGTTTTATAGTCAATTGTGCTCCTTAATAATGGGAATGTTGTCAAAAAATTTCAGCATTCTATCTTTTATAGGAGCTGAGTAAATCCCATTTCCCCCATAGCGTTACGGACTGACGGACTGACGGACTGACGGACTGACTGACGGACGGACAAAGTGAATTATAGAGTAGCTTCGCTACTAAAAACAGACAATATTTAGACACTGTTATGATTTTCGTAATAAAAATCATTTAATGCAGAATTCTAACAATATCCAAAATGTTATGATTTTCGTAATAAAAACATTAAATGCAGCATTCTAACTATACAATATCCAAAATACAGATTTCTATATCTGTCAATAAACAGGAGATTTGCTTAACTTGCCCTTAGTCAGACACCCAACCCTAGAGTAGCTACGCCCATACAGAGACTTAAATATGTGATGAATCATAGTCCAAGTATATGATATTGATTTTCCTTTCATTCATCCCCTAATCAAATATGTGCTCATTTTTACACCCCCTCCATCCCTCATTATATCAAATTCTTTTTGGTTTCACTGACAGAATATAATGTTCTGTAAACAAGAATAAGCACAAAAATACCTGGATGGACAAACGGATTATGAAGTTGTAGAGAAAATGTTCAGGGGATACAAAAAAAGAGAGGGGAAAAGAAAGATTTTTTTTGACAATTCCCTACACCCCTTTTCTGGACGCTACTGATCGAAACAAAGAATTTCAGAGTAGCTTATCTAAATTGACTCTAAATAATCTTTAAACATTGGTTTTAATGATATATATCACTCTCCTTTGAGTTGAATATTGCCTCATAATGTGCAGCAATGGTTATTTCTAACAAAGGAGTTAATCCAACTAAATTTTTCCCCCTATGGTGATGGGGAAAAAAACTTTTGAACAAAGATGATAACATCCATAAAAAATGACTAATTATATGCTTTAAATTGTGAATTTGTAACGATGCTAAGTATTTCTTACTTTACAGGATTTAAATAGATGTCTATTAAACCTAAAACAATAGTTCTTGTCAATTGTCATTTTCGTCTGTAAAGGGTTGAAACCCATCGCTCATGGTTAGACGAGATTTTGTATACAATAAACGCACACACACACAACCCATGCACTGCACACACGAACGTGCGCATTAGACATACACAGATTTATACTTTTGGCAGGTGCACCTTTTTTGTCCTTGTAACAAATGGAGTTATTAGAATCTAGAGGTTCAATCTCAAAAATAGATATGCTAAATAAAGACATTAAACATTGTTCCTGTAACTGATATTGGCGGCTGCCCAAGATCGATATAGGAGAAAAAAAATATACTTAAAACCTTCTCCAGACTTTGATTTAGAATTAGTCTAAAGTGATTCCATGACATATGTAAAGCTTCCCTAGAATGTAGACTATGTCAGTTCTGTGGTTAGCGAGATGTAGGCAAGAAAAAGAAGTAGCCATTAAACATTTGTGATTTCTTTTCTATCCACATTTTGAGCTTCCAGATAAGAGTTGTGCAATCAAGCGCTGGTTGTCTTTCTGGTGTTTATTGATTATTGCCTTGATCTAATACCTTTATTTTTGTATATGTGCGTTTCAGCTCAAAATCCTAGACAAATGCATTTTTATTTATATATATTTTTAGATGAGTAGCATCTCTACAAACCACTCTTTCACTCACTAATACACTGACTCGATAAATTTTCATAATGGAAATATTTTTGGCAATTCTTATATTTCAGGTTCTTTTTGTATTCATACCTCCATAAAAAAATCAATAAACTACTATATGGCACATATAAAGCTGTCCTGAAATTCTGGACAGGTTTCTGAATTTACCTCAGATGGACTGCAACCAACCAAATAGACTTACATTCAACTACTTTATCATATAGATTTGGAGGGAAAATATACCTACAAATTTACAAGACCATAATTTGATTGTGAAAGAATAAGCACAAAGTTGCAAAAACAGATAATGGTGCCATCCTTGTTCATTGTATTTATATTTTATGTATGGGCACTCTCTAAAACACATCTGTTTACTATATGTGTCAACCCTCATTAGAACCTAGGAGTTCAATACTTAAATTTTCCTTAAAATTCTCCTTATCAAGCAGATTGGTCCTTAAGAATAAAGTTATAGTTTCTACTATATATTCCATTTCGACTTTGTTTACTATAAGTGTTCTCAATAGAATTTTAGATCTCAATACTTAAAAATGTTATTTTTAAAGCTTAATCCTTAATAAAAAAAAATTATTGGGTTAATTTAGTTTTCTGCTCCTAAACATAATTTTTAATTACATGTTTGAACTTTAAGGTTATATTTGTCAACTCTAATTTCAAAACTAACTTTTAAGAATTGGTCTTAGTTTGTACTTTGTTAATATGAAAGTTATTGAATCCTTATTTTAACAACGAATGTACACGTATATATTTTAACAAAATAATTGGTGCTAAAATTTGATTCATTTCTGAATATTTATATTTTGTTTCTATTTTATTTAGACATATGTTACTTTTATAACATCACAGTGGCTCCATGCCTAGCCTTTCAGGACGGAGCTCAGAATGGGGAAGAAGATATACTGTTACCTAACCTAAAAATAGACTAAAACCTAAAAGAAAATATGGCAGATCTAAACTTTAGTTTTTGAGATCTGTTTATAAAAAGATATAAATAAAACAAAGCTTCCATTAAAAGTAGACTTTATGAATAAAACTAGAAATCGTCCATATCGTTTAAGATTAATTTTAGAAACAAAATTTAAATTGGAATATTTCAAAACAAGTGTCGAGTTCGTTAGTATTTCTCAAAAATATGTTGTTCATATAATAAATATTGATACCAAAATAGATTTTGGATATATATGAATAAAAGTAGGAATAGCTTTGTTGAAAAATTTATGGTATTAGTTTCTAGTTTGGCATATATTATACTAGTAGACTAGCATCTAGGGCTCTTTATCCGAAGACACGTGAAAGGGAAGAAAAATAGCCTAAAACCATACTCAGACTTATTTATAAAAATTAAATAGCCTAAAACCGCCTCAATACCTATAAGAAGCTTAACTGTAAAGAGGAATAATATCGATTCAGCAATTATCGAGATCCTTCGCATCAGACAAAAAAAGCTTACTACTTCATACAATAGGATAACCTGTGACTCTACAGACCAGCACTTATTCATTACACAATTAATAATATGCTTATAGAAACTTTCTTTTTGCTTAAATATTTAGAATTTAAAAGCCTTACATAAAAAATAGGAAAAAAATCATCAAAATCATTTCTTCTCTATAGTTCTTTTTATGAAAACTGTAACATAGTTAACTGGTCTTTTTTAAAGAAATAATCATCTTAGCTTCGTTTGTCTAATAAATCCGCTAGCGTGCTTTCAGTTGAAAAGTTGTTTCAACAGATTTCAAATTGATGGATTTAAATCATTAAAATTCAAATGTTGTCTCTTCCTTACTGCGACAAGGTGTTCATACAATAGTTTATATCTTTCAGAACAGCTAAATTATTATTCAGAAAAAATGAAATTAGAAAGCTTCGCACAAGAAGTTATTTTTCATAAATTACAAAATATGAAAACAAGAATGTCAAGTTTAAAAGTTCATTTCAAAGAAAAAAGATTTGCAAATTACTTTTTATACTCTTGGTAATAAGTATCATTATCAAAATCCTAGCGTAAATAGCAATGATGCTGGGATCTTAAGGGATATGACAATGGACGATAAATTAATAAACATCCTAGATAATGATAAACAACATTACCCCTTCTAAATATTGAAATTTTTGATTGAAAAATGTTGACACTACTAGAACTAACTATTGAAAATTCAAGACAACGAATAAGATAAAACTTTGGGTGCCAGTTTAATTTACAGTTCAATGTTAAATGAATACCTATTAAATTGTTGGCAAATTTTGTTAATTTATGTAAACACTCATTGTTACAGATCAGATTTTGTCAAATACTACAAAACTGGACTATTTTAACCATGGTTGAAGTACAATATACGGTTCCACGACAAACGTAAGAGTCCCAAACGTCAGAGTGGAAAAACATCAGAGTGGACAAACGCAAGAGTCCCAAACGTCAGAGTGGGACAAACGTCAGAGTGGGACAAACGTCAGAGTGGACAAACGCAGGATTTTTGGGACAAACGTCAGAGTGGACATTTTATAAGTAAAACGTATGAGTCTCGATTTTATAATCATTAAAGCGCTGCGGCTATGGTAGGCCAGGGTGCTGAGTGCTGCAGCCAGAGTCATTTTCTTTATGATTAGGTTAGGTTAGGTTATAGGCTAGGGGGCCGAGCGCCCGCGGCTAGGCAGGCTAGGGGGCCGAGCGCTGCGGCTAGGTAGGCCAGGGTGCTGAGTGCTGCAGCCAGAGTCATTTTCTTTATGATTAGGTTAGGTTAGGTTATAGGCTAGGGGGCCGAGCGCCCGCGGCTAGGCAGGCTAGGGGGCCTAACTGTCTATTTTTTGTCATATAATTAAAATAGCATAGACTCTGATGTTTTACTTAAGCAATGTCCACTCTGACGTTTGTCCCACTCTGACGTTTGTCCCACTCTGACGTTTGGGACTCTTGCGTTTGGGACTCTTGCGTTTGGGACTCTTGCGTTTGTCCACTCTGACGTTTGGGACTCTTACGTTTGGGGTAGGACCCAATATACCTAACTGTTAGTTTCGTTTTGTATAATTAATACAAAATCCTCAATGATGATTGCTGTATAACCCTTCTGTAGATTGGTTTAAAGTTTGGATACTTTTATACTGACCAATTAAGATTCATGAAAAGTACCCAAAGTTTTAAGCCAACCGATGTGAGAAACTTTAATACTTTGGTTACTAGAGTAATTTAATACCCATGTTTCCTTTCTACAGCTTTCTGTAATAATATCTTATGAACATACCCAAAATATAAAGAAGCTTTTTAGAACTCGAAAAAAATTGTAATTTAACCAATTGTGTCCTATCCTGAAAGGATGGAATGTTAGGTGGACATTGATAAGAATGCTAATATTTTTCAGCAGCGAAGTTTTTATACAATCAGGATATATGTAAGTACACAGTTTGAGTTAACCCTAAACATAGAATATATTTTAAACTTGTGCTAAATTCCTCTAATAATAAGGTACAAATATCATTGAGTATTTACAATTTTTCTAAATTATGAGACAAATATTTGACAATGAATTTTTACAACTTATGTACACTTTTGTTTCGACATACAAATTACTATTCTGCTTATTAATTTCTGACAAAGTACAAGTTTTATTTATGAATTTCTGAGTTTAGAGTTTCGCTTTTATAAATGTTGCCATCCTTGCATTCTAATAGTTTAAAGAAATTGAATATACAGGGTGGGCCACATAAATCCGGACTTTTTTCAAACGGCCATAGCACCAAAACTACTTGACCAATCAGGACGTTTGACCACTCTATAAAAAGCTTAGGTAATTACCTTTTGGCCCATAAAAATTTTTGGAGGATGGAGGATGTGTACTCCGTGCTGGCAGTGCTTATGTTCAACATGGCAGATTCGAAATGAGCGCTAGTTTACCCTAGATTATAAATATAGGCCACTAAATCTGATCTCAGCCCATCTGTAGCTGAGATAGACTTATAAAACTTGCTGGAGATACTATTAGATACATAAAGAAGGCACTAGAAAAAACTAAAGCTCTCTATCACATCTGGTTTGTCCGTAGTACTCTGGCAAAGTGAAACGTGGCAGATTTTAAGGTGTCAAAAATGTCAATAATCTTGAAAATTTCTTGGTTCTCGACTACATGGGCCCATTTGGAACCTTAAAAATCGTATTAGACTATGTGTTGCGATAATAACCATAGCTTAATCTTCATGCCATTTCCTAAAAGGTATAAAACGTTGTTCTATCTTAACTGTGGCCAAAATAAGAGCCGCCGTGTCGAATGGTAGCTTGAAAGATGGGTATATTTGGATCCTGCGGTTACTCACGTCCCTAAGGAGATGTGGCCTCCCAGCAGCCCTGATCTTCATACAATTGACTTATTGGCCTGGAGCGCCATTAAAGCACGAACTAATAGACGCGCCTATACCATAATGACCTCCCTCATTGCCACTATCAAGGAGAACTTCGCCATCTTGGACAGGGACATGGTGACCAGGATCGGGGGCCGGTTTAGGGGGCGGGTAAAGGCGGTGATTGAGGCTAGCGGCGATTTTATTGAATAATCTAATAGTCATATGCCTAGTTTACTTCCCAGTTTTTAAAATTCAATAAAATCTTTAAAATTGACGATTTTATGTTCATTTGTTTAAAAATAAGAAAAAGTCCGGATTTATCTGGCCCACCCTGTAAAAATTGGATATAAAAAATTACATTAAAAATAATTTTAGTGACAAGCAAACGGGCGAGAATATAGACCAGTTTTACTCGAAGTAATTTTTAAAAGCGAAGCTTTTCTATATTTAGGGTCGGTCCGTCCGTACGTCTGAGACAGATAGCTTTTTTCGTTAACTTAGGAATGTTAGAATTGTCCTATCGATTTCAAACTTTGCATGGTGATTCCTGAAGTAGTTAGGTACGATTTAGAAAGCGTAGCAACTCTATAATCATTACCAGAATGTCCGTACGTTCATTTTAAACATGTTGATTTTATACTTTTTTAACAACAAATTTTTATGTGTTCTAATCATCCGATTGTTCTGATTTTTTGTATACTGATTCCTGGGACAACAAGGTACAATATTATAAGCAAAGGAACTCTATTATCAAGTCCAAAAAATGTAAGTATGTCCAAAAACATTATTCTGTATAAAGAAGTTTTTCAACAAATTTACTCACAATATTGCTTTGACTCTTGTTCATTTATATTCTGATTATTCAGTTCTGACACTATACAAGTGTTAATGTCCGTTTGTCCTATCGTTTCAGAGCTTCACTTTTATGGATGTTGTCATCCTTGTTAATCTAGTATTTTTTCCAGGAAGGAAAGGGGCATTGGGCTGTTTATCATAATAACATTTTCTTATTTGTTGGCTTAACAACTTTTGGGATAGTAATTGAATTTTGATTAATTGTTTCATGTTGAGTGTACAAATGTTTTAACTAATATTTGTACTCTACATAAGGGGTAATTTTGTATATCATCATTACGGACAGGGGCGTCGAAGCTTTTTTATTTATTTGGGGGGGTAAAATTTTGAAAATAAAAATTTTGGGGGTGCCTAGGGTACCCACAAGCTCATTTTTTGGGGGGGAGGGTAACACTTTATTTTATAGAAATTCATTTGGGGGGGGGGGGGGGTAACCCCCCCCCTTGGACGTCTATGATTACAGATGTACATTTATTTATCCCTTTAGATTCCTGATATTTACTAAAACATTGAAAAGTGTGATATTACTTCCACATTCTGTCAAATAAAAGGTGCTTCGTAAAAAGAGATAAAAATAAACAAACATGAGGGGTGGTTTCATTTTAAAAGTAAGGCAAATGAAATAGTTACTTATCGCATTGTATTATAGACAGCTTTTTGCGAATAGTAAAATCAAAATTATTGTTAGCAACCAAATTGGTATTGATTTTATGATTTTATTTTATTACCCATTGAAAATTGTCTGTAATACAATACAGTACATGATTTTTCAGTTTGTCTTAAAACTTTAGTGATAAATTTAAGGGTTCTGATGACTTGATAATGGTAATACATTTGGTGGAGGTGATTACACTACACATGCTTGAAAATAAATTTGGATCAACTGAAAATTGATTGTCTAATTCTTCCCTAATTTCCGAAGTTGTACAGCAGATAACCCAAATATTGCAAAACCTATTTTCAGCTATTCCGGTCAAAGGGGAAAGCGACAAAATGTATAAACGATTTTTACATTATACATTCAAAATTTTAATTTTTCAAATTTTAATTTTTAAGCGTTTTTTGAAGTTTTAAGCTTTTTTAGCTATTAGTAAATATTGAGATAGGGTAAGGAAACTATGTACACAATCTGAAACTCAAATTAAGCTGATCTAAATTTGGGTTACATGTTAAAAAGAAATCAGCAAATTTCTAATTTGAATTAAGAAAAAATTAGCAAAATGAATTATAATATTTAAGTTTAGATATATAAACCTACGTAATAAAATAACTTATTTGTATCAGTAAGTTCAAAATATCTAAAAAAAAACAGCTGTACTTTAGGGACTTCTATTTTCAGATAATTTCTGACTGGTTTTAGGCTATTTATTTACATGATAAGAAAAAGTGGACTGTGTAACTTTGATTACTTATTTCTTATAAAAATGAATAATGATACATTTCACACTATTTCCCATGTTAGCTGTAACAAAGAAACACCATAGAAATTCTGAACATAATTAACAAATGAGGTAAAATAATGAGCAATTTGGAATTTTGATAAAAACTTGTTTTCTTAAAAGTATAAAATGGATAAATATTTTTATAAATCATTGATATAAATCATTAGTGTCTTAATTATCTATACAGGATTGTTTGTTTGAGTAAAGTATAACTTTAAAAATGAAGAAAATCATGCTTGTGTGTGTTTTTGCATTCAGTTCTCAGTTATGTAATTCGCAGTATGTCTATAGCTCAGTGTTGGATTTTTCACAGAATAAGGTAAGATTTATTAAAGTTAACCTTTTCAAAATGAGGGTAGGTTCTTCCGTAATGGATAGGTCTTATCGTAAATTCAGGCATGTTATAATTGTCCTATCGATTTTGAACTTTGTGAGACGATTACTTTAATTGTTAAGAACGATTATGAAAGCGCAGCAACTCTATAATTGTTATGAGAAAGTCAATGCGTCCATTTTAAATTTTTGACAACTACTTTTTGTATGATATAATTAACATATTCATCTGTTCTTTAAAATAATGATTCGTAGAACAACACTGTTCAATTCTATAAACTAATCATTCATCTCTATAATGTTGACTACTAAACATCAGCTCTACAACTAACTTTTCCGGTTTTTAAAAGCGAACCTTTTTATAATTATGGTCGGTCCGTACGTCCGTCCGAGATAGATAGCTTTTATTCGTTAATTTAGGCAGGTTAAAATTGTCCTATCGATTTCGAATTTTGCATGATGATTCCTGTTGTAGTTAGGTACGATTTAGAAAGCGTAGCAACTCTATATTCATTACCAGAATGTCCGTACGTCCATTTTAAACATGTTGATTTTTCTACTTTTTTTATGTGATCTAGTTATCCGTTTGATCTGATTTTTTGTATATTGATTCATGGGACAACAAAGAACAATAGTATAAGCAAAGCAACTCTATAATCAAGTCCTTAAAATGTAAGTATGTCCAGAAACATTATCCTGTATCAAGCAGTTTAAAAAAAATTACTTACAATTTTGCTTCGACTATTTCGATACTTTTATATTCTGATTATTCAGTTCAGACACTATACAAGTGTTAATATCCGTTTGTCCTACCGTTTCAGTGCTTCGCTTTTATGGATGTTGTCATCCTTGTTTTCTTGTGGATGTTGTCATTGTTGTTATTAAGTAATACCAATTTTTAAGATAAAATCCCGAGTGAGCTGAATGAATTTCAAATAGTAAATACTTGCAAATCTATTTGTCTATCTAAAATTATTTATTTTAAGCCGCAGATATGCACGGCTGATTGGAACCCAGTGTGTGGACTAAACGGACAGACGTACGGGAACCTCTGCAATGCTGAAGCCGCCAATCAGCCTGTTCTTTGCACAGGTATAACTTTATTCCAGGCAGGGAGAGGCTGTTTATTACACTAGTCCCCAAAGTTTTATAATACAGTTTTCTTAATCGTTGATTTAACAACTTTATGGACTTAAAATTGTGTGTCGACAACTAATTTTTAAAAGCGAAGCTTTTCTATAATTAGGGTCGGTCCGTCCGTACGTCCGTACGTCCGTCCGAGATAGATAGCTTTTATTCGTTAATTTAGGCATGTTAGAATTGTCCTATCGATTTCAAACTTTGCATGATGATTCCTGTAGTAGTTAGGTACGATTTAGAAAGCGTAGCAACTCTATAACCATTACCAGAATGTCCGTATGTCTATTTTAAACATGTTGATTTTTCTACTTTTTTAACAACAAATTTTTATGTGATCTAATTATCTGTTTGATCTGATTTTTTGTATATTGATTCCTGGGGCAACAAAGAACAATATTTTAAGCGAAGCAACTCTATAATCAAGTGCTAAAAATGTAAGTATGTCCATAAACATTATCCTGTATCAAGCAGTTTTTCAAGAAAATTACTTACAATTTTGCTTCGACTCTTATACTTTTATATTCGGATTATTCAGTTTAGACGCTGTACAAGTGTTAATGTCCGTTTGTCCTACCGTTTCAGTGCTTCGCTTTTATGGATGTTGTCATCCTTGTTATCTACAAAATAGGTAATTTAGTTGGTTTTTAAAGTGATAAGATTTCTATTTCTGTATTTTTATTGACTGAGCTCAGCGTCTGAAATTCTCTTATTATCCTAAGAATAGTGAGAGGTTGAACTTCCTTAGTGTGAGAAGCGTAATTTCAATCTAATTTACAATTATTTAGCGTAACTTTTATTCATGCCTTGTTTGTTTGTCGGTCTTTATTCTATAGGTTTATATTGGTTTAGTATTACATTTGTCCTTCAAAGAGAAGTTAATTATCAAGAGAAAGTAGAGTAAGATGAAAGCCTGCTCTTTGTCCTATAAAACGAAAAAATCTAGCATTCAATCTTTAATGTCTTTTTTTAGGGGAATGTCCTTGTCAGCCTCCGTCAACCTGTATCTGTACCTTGGAATACGACCCGGTGTGTGGGGTTGATGGTCAGACTTATGGCAACCGCTGCGGGGCTCGCTGTGCAAGTCAACAGATCCAATGCAATGGTGAATGCCCTTGTGCTCCGCCCGTAACCCCGTGTATTTGTACCATGGAATACAACCCTGTCTGTGGGGCTGATGGTCAGACCTATAGTAACCCCTGCGGGGCTGGGTGTGCCGGTCAACAGATCCAATGCAATGGAGAATGCCCTTGTGCTCCGCCCGTAACCCCGTGTATTTGTACCATGGAATACAACCCTGTTTGTGGGGCTGATGGTCAGACCTATGGTAACCGCTGCGGGGCTCGCTGTGCAGGTCAACAGGTCCAATGCAGTGGTGAATGCCCTTGTGCTCCGCCCCTACTCCCATGTATTTGTACCATGGAATACAACCCTGTTTGTGGGGCTGATGGTCAGACTTATGGTAATTCCTGCGGGGCTGAGTGTGCAGGTCAACAAATCCAATGCAATGGTGAATGTCCATGCGCTCCGCCAGTACCCGCGTGTATTTGTACCATGGAATACAACCCTGTCTGTGGGGCTGATGGTCACACCTATGGCAACCCCTGCGGGGCTGGGTGTGCAGGTCAACAAATCCAATGCAATGGTGAATGTCCCTGCGCTCCGCCAGTACCAACTTGTATTTGCACCAAGGAATACAACCCGGTGTGTGGGGTCAACGGTCAGACCTATAGCAACCCCTGCGTAGCTCGCTGTTCTAATGTACAAGTTGCAAATTATGGCATGTGTCAATTTAATTAATGTATTGATAGTTTGTATTAATAATAAACTTGCCAAATATTTTTCGTATTTTTTTTAATGGAGTCCAAATTATTTGCTTGTTCTTAAAAGCGAAGCTTTTCTATAATAAGGGTCGGTCCGTACGTCCGTGACGGTTAGCCCTTTTTGTTGATTTAGGCATGTTAGAATTTTTTTAACGATTTCAAGCTTTACATGGTGATTCCTGTAGTGGTTAGAAAGCGTAGCAACTCTACCAGAATGCCCGTACATCTATTTTAAACATGCTGATTTTTTACTTTTTAACAACAAATTCCTATGCAATATAATTATCTGATTGATCTGATTTTTGGAATACTGATTCCTAGGACAATAATGTACAATTCAATGTTATAAGCGAATCATGACGCAGATAATCTATAACTCGCTTTATTGATAGAATGGGGATTTGGTTTAGTTGGCACTAGTAATAATAAAGGAAAATTTTCTAATTATGTTTTTACTCTTTATCCTTTAACCGTAGAATAAATGAGGGGGTTTGGGTATCTGATTCCTTCATCTTAATTTTTGTTCAAATACAGGAAGTTAGTTTCCTTAAATCGTCTTTAAATTTCATCAATTACATTTTTTTTCTCAAGGTTTTGTGAAGAATTGAGTTTCACAAATGTATTGTCAGGTTTTTTATTTTTTAAAATGAATTGTGTTTAAACTCTCAAATTCATATACCTTGTAAGTCTTAAAATGTTGCTTTTTTTTTCTTAAAAAAACCTTCAATAGAGAAGAACCTTGAAATTTATCAGCCAATGTAGTCTTGTTAAGCTCTTACAAGTTTCAAGAAAAATATAAATGTAGTAAGTTTATTAGGTGTATCTATTTCCTATACATAATGCTTATTTAGTATTGCAGTTATATCCTCAAAGATACCAGTTATTATTATTAATATATTAAAAAAATTTTGATAGTTCGAAGATCTATCTAACGCAATTTCGTTTTTTTTGCAATACTTCCAAAACGTATGTGTAATAGTTATTTCTCGCCTCGTATTATAAACCGTTTTCCGCGGATATAGAAAGTACAATTATGAGATTAAAACTAGTTTTTTTAGCCCCGAGGGGCCGAAGGCACCGGCTAAAAAAACTGGTTTTACTCTTATGATTGTACATTTTTATATTCGTAGAAAGCTGGATATAATACGATGTTAGACATAGTTTTTTCGTATCGATGAGAACCGGTCCCTATCCACCGGATTCAAATGAATACGAGAATAGTTATTTCTCGTATCGTATTATAAACGGCTTTCCGCGGATATAGAATGTACAATTATAAGATTTAAACTAGTTTTTTTTTAGCCCCGTGGTGCCGAAGGAACCGGCTAAAAAAACTAGTTTTAATCTTATGATTGTACATTTCTATATTCGTAGAAAACTGGATATAATACGATGCTAGACATAGTTTTTTCGTATTCATGAGAACCGGTTCCTATCCACCGGATTCTTCAAATGAATACGAGAAATATTATTAAAAAACGAAGAAAGCTTTTGGTTCTGTAGCTACTTTTTAATTAAGCTATGGTTGTGCTGTCAATAAACAATTTTCACAAAGAAGACAAGTTTAATAGTATTGATTATAGCCATGATTAGAACTTTTTCAAGATTTTTTTTGCTGTAAGACTGTTACGATTTATGTGATAAACTTTTCAAAAATTCCAATAAACAATAAATTTAATATAAATTAAGTAAACAAACTATTAATTTTTGAAGGACTTTTAAAACTTTAGAAAAAAACTCTATATATTTAAAAATGAGTTTATAACCTCATATGCTACTTTTATTTTTTTTTTAAGTTTGTATTTCTATCCTGTAAATGCTGTCAACCAAATTTTTTCAAATCTATATTTTGATGAATTGTCATTTGATTAATGTTCTTATTTCCTGTGTGAGAAGATTTTTATGTATCATTAATAGGCGTTTTAATAGCAAAGCTTCTCTTAAACCTAAAGATTTACATCCATTTAACCTTCCACCTTAAGCCACTTTTGTGCAATTATTTTTGTAATAGATTTTAACAAGTTAAATATAATTGTTAGAATTTAAGTTTTTTTTTAGGATAACACATTTTGATATTTATTTAGATATCTTACATATATATCTCCTATACAAGGATGACAACGTCCATAAAAGCCAAGCTAAACAAATAGACAGCTGGAGCAGCACATATTGTTTTTAAGACAAAGATTATCATTTTAAAGGAATGTATAAAGAAGCTTTGCTCCAAAAATGATTCCCCTCTATAAGTGTTGTAAAAAGATTAATGAAAAGAGTGAGAATAAATTGTATAAAATGACAGTATTAGTTTAATTTACCGTGCTACGCCTATGTGTGATTTTAAAAGGTGACTCCTAAACTTTGAAAGTATAGCAAGGACAATTTTATCTATAAGTAGCAATGCAAGATTGTATTGATAATATTAAGCTCATTTGCATATGGCAGTTATTTTTCTTCAAATTTGTTAACAAAACTGTAAGTTCTAGTAAAGTTACAAGAATTACAAAAATAATTCGTCTGACATATAAACATAGGCTAGCCGCATTTTTGTTAAGTTTAACCCTTAACAGTCGGGCCCCTTGCACCGACCGTTAAGGGTTAATGATTGATTAATCTAAGGCCATGAACCATTCCCTTTGATATTCATATGAATCTTTGAGACAAAGAGCTATAAACAATTTATTAAATGTCCTCAAATTCATCAGATCAGATCTTATCTTAATCATATTGGGAGAAAGTAAAGGGGGCAGATTATAAATAATCTCGAATGCCCTCTCCCTTCCTCAAACGTACAAAAAAAAATTAAATTATGCTAAAAAAAACAAAGTTGTAACTTTCCTTTTAAATAAAAGGGGAACAGGATAATTTGTTTAAAAGATTTTTCATCTGAATACATTAATAAAGAAATTCACAGGATAGAAATTCCCAAGCTCAGAGGAAATAAAACAAGTGAAACCATTATCCAAAAGTTCATAGCTTTTGTTAAGATAATACTCAGGGGGTAGGAGGCATTGGACTGTAAATTACACTGGTCCCCAAAGTTTTATTGATTTAGAATTTTGATTGGTTGGTTTCAAACTATCGGTGCCCAAACCTTTCAACCAATGAATTTAATCTATTAAAAGATTATTTTTGTTTATCATCACTGGGGAGATCTATATCAATTTATCGTACATTGTCTTATCAGTTAACGCCATGCATAAAACTGCACTTTAACTGGATTGTACCCATTTAATAAACCTGAAATTTTAAAGATTTATATAAGTGAATAGGGTTGTGCTTCAGTTACTCAGTAACTATTTAGAGATTCTGAGTAACACAATTCTGACAGCCATTGGGCAAACTTTCATGGATCTTCCAGGTAGAGATCAGATCCCTTTTTATTATGTGAACAGAGTTCTTAGTAAATTTGTTACAATAGGCAGGTTAGATTAGTTCATATTGGGTAATGGATAGCCCCGCAGAATTAAGCCCAGCAGGTAAATGCTCCCCCGGGTTAGGGCCCTGGCAGGGGTTAGGCATATAAAAAAACAAAGAAAGAATAATTGTGATGTTATAATTAGAACTAACCAAATTGCCTTAGAAATCACATTTTAATCATATCCCAAAATAAATGTAAATAATGATAATAACGGTTGATGATACAACCATTTCTTTTCCCCTAGAATTTTTCAACTACTCTATGCAAAACTTTTCACTCTAGAAAAAGAACCAAAGATTGATATATTTTCAGTTTTATCCTATCCGTTCTTATTTGTTGAGTGGAGAGAACATCATAAATGTTTTTTTGATCCAAATAGACATATTGGATGCACACAACTTGAGTTTGTACTCATACCATACAGCTAAAGATAGTTCTCGATATCTTTTCCAGCTCTAAATATTTATAAATATTTATTAAACCAACCTACTACGAGAAGGGAGAGGGGGTTAGGGTTGACTATCTCTCAAAAATTAGAAATATATCAACATTTTCGTTCTAGAAGTTTTTTTTACCTACTTCAAAATAAAAAAAAACGGTGTTTCAACAAGAATTTCTTGCTTCATATGTCTACCTACAGTAAGGTAATATTCCAAAATTTCTAATTGGTTGTAGTTATCATAATTTGTAGTTTAGACTTCCATCTTATTCAAACAGAAACAATAATGAAAAACCGCACATTTTGTACTGTAGAATTATGGTTGCTATCACATATCACATTTATTTTGCGTGTTTTGTGAACTACCCAAAAAGTTTATAAATAGGCCAAATTGGGAATTAAGAAAGATAGGAAAATTTAATATTGGAATGTCTCCATTCTGGCTGGAATCATTCTTTTTGGAGGATTTTCTCTCGGTTTGGTTTGTCTGTGGGCATTAACAAACATTCCTTATGATTTTGTACTTAACATACAAATACTTATATACAAATATGGCATGTATGTAATCCTTTTCTAGAGAATCCTGTAACTGTAAGGTATAAAAAGGCACAACAATTATATCGTTCCAATCAAAAAGTAACTACGTTCATATAAAAATCTTACATTTTGATATTTTATTTTAAGATTTTATTCTTTTTATATCACTAGCTTCTATTTATTCTTGTTAAGGAAGGATTTATTCTAAATTGTACTATTTGACAGCTTATACCAATAACGAAATTAATTCGGAAAAAATCATCACGAAACTGATATGTGTTTTTTCAGCTGTCGTTGGGAGAAAACACGTAGTAAAATTGACGACCTCTCCATTTGCCCCCCAAATATTATTTTAGATTTATTTCGCTTGTTGGTTATACCTTATTCCTGACTATTTCATATGATGATGATATTCATCATGCAAAGTTTGAATATATAACATGTCCAAATTGATAATAAATTATCGATTAATGAACTTACTAACTATTGCTTTTTAAAAGTAGGAAAATTATTATCTTCTCTGAGGAAAAGTCGAACTTTAAAAAGGGCTAACTAGCACTAGAGTAGCTTCGCTAAAATCAACAGGTTATCTATTTATCATACACAAAATCAATGTCAACTTTATCTATGTAAACATCGATACAATTCATTTTTGTATAATAGACATAGTATAACTAGATGGTTAAACTGGTCCCATAATCTATCTAACTTAATAACGAAATTCTAGACATAGTATAACTAGAGGGATAAACTGGTCCCATAATCCGTCTAACTTAGTAACGAAATTCTAGCAGACAGACACCTTGGTTTATTTTTTATAATATACCATCCATTCAACGAAATTTTTCTAGAAAGCTAATTTTATCCTAAGAAATTTAACTTTTTATAGCAGACTTATTATATAATTTTCACATTAATACGAGGGATAAAATTTTTACACCATATACTGACTCTTTATGCAAACGAAATAACCAATGAGACCAAGACAAAACTCACTGTAAATTCTGGTATTGGTGATTAATAAGTCTATTGGTGCTAACAGTAATTGAGTTTCATGTAAGCATATGTTTCTTGAATACAGCTAATTTGAATCTTAAATCAGAAGTTTGAACAAGTTGAGTTATGTAGTATTTTCGCTAGTATCAAAGAGATTTAAAAGAGTAAAAGTAGTTCAATCAATGATGAGTATCCTATTTCGTAAATATGCAACTTATAGGGAAGGTTTTTAATGGTCTTAGATATGTTTTTATAAACTCATTTGGAATCTTAGGAAAGGACAATCAAATGTTAATTAATGTTCATCCAATCAGGATAAAAAAACTACCCCTTATGTAGATAAATATAGATTAAAATTATTTGATGGAAAAGTATAATCATTTAGGCCAAGGATTTAAACATATGTACATAATAAGTTTGCAGCTAATGTAAATAAATGGCAAAAGGGTTTTGTAAAATTCACGATTTTTGTCTTTCTCTTTTCCCTGACTTTATTTGCTATTTTATAATCAATATAAAATTTCTGTTTGACAAGAACACTTGTATGCGTATGCATGCATGCAACATAGTTATAATATAATTAATAATTGATCATTGGGGGTCCCAAGGATTTTTTGTTGTCAGATTAGAAAAACCAGATAACATATCAGAAATTTTTCAAATTAGATTTTATTTACAGCTTTACTCTGATATGGAAATAAATATTTATTTACCTACCCTATCAAAATATATACAATTTCAATGGTTTATGTCATCATATTGCGCTGAGATAAAATTAGGTCTAAGCTGACAAAACATTGACATTTCATTTTTAAAGCACACTATTGACAACTTTTAAAAAGGAGTTAAGGCTTACATAACGATCTTTTTAAGACATCTTGGCTACATAATATTTGACGAAGAAGTCGCATAAAAAACTGGAATTGACAAATTTTACTAATGCAATTACTAGTATTGCGACTAGTTTCTGCATTACAAGAGGACAAAATCTGCGGGTCCCTTATTGATAATATTACTAACAAGGTTCAAGGTTACATATTTCACATCATAATCAAGTTTGACTTAACAATAAATTCTATGTCTGCTAATTTTTCCCTCCAAATTGTCACAGAATAAATTTAATAGGTAGAAAAGTTAAGCTTTTTATTGGTCTGGGGAAGCCGCTCTTTTCAAATAATATTATATTAATTTCAGATGGAATGAATTTACCATAGAATAAGGAGGAATAGAAATGAAAACCTCAAATATTTTAGGGAATATTGAAGAAAAGTTGCGCTTGCGCAATAAAAACATAATATGAAACTTTAATGGTACACATGTCAAGTTGGGACAAAACTGAAATGATATCTTTTTAATGAAAATATATCGAAAAGTATTAGATTTTTCCTCTAACTTTATGTCTCTACTGCATAGAAATTAAATTTATGTTTATCTAATATTGTTTACATTTCACCACTGTCAATGTACTTTATGACGCAACTTGCGTAATCACTCGATTACGAAATGTATACGTAACTTACGTATAACTCAACAATTAATAAAATAATTTATGATAATAATTGAAATTAAAATACTTAAAAATATATAATTGGATGTAAACATCTTTTACTCTCAGACCTTGAAAGAATTAAAAATCAGCTGCTAAGGATTTTTTGTAAACAAATTCATGTTGAAATGAACTTTTGTTTAAAGTTTTGCTCATACTATAAGATTTTAGTCCATTGTGAATAGGACAAATATGGCTGGACGATTGGCTGTATGGCTTTTAGTATACTATTAAAAAAGGCATTTATTTTTCATATCATTTCTCGATAATATCTGAAATCATGTGATTTTACTACAAGCCTTGTAGCCATTTAGGGCTTTCAAAAGTTCCAATTTTATTTCAGGCTAGCCATTCAGAATCTTCTACCTGGATTCTATTCTATACTTTATCTTCTTTGGAATTTACATAGCCTTCCCCAACATTTCTAGTTAAAAACCCTTTCCAGGACCAGTTTCCTGAAAAGAAAACCAAATCGGGTAATTAAGTAATAGACAGCCGACAGGCCAGTTGCTTTGCAGCTAGTTTCTGTGGCAAGCAATAAGGAGGTCAGGAAAAAAGACTTTCACCTCTCTAAGACATTTATAAAGCTTAACTGAAAAGTATGACGTGTATGGAGCACTATTTCATGATTTGGACAAAAAACCTGAATAGGATTAATATATCTAATATATCTAAAATGTCTAAAATAGAATGTATTAGAATAATAAAATGAAGTCTGTTGAATAAAAGTATTCTAGACAAGAGCAACTGAAAACATCCGACAAAGCCCAAATTGTGTCAAAAATAATCCATGTGACGTAATAAAATTGAGGGATTATCCATCACTTTTTAGGGGGTTTCTTTTCCACTTTTCCTCTCACCTCCCTCATTTTATTACGTCACATGGATCATTTTTGATACAATTTGGGCTTTGTCAAAAAATCCAAATATCAAATTGAAAATGCGATCGAATGTTTCGAATTTTATTTTTAAGTAAAGTTTCGAGCTTTTGCCTGCTTAACCCTTGTCAGTCGGGCCTTCTTCTGGGTGGAGGAGGGACTCTCTTCTCCATATGCTATCTAAGCTCCTAAGAGCTAGAGGGCTATGGAAAAAGAAAAGATAATTCTTACTATATAAGAGTCAAAGACAAATGTTGCTTTCTGAACCAATTATTGAATTAAATGTTTATCTTCATTTTATATTTATATTTTAAAATTTGCAAACATAAATTTTCGGCATCGGCATCGGTCCATAGCAGCTCTGCCATGTGCTATCGTTGTTGTTCGGCAAGAAATTTACTGTGGATTTTCACAATTTTAATCTTAATTTTGATTTTGAAAGTAAAAAATTATGGTTGTAGAACCCATTCAAAGTTTAATGAAGAACTGCAGGATCATACCTGGAACCTAGAATTGACCACAATAAGCTGCCTTATATCAATATCAAACTTCATAGAAAAGGAAAAGTTTGCGAGATCTTAAAATGCAGACACTTACACCGAAAGACTATTTCCTATTTCTTTTGATAGTTATTTTAAAATGTAAAAATAAATATACGCATTTTTGTAGTTGTGTCTAAAAAGGATGAAAACATAGAAAATTAAATTTTTCCCAAGGGACACCTTTCCTTTGTGCTTCCTTTTATACAAATTTAAAATCAAGGACTGGTTTCTTGTTGGTGGAAAAATATGTATGTAATTACCTGTTCTACAATACATAATCTGATTTAGAGGCCTTCAGGACTTCCATAAAGGGGGGTATCGTCACCCCACCAACTTGAAATTGAGTTTAAAAACAAAACGAAAAAAGGAGGAAGGGGGTATGACATTGAAGATAATTTTAATCCTTAGATGATTTATCTCGGAAGGTTGGAGGTACATTTCTGTTATATTGATATAGCAATTAATAATACGATTTTGCTTTGCTTCAAAAAAATATTTAATTCTCTCCAATGACAAATATAAAGATTATCTTAAAAGAATAAATATAAAGATTCAGCCACTTTAGTTTAGCTTACATTTTTAACCATTATGTATAAAATTTATTGTCTTTATTTCAAATAGTCTACTCTTAATGGATAATGTTTTAAGTTTTATAAAAATCTTTTTATGACAAGGATGACAATATTATTTGACACTGAAGCTCAGCATATCTTATAAACGAACATTAACTCTTGTAGAGTGTCTACAATTTTAGAAACACAATTCTGTTTTGTTGTTTAAACAAAAATAACAATAGAAAGTTTCAAATCAATAGGAGAATTCCAACATGTCTATAAATGCGGTAGTAGCCTTAGGTCGGAAGCCGCACGGATACGGCTGAGGATGACTGCAGCTTCTGGGCTGTGGCTGCGACTGTTGAGTAAAGGAGGCCAAAACGGCTTTTTACTACTTTATCATATCTAATTATTTAAAAACATAAACATGTTCGTGTTCTATTGATACTGTTCAGTATTTTCAGAAAATTTTATGGAGTTTTCGTCTGAATAAATTCTTTGACCTTTGTTAACGTTTTTGCAGCTTAAAAATGTAATTTTAGATTTATTCTTTTTGTACTATTTGTTAGAATTTTATACAACAAGAATAAAAGTTTCCATAAAAGTGATTGGCTTAAAATTATGGCGCACGCGAGTATCAACAATTATGAAACTTGAGAACTCACTAATATTCATTTCTCGTATGGGTAAGTATACACTGATACAGATATAAACTTTGGGAGCTTTCCCTCAAAGTGCCTAACAAGCACAGAAGCTTTTCCTCTAACTTATTTATCTAGAATGATAATAATGTTTTTTTTTGTGTTTGTGTGGGGGGGGGGGGAGTTTTATTCTGCAGAGGGGCCCCGTCTTGCGGAGCGGAACCTATTGTTGCTGTGCCCTAACAATGCGAGGCTATCCTATCTTCTACAGAAACATATAACTACTATCTCCCCCCCACACCACACTATATCTAATTTTTATTTCAAAATATGGGGGGGGGGGGGGTGTTCAGAAAGCACTTTCAAGGAAACCGCCAATTATTTATTCAAAGATTTAAGATTAACAATTTACATAATCTAATAGGAAGGAGGTGTCAAAAAAGAATAAAAGGCTTTAGTAGCCAAGCTTATCTTAACTTACTTAGTCTATCCATCTGTCAGTCTGTCATGCCGGCTTTCTGTAATGATATGGACAAAATTAAATTTACTTGGTTATGGTTACTTTTAAAGATAGACTTATCTAATAGTAGTAAAACCAAACAAAACATCAACTAAATAAAATTACTACTCTTACTACATAACTGTGTACTGTTCTATATTGATTAAAAATGTTTTCTCGTATTAAGAACCGGTTCTCATCCATACGAAAAAAACTATGTCTAGCATCGTATTATATCCAGCTTTCTACGAATATAAAAATGTACAATCATAAGATTAAAGCCAGTTTTTTTTAGCCCGTGCCTTCGGCACCTCAGGGCTAAAAAACTGGTTTTAATCTTATAATTGTACATTCTATATCTGCGGAAAGCGGTTTATAATAAGATGCGAGAAATAACTATTATCTGGTTATTGCTGCATTACTTATAGACATTATTGTATTGATCAGGGCTCGGCACTTCAGCTTTGCGGTTGCGGCTGGGGTGGTTGAGGATGGCTGAGACTGAGTGCGATTGATTTTGGCTGCATCTGAGTGCGGCTGCGGCCAAGTAAGACTTAGGGTGGCTGTGGTGTGTGGAATTCGGTGGCTGAAGCTTCATTATATTTTATCTTTCTATAGCACAGTACGTAGTTGTCATATTTAATCCAAAAATATTACCACATAAACAAGGATAAAAATATCCTTTCGTGCGTTTTCTTCAAATAAAGATAAAAGAGGAAAGGGAAATTTATTTTGAAAAAATTGAGAAACAGACACAGACATGCATGTATAGAACCAAAAAAGGGAAAACATTTTAAACTTTATATTTGCATTATAAATGTAGTTTTAGTAACTTACTTGATCCGTTTGTCTGTCAATAAATATATATGTTTACATAGATGTATAACCCATACAATTACCTGTCCCAAGTGGTGGTGATCTTTTTCGTCTGCTAGCAAATTGTTTTCTGCTCTCTTGTAGCGACTTGGCTGAGTTAAAATTTCCGATGCTATTTGCTGTTGTTCAAGGGCCCAATTGAAAGTCGAAATTGTTACATATTATAGCTCGTTTGCTCTTAACTCTTTTACTTCAATTAAGTATTAAACTATTAATCTACAAAAGAGATCATTTGTTTATTATGATTGTTAAGTTTGGTAATTACCTAATTGTTCTGCTTTTATATTACTTATTGCCAACTTAATTATTAATAGTTATTTCTCGTATCGTATTATAAACGGCTTTCCGCGGATATAGAAAGTACAATTATAAGATTAAAACTAGTTTTTTTAGCCCCGAGGTGCCGGAGGCACCGGCTAAAAAAACTGGTTTTAATCTTATGATTGTACATTTCTATATTCGTAGAAAGCTGGATATAATACGATGCTAGACATGGTTTTTTCGTATGGATGAGAACCGAGAAAACTTGTTATATAAATTCTTGATTTATTATTAATTTAATATTTTCCCCTATCCTGTATATATAAATAAGATAAACCGGCAATTTCTTCCCTCTAACTCTTAAATATGTTTCGTTGCTACCACAAACTAAATCTAAAGAGTTTCTAAAAAACAAAAAAATATTTATTATTTTAAAGAATTGTAATTCAATCGGAAGTGGCTTTAAAACAATGATTTGATGATTTTTTTCCATACTTAGATTATGTAACAAGATAAAAATCGTCTTTTATTTTTAAAAATTCTAAACATGTATTTCTTAAATAGTAGCAACAGATATGCAGTCAAAATACAGACTAAAAGGACAGAAATACTAAGTGAGTTGCTTTGCTATTAAAATCTTAATACATACATCGAAAAATAACAAAATATTCCAATAAATTGAATTCTTTTTGCTATTTGAAATATTTACTTAATTGTATGCTAAACATAATACATGTGTGTTTGATAGAAATAGGGGAAAATAAAACGCTCTAGGCCCAATGGATGGACAACCATACAGAAAGACGGACAAACATCTTTGCAGACGGACAGACCAGCGGACAGACGGACATACTAAATGACTGGACATTCAATATTTAAAATATTCACAGTGAGATTAAAGTAGATATTTTAAAAGTATGTTTTAAAATGCTGTTACATTATAAGGCAATGTTAAATATTTTTAAACTCTTTAATCCAAAATCGTAAATATATAAAAGATCTTTTTTTATAAATTCCAAAAATTGTATAAGAACTCCATCGTATTTTGCTTATACATACATACATGTGAAACGTAAAGTCTTTACCGTAAGTCAAGTACTAATTTAAGGGTTATTTTATATTTAAAACTTTTTGAAACAAAATTTTCATATATTTTTTTAAGGAAATTTAAAATTATTATTTTGTAATATAGATGAAGGGGTTAGTAACACCCCTGTTAGTAAGATGGTTTATAATAAGGTAAAGACGGTAAGGGATGGTCTCCATCCCACCCCCTCCCCTCTCCTCTAAGTAACACCACCATATGCCTTAGACAACAGGTATCTTAGAAACCAAAATTTAAGGTGTTTCCCCAAAATACACTAAATCTAAGTCACGGAAATTGAATATTTTTCTGTTTTTTTTAGATTGAAATAATCTACTTTTTAATAATTTTAATTACCTGCTTAAAATTTATAGTTCATGCTCATAGTTATAAAACAAAAATCGTCTAACAAAATTCTCTAATTTACTGTATTTAATTATAATTGTTCTTTTTTTAAATTTCAAAACCTAATAATGCATGCTATGGACACAATAATTCTTGTTTTAAATTATAACATTTGTTTCTTTGAGTTTTATCTTTTTATTACAAAAAAAATGTTCCAAATGTATAAACACCACTCTCACTCTCTCTTTCTTTCTGATCTCACTTTAAGAATTTAAGAAAGGAGGAAGGAAGGGAAATTATCGAAGAAGGCGTGTGGGATGGACAGGGAGGGGGAAATTACTGATTTAATTCTGTAGAAAACAGTGAAAAAAACTTTTAGGAAAAAAAATGAATTGTACAATTAAGAATTAATCAGTATATATATAAAGCTACTTTAACCATAAATTATTTATAATCGAATTAACTTTTTGAATATGTGAAATGATTTAGAGCCCTTGTTTTAATTTAAAATGGCTAGAACTATATTGTTGCTAATATATTACCAAAATATTTTCAGTTTTGTAATCACACTCTCAACACTGATTTTTAAACCCAGGTAAAAAGGGCGCTTGCAGGCTTTACTAGGGTGGATGTGTGTGTGTGTGTTCGCGCATGCGCGGCCATGATAAAGTGGTTTCACCCTCTCAACTACGATACTGTTCTCTCCACTCGTTCGCCGTCGTGGTGGGGTTTACAAGTTATAGAGGTGCTATAATTACAATAAGTTTCTAGATCCTAAGTTTGTAACTTTAATGTTACAGTCCTAATAAAAGGAGTACAAGACTACCATGTGTCCTATGCGTGCGTGTTAGCGCGCGCGCGTGTGTGTGCCTCAAGTGCCCAGAATTCGCTTTTCTGCCTGTGTATGCCTTGATAGATAGATAAATGGTACATAGTCAAACGTACCACCCAAGTGAAACTGTGCCCCGTACAAATACGAGATGTGCTAAAATGTCCTGGTTAATATGAATAATCATTGATTTTGTTAAAAATGTGAGCATTTTCGGCGTTTCAGGTGTTCTTTTAGTGAAATATTTTGGTTTTATCAAATAGTATGTGATTGAGAAGTGATTTTTACTGTTAGAATAGTTAGTTTGATATAGTTAAATAATATATACTTTGATTAAGTAAAAAAACACATACACAATGAAGCTAAGAACATTGTTAACATTCACAATAACGGCGGTGACCGCCGTTAACGGCCTCAATTTGCCGCCGTTTTTTACCGCCGACATGAACCAGCACACCCTGACTGAAAACACCCCTGTGGGGTCCGCCATATACACACTGCAGGGCAAGGACCCCGAGGGCTCGAGGGTCAAGTACGGGTTGCAGGGCACCGACCAGTTTGCCGTAGACCCAAACACCGGCGTGGTGACGGTGACCCGCCCGATTGACCGCGAGTCACAAACCGGTATCAGCGATAATGAGATTAGGTGAGGAAAATAATTATATGATGTTATTGCTTTCTTGTTCCCTATCTCATGTACTGTATATTTATAAGGATCTTAATGGATAAGAAAATTAAGGATAAAACGATGTAATATCCCAATCACGATGAACAAAACTATCTCTTAATGTACATTAAAATCATTGTTAGATTATTTGGAAACTTACCTACCTATTCTATACATTCCAATAGCCTTATAATCCATCAATACCAAACTTTATGGATTTTTATTATGCATAACTTAAAACCCAGTGTTAGGATAGAATTCAACTATAGGAAGGTTTGTAAGGTTTTTAACATGGGCTGCTCGTCCTATTTTCTAACAAAGTGAGTATTGCAGGTGTCCCGCTTTAATCCACGAAAAGATGATGCACATCTGAAAATAAGGAAAAAAGGATAGTTTTGATCATAATATGCGTATCAACAGCATAAAACATTTCAAAATTAAGATAGAACTGACAATAGTGAAGCAATAGCAAATTATCATTACTGCAATAAGGATTCTATTGTGTCAGACTAACGTACTGACATAACCTATTTAAAGAGTAGCTTCGCTTCTAAAGAATTATTGCATCTTTCTGCTTTAATTGAATAATTTATGGGCACATTTTTCTTTTTTTTTCATTGTTTTATTTTTTTAATTGGAAGAGAAAGGAAATAATTGTACAGATGCAAAAAAAGCAGGGCTACTCTATAAGCAGGATACGTCTGTTATCTTTCTAACCGTCCATCCATTGCTGACAATAGTGTACATTGTGCATTATCTTATTTATTTAAAATTCCAGAAAAGATTAAATTATAATATGCCCCAAAAATGTTTCTCCTTTTAAAACATATGGTTAGTGTGTTTTTGCTGTGCAACTTATGAACATTATTGTTCCTGTTGTTTGGAAGTAGCGCAGCAACCAAAAGTATTAAGATACTTTTTTTCTGAGTATTTTGCTTAGAAAGTTCTTTAATCAAAGAGATGGGACAATGAACTGTTTGTTACACTAGTCCCAAAAGTTTTATAATAACGTTTTCTTATTCGTTGGATTAGCAACTTTTGGAACTTTAGTGAAATTTAATTGGATAATTCTTAAAGTTAAAAACGTTTCAAACACTAAGTTTAATTATAGAAGCTGTATTTTTTACATCATCATTGGGTATGTACATCACCAATTTATTGGCCATTGTCTTATCCCTTTAGATCACTGATTTTTTTTCCAAGGAAGAAGAATCGACCTTCGTAGTTAATTTACAGATATACACATTTTTTGGCATCTGAATTTTTTAATTGAATTTTTAATCAATTTTCCATTTCTAAATGTTTCCTTAGCTTTTCAAAGACATTGATAAATATCATATAACAGGAACATTTATTTCTATAATAAATAATAACAAGTAACAACATTTTAAATATAAAAATGTATAGTAAAAGTACAAGTTATCTGTTTAATATTAGTTATAAATAATCATATTATAGATGAATAGTTAAAAAAATAATATTTTTGATTAATTGTTAATAAATCACTGTATATGATATTAATGACGTCCAAGTTTTTTTGAGGGTGTATTTAAAGGTTGTCTAGGGCGGTAATCGAATACCTTTGTTTTATTTGAGGGGGGTAAAATTAAAAGGGGGATTAACACCACGATATCCCCCACCTCTCTTAGACGTCTTCGAAATTTAAAATGAAAATGTGATTTTGAATTTTAAAATTGCATCAATAAATAAATGACTATGGCGTAAGTACAATATATAGTCAATGTCATAGAGTAGGTTCGCTACTAAAAAAAAAACAACATGCATATTCATTTTTACACGTCAAAATTAGATTTGAAAGTTAAAAAGGTACGTGGGCCGGTAAAATTAAATACCAAGTGTAAATGCAATCACACATTTTTAATAAATAGCAATACTGCATAACATTTTATGTGTATTGGCTTGTTTTGATTGATTGTTTTTTTTTTCTTTTTCTGTTCTTCCTTGATGTTTCTAGATGCTAGGGGCTTCCTGACGCGTATGTAATATACTAGCCATTACGCCCCAAAATTTAAAAAGCTATTATGCATTTTTTAGCATTATGCAAGCAACACCCAAAAAGCATGTTTTATCTTGGACTTAAAAAGCCGCCCTTGTAATTTTTCTCCTTTAAAAAGATTTAAGGCCAAACAAAATTAAATGTAGGCGAGTTACATTTTAAATACGAACAGATGCCTCGACATTTTCTAGGATTGTGAAAACCATTTTGGACTTTTAAAATAGTTGACTGCAGTTTTGTACCACTACTTTAAAAAAAAATATGTAGTAAGTGTGTCCCTCTGTTTGTCTTAACCAAAAGATTCAACTAGCACTTAACAATTTAGGTTATCCTCAGCGTAAGTGCTTGTCCAGGGCAGGTTTTTATCTACTTCAGGGAAGAGTAGGTCAACCCATACTCCTAATAAAAATTTAACGCCATATTCAGAAGATTTTCTTATTTGTGAAATGAAGAAAAAAATATTTTTGATCAAAGAATTCGAGAGAAGGCATATAAAAAATGTAGGAAAACTTGAAAAGGTCTGTACTAGGAAAAACAAATACAAGGTTAAGTTCAAGTTCAGTACAGAAAAATTATTATAAAGAAACAATTAGGTAAGAAAATAATGATTCCTATGAATGTCCAATAAGTATGTTTATCACAAATGTCTATAATTTTGCAGCTGTTGTTGAAAAAGTTTCCTATTCATTGGCTCAACAACTTTGGGGACTTTTATTGAATTGTGATCGGTTGTTTCTTTAAGTTGAGTGTGCAAACGTTTCAACTACTTATTGTAATCTACAGAAGAGGTAATTTTGTGTATCATTATTGGGGACGTATATCAATTTATCGGTTCTTGTCTTATCCCTTCAGATCCCTGATAAATGGGTAAGGTTTATCTTGTTCAGAATATCAGAAGATTTTTTTCTGATTTTAAAAAGTATAATATTTTTTTCAAAAAGGACATAATTGTCAATGATTTCATAAAAATTGTCCATGTCACTGATAAAATTGCACACTAACTTTTTAAGCTTTTGCCACAATACCTATAATTTACTTTGTGCACATGGTGTACATTCATAGATATGATTATTAGGAAGGAAACATTTACATGGGTTTTCAAAAAATAAACCAAAACAGTTAAATATAATATGTTTTGAAATTGGAAAAGTAAATTATGTCTTTTTTAAGGTGATAGAGGTTAGGTTGAATAAGGGTTTTGATAACCTTGCAGGGACCAGGAACACGTTTTTTAATTATCAACCACAATGCAGAAGGCGAATATGAATCTTTTCTAGAAAGAAAATAGAAATAGGTTTATTTATTTGTAAGATCTTAAAGAATAAACTTTGAAATATATATAAACTTAACCTAATTTTTGCGCCCATCAACAAAAGGTTTTGAGAAAACTTTCTCTTATCCCTGCTGACACCCAAAATTGTTGATAATTACATGTAATTCATATGCAAAAACAAAATTGTCCAATTGCAGATTTTTTGCAATGACCGTCGGTGTCCATGCGAAGCAGCAGATATTTATCCTTTGTATGATAAGGAAATTTGGTCTATGAGCAACGTAGTAATAATAAACTATGAACATTTAACAAAGTGCATTTATTTATTAAAATACCTGAAGATAAAGTTTGTGTTCTGTTATTTTTTTGCTAAAATGTAAGACATCAAATTACATGTAAAAGAATATTTTTCTGTAAAATTTGTCAATTTTGGCTACGATTAAGATGTATTTAAGATTTGCATTTCTAGATAAAATGACTAAAGGGATAGATCTTTCAAACGCCTGTTCTGACTGAATATAGAAGTAATAGGATGTATTGATGGTGTCAATTTTATTATTTTTTTTCTTGGGGCCTTGGTAAGGGGAGTTAAACCTATTTAAAATAATAATGCCCGAAGAAAAGGCGTGTTTTCATGTATTTTAATGTTTCAGCGAAGAAAAAGTCAAGGAAATATTTAATTCCGTTTTTGTGTGTGAAAGAACTAGGAAATCCTGTGTTTGATACTACAGATGTTTTCTTCCTTTTTAATTCTTTTTAATATTTGTAATTTGTTGTCAATTGTTTTCTAGAAATACTATATTCTTTTATTAAGTAAACTTCTGCTTAAATGTCTATCCTGTAAGATCTTAGCTACTGGTTATTTGCATGTAGGCCTTGTATTGGTCCTGACGTTTTTTTTTGCTATTTTTCCGTGGTTAGGAACAAAAAGAATACGACAAACTTCAAATTCTTAGATGTTATATTGATAACTAGTAGAATTTTTGGAGGAAGATTTACTACCATCCGTTCCCATAAAGGTTACCAGCAACCACAGGCATAATTTTACACATGAGACTTTGAGTGGAAGATTCGCATTCTCCATTTCCATATCCCTAATCAACAACACATACGTGTGCATTTCTGATAAGGAATTAACTATTAAACATTTCTGAAAACCTATCTTACCAATGCATCATGCAATTTTGGTAGATTTTTGTTCTCAAATGTTAGAAAAATACATACTTTATTCTAAGAAATATATTAATGACAATTGTAGCTCAGCACTCATGAATAACAAATAGTAAACTGCATTGTAGATGGTAGAACGTCCAAACATTCCAATATTATAGAGTAGATGAACTATTAAGGTATCTCCTATCCCCACAAAGTAAAATTTTTTAAATAAAGGATTAAACAATTCTAATGCAAACAATGACCATCAGAAAACTTACCTGAGCTAAGACCTAATATTTTGGTAAACTTTGGTAAAAAGCAAAAATTTTTAAATAAAGACTTATTACCAACTTTTAAGTAATGTATTCAAGAAGTATCATGAAACATTCAAGACATAATGCTTGTTTTTCTAAAAAGCAAAACACGCACTTGCTGGCAACATCCCCCTCCCCCCTTGCAGGTAGTATGGGGACAGTGATAGTCTAAACTATATTCTACAACTCTTTCTTTACCCATTAGGAGTTGTTACAGGGTCCAAAGGCAGACTTTTACTTGAAAATAACTTATTTTACATTATTCTATCCATAAATCCTTGTAAACTAAATGCTGTTTCCTGTTTTTATCTCCTACCATTTCTAGATACACTAGGTAGTCTTTTTTAATTATTTTTTTTTGATACATTGTTGATCAGTTTTTGTCACGACTGGTAAACTGGTTGTTGGCTGTGAAATAATAGTTAACAATTGAGATACCCTTATATTCCTTTTGGCGGTCTGTCCACAGCTAAACCTCCTTTATAGCAGGGATTGCTTTATTTAGATTTTATTTGGTTTTATAACTTTACTGCATGTGTTTTTTTACTTCAAAAATGTTTGTATACACTGCACTGATTTAGTGGAGATACTAACCCTGCCCCTTCCCTTTACTGCTATTCCGTTGTAAATTTACTAGAGACTTGATTCATAGTTTCAGAAATCTGAACATATAGACAGACAGACACACAATCATCTACTTTGGTAAAAACTATACCTAAAATATCAGACTATCTGCATTGCTTAGTAATGCAGAAAATTAAGGGTTGCACTCACTTCCACATATTATTACATCAAAAAAATCTGTGACAAATAATTTTAGGGGTGTTTCAATTTTGAGATTGGAGCATATTGGAAGGATCAATGAATATTGTTTTGATATTTTTCGGTCCTGATAGTTTTATACTTGAATACCTATGAGGGGAAGTGAATGCACACCAAAATTTAAGGGCAGACGAATAAAAAGAAAGGGAAAATAAATTTGGGTATTGTTGACTATCATGTTTGTTCAATTCAGCAAACAATAAGATGGGTGACGACCAGACCCATTCACACCCTTAGGTCAGCCTTTAAAAAACAATGGAACACAAAACTTACACCAAAAATTTTTTTTAAATCGGTCAAGATCGTATTACTTTAGTACTTTAGCATTACAGGGTCTGCCGAATCTAACTCTTTTTTCGAATTAGTTAATTTAATCAAATTTCTATTCTAAATACAGATTTCTTAATAATGATTAAATCATCACTTGCTGTATATTTGTACACTGTTGTTAGCTGGTAGTTGATGCGTTATTCATCTCTAATTTTCTCTTGTTATTATTCATTTAATTCTATTTAAAAAGTTAATGTGAAAATTAAGGAACACCATGCAGTGTCTAAGATGGTCCTCATACCATTCATCATTGCATATTTGTGTGTGTATGTGTCTGTATGTTTCAGTACAAGGGACAAGTGTTATAAAAATAGTATTATATTCGATCAAATTAAAAAATATCCCTTTAAAAAAAACTATCTAATAATATCTGACTTTTGGTGGCTTTATTTATCTAATTAAAAAAGACATTTTGATTGCACGACATTTGTGTGTCCTTTTTGTTCATTGGGTAAATTATTAACCTTTAATTTAATATTTTGGCATGCTACAAACACAGAAGCAATAGTTACAATATGGGGTTTTTGCTGAAGTTGTTGGTAGACCTTAGTTATATTGGATAATAATTTAAAATTTGCTTTTAGAGATTTCATTATAGTTATTCTACAACCATTTACTTTTGCTATGATATTAAGATGCCAAAAAGCAGAATTTTACTTAAGGGAGGAAGAGTGGATGAGAAATGATTTATCGTCTAATATTGTATCTCTGTCTCCCTGACGTGGTTGTGTATAACTCAAGGTTAATTTAGGTATCCTTCAACTTTTGATTACCCCCACCCCCCTCCAATCTCCCCTCCCATTTCTTGCTATTGCCTTTTCGATACCCTGCGATTATTTTGGCTACTATGCCATTTTTAGAATTCTCTGTCTGCCAGGGATTTTAAGGGATGAGACAATGGACGCGGATTTTATGTATCCTCCAATTCTAATATGTAGTTGTAAAGTTTCTGAACTGTTACTTTGTACAGCCCAATCAAGAATCAATCTTAAAGCTAACAAATGGCAGATTTAGTAATCTTTAGAGGCACCATCATTTAAAGTCCAATATCTCAACATCTCTGACTTTTCGATACCTTGTGAATATGCTGCCTTGCCATTTTTAAATTTTCCGAATGCTCAATGTACACTTTGTGTTTAGGAGAGTTTAGTGTCTTAAAGTAAACAAGCCGCTAGGCTATCAGCCCAAATGGTAGATAGGGAGTTACCAACATTCCACTACTCTAAACATTGACTTTATAAAAAAAACTAGAAAAAAATTCTTTTTACACCCGTTTTAAAATTATGTTATGAAGTTTTCCTTAAAAGTAACTCGTAGTTCAAGCTTTTTACGAGATCTTAAATGAAAGACAAACATCTTTATCATCAAAGTATGAAAGTCCTACTAAGAACAAATCATTAAATATCAAAACATTTTTATAACTCATTCAATTTTTTTTCATTCATGATGCAAGCTATTTTTTTACTTGCACATTTTGTTCTAGATAACGTTGATTCTCTAGCTCAATATATTTTTGCATTTTAAAAACTATATATTTTTTCCTTTAAATCCGACTTCTGAACTATTCCTCAATAACGCAAATAAAAAATATAGGATTTCATCCTTCTCTTGTCGGCAAAAGCCTTCGACCTTTAGGCCAACTCAAAAGAGATTTATCAATATGGGAGGAAGAGGAAATTGGACTCTAAATAAAACTGCACCCAATGTTCTATAAGCATGATCAATCATTTGTTGGCTTAAAAATATTTGTTACTTGTATTCAACCTTAATTGTTGATTGAAACTATCAATGGTCTAAATTTGCCTACCACTAATTTTGATTTGCAGAAGTAGGTACATCAATTCGTTATTCATTGTCTTATCCCTCAAGATCTATGAAAAAAAATGTTTTTGGTGTACTTTCAAATATATATACTAAATAATTTTCCTTGTGTTCTAAAAAATGTGAATGAAGGCAACTCCTATTTCAACCCTTATTATAAACCAAGGATTTTTACTCCAAGGTAGAAGATAAGTATGATTGATATGTAGCAACGTAGTGTATCTTCCCTTTCGAAAAACACGTTTTTCTAGGAATCTGAAATTCAAAATCAAAATTAAATGTTTACTGTACACTTTCATAGGCGTTACATATTTACATACATACAGACACACGGGCAGAAAATCTAGGAATAATTTTTTAACCTTAATAAAAACATCCATAATATAAAGCATGCACAGAAAGAATCGTCTAAAAAATTGAACCAATTTTTTCCTGACAAGGAAATTTGATTTGAAATCCTTAAAAGTTTATTTGAACCTTTTGGTAGTACCACTAAAAAAAAAAGATAGAATAGTAATAATATTATTATAGTTTATTATAATAGCTCGATGTGCGTGTGTTTGTGTGTCCAATAGGGAATCTTAGTATTTGTTATGGGCAGGTTGATAGCTATTTGACAAACCCATTATCACTCTCAGCTATTTTGTTTTCTTTTATTATCAAACTAATACAAATATTGTTTGGGCACCTAACAAAACAAAAAGTTGCCCTTAAAAGCTAGTGAAAATCAATCACTTATTTTAAGGGGGGGGGGGGGGAGAGGGTACATTGATGATAAGTTAAGTTGTAAAAAAGGATTAATGTGTGTGGGGCTGCCCACAGAATGCTTTGCATATCATACAGTGTCAAAACAAAACTAAAATAACAAATCCTCAAAAATAGCAATTTTCTAACATTCAAAGGTAAGAGAGAGGGGACAATGGGCTGTTTATTACACTAGTCCCCAAAGTTGTATCATAACGTTTTCTTATTCCTTGGCTCGCCAACTTTGGGGATTTTAGTGAATTTTGATTGGTAGCATCATTAAGTTGAGTGTTCAAATGTTTCAACCACTACTTTGAATATACGGAAGGGGTAATTTTGTGTATCATCATTAGAGTTGTACATCAATTTATAGACCATTGTCTTATCCCTTTAGATCCCTGGATAAGACCATATCTTCCTAGGAATTAAGATTCCAAAATCAATGGGCGTTAGTTTATTGGACAAACTTACATTTTGATAATAAATATAGTGTTGCTATGCAACATAAATCGTCATAAAATTTGCAAAATCAATAGGTATTCTTCAACGACAGACGGACAGATAAACAAACCTCTGAATATCTTTCAACTCATTTTGACCTCTTTAATGTGGTATCTACAATTGAGCTACAAAATTTTTGGTCATTTTTTGCCAACTCTCTGCATTGCATATCTTTATTATAAAAATGCTCAATTTTTCTGCAGAGAAAAAATTGTGCAATGTTTTTATAATGCCTACTTATTATGGTCAAGGCTGTAGATGAAATTTTGATATAGTTTTTATAGTTTATGGCAGCGCAGCTTCAGTATATTTGAATTTGTACGTCAATTAAGATTGGAGCTGCATAGAAAGTAACTGTTTAAAAAATGTCATATTTCATTTAATAAAAGTTGTCATTGCTGACTTTCTATCGACTATATTTATAGCCTGGAAGAAAATTGGTCATAGCACATATATCTTCCATATGACTTATGTTAATATTATAACAGCTCTAAATTCAAGAAAGAAAACCCTCCAATTTTCTGCAGAAATTGGTTCGCAGATTTTCTTGCAAATATTGATTTCTAGGAAAAGGAAATTTTATCATAACATAAATAATTTTGCTTAGTTCAATAATATGCCAATTTGTCTTTAATAAAAAAGCAAAGAAATTTGACAATTAGGTTTTAAGGAGCAAAGGAATTTTTAAAAAAAATACAAGTGTCATATTTTTAGACATAAAACCTTTATTCAAAGAGTAGCTGCGCTGGCGTTTTCAATACCTGTAATGATTTGAAAATTTGTATTATTTCACAGAATTAGTTTCCTTTTCCCTGACTGATTCTAGATTATAGGGTTTGGTGTGTTAAAAGGTATGTAATTCAACTTCTCTCACACATACACACACACACACACACACACACACACACACACACAAACGTTCAAGTGCATATCAAAATTATTTTAGCAATTTAGATTTTCAAGATCAAACTGCTAAATATGTACATTTTTTTGACGGAAAGGTCAATCGGTCGGCCAGACGCGCATACGCATAAGTTCTGGGGTAGTTTTAGGTTATTTCATTTTTACATTAAAGTCTTAGGGTGGCGTTAGGCTATTTTTCCTTCCATACATACCCCTTCAATTACAGAGCTCATAGAAGCAGGAGGTGCAGTCACTAGTATTTTCTAAGCCCATGGGTCAAGCCATTTTAAAGGGACAATTGAGAAATATCTATTAGTTTATATTGAATTAAAATAATGGGGTCAGGGATAGAATTAACATTACATCAAAATGTTAATAGTTAATGCATGTATGTAAAACTTTAATAGAAATGGTGAGTCCACATTTCTGAAAAGAGTTCAATATATTATTTGTAATAAACAAGGATGACAACAACCATTAATGCGAAGCACTGAAACGGTAGGACAAGCGGACATTAACACTTATATAGTGTCAGAACTGAATAATCAGAATAAAAATATATAGGAGTCTAAGCAAAATTGTAAACAAATTTGATAAAATACTGCTTGATACAGGACAATGTTTATGGACATACTTATATTTTTAGGACTTGATTGTAGAGTTGCTTCGCTTATAACATTAAATTTTGTAGTCCCAGGAATCAATATACCAAAAATCAAATCAATTAGATGATTAGATCACATAAAAATTTGTTCTTAAAAAAGAAAAAAAAATCAACATGTTTAAAATGGACGTAAGGACATTTTGGTAATGATTATAGAGTTGCTACGCTTTCAAAATCGTACCTAACTACTAAACGAATCACCATGCAAAGTTTGAAATCGATAGGACAATTTTAAAATGCTTACATTAACGAAAAAAGCTATCTGTTACGGACGGACGGACGGACGGACGGACGTACGGACGGACCGACCCTAATTATAGAAAAGCTTCGCTTTTAAAAGACATAGAGAGTTTTTCAATGATAAGTAGTAATCTTAGTGGACAAGACAAAGAACAAATGATGTTAGATAAATTACTCCTTCTTTAGATTTAAATTATTGGTTTAAAAATCTGGATACGAATACTTTGAACCAACCAATCAAGATTTTATTAAAGCACTCACAGTAGTTCTTGAGCCAATGAATGAGAGTGTATGTTTAAATTTTGTGTACCAATATAAGTTATAGTCCAATATCCCCTCCCTTCCTAACGATGATACTAAAGGTGAATTAGAACTTCAGGTGATAAATTTATAGCGTGGTAATTTTTGCAGAAATGATATCACACACAGAGAAATTGGGACACTAATTTTCTATTTCAGACACAGAATATCAAATACAAAGTTTCTAGTTTCTGCTCATAATAGATTTACTACCATAGATGGCCAACCAAACATGATAAAAAGAATTTTATCAGACAAAGATTTTGTTTTTCATTTAATCACTTGTGACTCATTATACATGGATTAAACGAAAAAAGAATACCAAAATCTGTAATAATTTTAAGGCCAGATTCTTCCTACACTGTTTTTCTATTAAAATTACGGGATTAGTTATCTACACTTTCTTGATGTATTGTGCTCCTATTACATATTGAATAATATATGAGGACACATTTGTATATATGCTAAAATATAAATTGTCTCATCCTTATGCAATGCATTTTGCACCTTGGCAATTATATTCAGGGATATGACAATGTATGGACAATAAAATTAACTTTTCCAAAATTATAATGTACTAAGTTCTACATGTGTTAGCTTGTAAATATTGGAGGAATTAAGGATTTTGGATTAATTTAATCACAATAGTTCCATACTGGATAAAATGTAAAGTAGTTTTCAATTGAAACTTTATATATATGTATAACAAGGGCAATCATGTTCAAAAGAAGCACAACAGAAATAACTTAATCGTCCAGTAATTTTTAATAGCAGGACAAATGAAATTAAATTCAAATGAAAAAGATATCATAATTAAGCTACATAAGTTTTCGTCTAATGGTTCCAATCTTTGAGTTTGAAGGACGGAATTGGAATAAAACAATTAAATTTTTGCGAAATAAAATTGCATATTTTTTTCAATATTTATATTGTGTAAAATGTCTGTTGATAATTGAAAAAAAAAATAAAACAAGGATTACAAAATCCATAAATGCGAATCTCTTAAATTTAGACAATAGATCAAAGTAAATTTAAAAACCAAATAAAAACAGTTCTCTTCTGGGAGGTGACATTGTAAATTAAAATGGAAACAAAAGTTTTATGAACACCTTCTCGCATTTATTTTAAATATTGATTGGTTGATTAAAACTAATAGTGTCCAAACTTTTCAATTATTGAATCAATTTTTCAGAAGGGCTAATTTTGTTAATCATCAGTATGGATGTATATCAATTTAGTGTCCATTGTTTTATCCCAATCTTTAATAGATCAATGTTCAAGAAAATCTAATTTTCCTTGGAAGTCCTCCGAACAATTCTAACTCAGATGGACAACCCCAAAATGTAGAGAAGATTTTTCTTTTTAATTTTACTAATCAAAAACAATTATGTTAAAATCAAATAAATGCGTAACAGACTATTAAAATCTTATGAACAACAGACAGTTAAAAAATCAGAACTTAATTGATTTGCAAAAGAACTGAAAATTTATTTTTTGTAAATATAACGATTAAAATGTTTCTTAAATTAAATAATTTTAAACTCTACCAAAATTACATTTAACTACAAAATCTACATAAGTATGTAACTAGAATGCAGCCTTTTTGTCGCTATTATGTCAGCCATAGCCACTTTTATTTCCTGTCATATAATCGACAAATTATGTCTTAACTATCTTTTTTAAAACAAAGCTTTTCTATAATTAGAGTAGGTCCATCCGTACGTCAGTCTGGAACGGATAGCATTTTTCGTTAATTTGGGCATGTTATAATTGTCCAATCAATTTAAAACTTTGCATGGTTATTCCTCTAGTAGTTAGGTACGATTTAGAAAGCGTAGCTACTTACAACACTTTTTATGTGATCTTTTCATCCAATTAATTTTTGTCTTATCTTATCTTAACTTATTCCCTTTTGTCTTCGCTTATTAGGATGTTGTCATCCTTGTTTTAAATGAATGTCGATATTGTGTACGCTATACGATATAGTCGATAAACGATAAAACGCCAATAATTTTGATATGATTGTCCATGAATCCACGAATAATAACTTTTTTCATCAGGTTTTCTGTAATTATCCAAGACGAGGTGGATGAGGGTATGGACAACGTGGTATCAGTTCCAATTTCTGTCATCATACTGGATGAAAATGATAACATGCCAAGGTAAACAAATATCGGGTATAGTCCCTTTCGTGGCAACGCACCTTAATGGGCGATTTTTCGTATTTTTCACGGTAGCTTTTCTCCTATATCTAGCCCCTGCGGGGGGCTCTGAGCCTGCGGGGTCAATTGCCTAACCCTGTGGGGCAATCGCCTTACCCGATATAACCTAACCTGACCTAAAATAACCTATAAAAAGCCATTTCCCAACTATCTTGTAAAATATGTTTTTATCCGATTAATAGCCGCTGGATTAAAAAGCATTTCTGAAACATGCTGAAATATCATGTATTGTATTGTAGAGAATTTTCTTGGTAAAATGAAACAAAATCATACAACTAAATCCATGTTTTATCGACCAAGGCCATCGGACCCCAGAGGCCAATTAATTTAAAGATTTTAAGCCAAAATTAATTACCAAAGTAACTATGAAATTAAAGTTATCAATCTAATTTTTATTTTTCAGGTTTAAGGGAACACCCTACAAGATGACCGTAAACGAGGATACACCAGTGGGCACCACTATTTTTAGTGCTATTGAGGTATGACTGGGGTACTAATTTCAATATTTGGTGTTAAATTGGCATTATTTGGTATCTTTTAAGAAAATTACACCTTTACCACTAACATAAACACATTTTAAATCTTATAATACAACCATAAAAAAGGCAATGTTGCTGTAAAATTTACCTGGCTTTTATATTAAGACTGAATTCTAAATACGATGGCATAGTCAAATTTATCTTCGATTTAAATTTTCGCTTTAAATCAGCATTTTCAAAATTAATAAAAACCTTCTGATAAAACTTTGCATTTATAGACATTTTTCGTTTCTAATGAGAACTTATAAAAGCAAACCAATTTAAAAAATATACAACAATCAAAAAAGGTCCCAGGACAATTTTTGATAAATTATTGTAAAGCCAAAATGTAAAAGTCTTTTATTTGATGGATTAGACCCTAATCTCTTTCTTTTTTGGGAAAGGTATTCATTGAAATTCACTTCAAAGAGCTTTTTTGCAGACTTTATACGATTCAGCATAATTATAATTAAGCTTATTAATCATAAAATTGTAGACATAGATAATAATCAATAGCGCAGTAACTATATACCTATGGTTTGTTCGTCCATTACTTTAAAAAAATTCTATAAATTGCTTTGTGTAAACTGTATATAAAATATTTATTAAAGTATTTATTTGTAATGCTTGCCAAAACTTGCTTTTATTTTCACACTTTAGTATTGATATAAAGTCATTGAATGACAGCTTGTTATTGCTTTAATATATTTATAGCTTTAATTATTGTTAGGTTTTCGGCTGTTTTAAACCCAAACCCCTTTTTTGCTTGTTAGTTAGCTTTTATAGTCCTAGGGTGGGGGGTTTACTCCGTCCCTCATTCATATTCAAGCTTCGGTGGGGTCGATTTCGGGGTGTTTATACATTTAAGTAACATTATACAAGTTTGAGAAAATAGCTAAAAAATCTACTTGTTTCCTTGTAATTATAAAGGAAATTTTAGTTTTCTAAATATAACCTTATTATTACAGGAATCCTCGAAGCTAATAAATATATAATATATTATTGATAGAAAGTTTTTAACAGAGCTATCTTTTACAAACTAAATTTCCTAAATATGGAAAAGTTTCGCTTTTGAAAACAAGTTTTTTTAATTTTCATTGATCTAGCATAAATAAAGCTAATCAATGTGTTGTTTTGTATTCTTACTGATTATTCTGAACTCATTTATCCTAATATATCATGGTTAAACAAATACAAGACCCAGGCAATATTCTGCAGGGGTAAAGGGATAGGTGTAGTCAGTCGCGTTCACAGTATTTTTCCAGTGGGTAAAAAAAAGAAAAGACTGACCTTCTCAATTTTAATTCTAGGGGGGATGTTTACATCCCCTAAATTAACCTTATGCACGTTTGTGGGTGTAGTGCACCCACCATTTTCCTAACTAAGTTTCATTTACAATACGCCCTCTGCACCGTATTAATTCGTTTAGTTATCTATTCTCCATTCATTTGATTTTGAATGTCCTGTTAGGGAAATTAGATCCTGTGGACGCTCCTCTCATCTAGCCTCGAGTTTATTTCCCTTTTTGTAAATTAAATCATATGAGTTTGTCAATATTTTTATGCTTAAAACTCTGATTTATTTACATAATATTGTAATTTATTTCCAACCAAATTTGCCTTTTAGAATTTATGAAGAGTAGGAAAAACATGTTATGGGGTTGATTATCAGCCCTAAAAAGCATTAAAAAGCATTAATAACCCTTTTTACCCATATTCCCTTTTCCACTTATCTGACTTTTATGTAAAACAAGAATAATAATGTCTATAAGCAGCAAAGCTTTATTTGTACAAATAAAACATGAAGACTTTTTTTTGTAAAAAAATATTAATAGTAAAACACAAACATACAACAAAATTAAGATATATACCTATGTACTACATAATTAACCTCTAAAAGATTGATCACAAGTTCTTAATCAAGATACTTTAATTACACTTCCTTTATTTAAAGTTATAATTTTATGATTAGTTGCATCTGATTCATCAAAGCATACTGTTCATGACATTTGTTCTAGCAGAAGGAACATCCTTAATTATGACGCAGATGTACTGTTAACGCATTGCGCTGAAGTCTCTTGCTATTTTCTAAATAGGTAGCAATGAACTTACATGTGAATTACCGACAAACGGACAGGCTTAGCATAGGATCTACATACAATGCTTATTGAGTTGCATCGCAACTCTGTACTTTTACTAAATATGCATTTTTATGTACCTAGGATAATTTGTTGAATATTATTAAACTGAATATTTTTATTTCAAGCGCATTTTCTCATACTTTAGTCATTCAGTTTCGAGAGCGTTTCTATTCAATGATTAGAAGGATATGACAATGGACTGCACATTTTACTCCATTTTACACCCCTTTCGTCAAAGTTTGCCCTTTTCTCGAATTTAAATATATTAAAAGTTTTCCAAGCAAAAAATATAAAATAAACCTGATATTTTTTTAAAAGCAGAATTTGCCCTTGTACTATTTAAACTTGCATACATCTTCGGTCTACTGGGAGCCAGTTATCGTATTGTTTTTCTGATTGTGTGAGTTTTCAAGCTTCAATTTTTTAACATCGTCAGGATCGCACATTTTTCTGATTTTTGGAAGCCTATCTATTTTTTACTGGGTACAGTAAGGGCGTCAATACAAATTACCATGAAAGATTAAAACCAGTATAAGGCCCGGGATAACAAAACTGGTATTAATTTCATGATTTCAATTTTGATATTCGTAGTAAGTTATCTTTAATTTGATGCTATACATGGTTTTTTCAGTATGGCTGAGAACCGGCTTTAATCAAGCGGATATTAATCGGTTTCTGCCCTAAATTGAAAGTTTTCTGATTGTTTCTGCTTATAGATTTTTAAATTTCCAATATTATGTAATTTATTTGGCCTAAGGTGATGTTTATTTGAATATTGCAATATACTAGATATGTGTATATTCACTTCCGCACATGTTTCTAAATTGTCACAATTGCAAATTTGTAAAAAAAAATACAATTTTTTCTAGGGCTTATTCTCTTGTGAGGGTGGTGGTAACCTTCCCCCAAGTAGTTTTGAACCTTCCCAGGACCTATGAGAACCATATTGGTTCAGCAGTTTGCGAGATCCTTCGGTACACAGAGACAGACAGACACAGATCCTTTTACTTTTTTATGAGAATATGAAACAAATTGCAGACGTGGTTTTATGTGGTAGTAGTTCTATACCTTGAAGACATTTTAAATAAGAAAAAATATTATGTACATGTAATACATTATTTTTTTTCACTTTTATTTTTTCTTTCTCTATCTCTCTGACATTTTCTCTTTATTTATCCCCCTCTTTACCTTTCTATTTTTCTCATTTTTCTCAATAAATATTTTTTTTTTGTGAGAATAACGTATAAAAACAATACATTTCCATTATTCAAGAAAGGTAAAATAAATCATTATTGAGTATTGTATTCCATGTATTTACATAATATTATAATTATTTAACTTTTTCTTTTCAATAGAGGCTTCGCCTCTAACATCTAAAGGTTTCGCCTTAATTTAATGAGGGTGTTCTACGGATTTCAAATAAGTATAAAAAATCAACCCCATTAACTTCTTTCTCTTAGAGGTTGGCAGGGGGTGTAGTCACCACCAAAATATATATGAAAAACTTTTCAGGACTTTAAGAAGCTCCAATGAAAAGGTTTAATTTGGTCAGTTTGATTATTTATCTAAATTTTTCGAGACAATTATACTATTCTTTTGTTTGCAATTAAGACATTCACCATCACTTTTCTAAAAACTAAATTTTTAACCTTTCGTAAAAAAAAACCAAATCTTCTATATAATTGTATAAGTACGTAATGAAGCATAAATAAGTTTTATACATTCAACATATCAAAGGTTCATACGATACAGAAAATATTGCATAATGTCAATTTAGTTATTTTATGATGATACCTGCTAAAAATATTATGCACTGGTAAGCAATAGCCAAAATGAACATTGCAGAAAAGGGTTGTAAGGGGAATTAAACAGCGCCCTTAAAATTAAAACTTGGAAGGTACGTTTTCCCTTTTTTCATCACCAAATGGTTTCACCCCTCCCCCCGGTAAATCACAGTGCACGCTACTGATTGAAATATTTGAAAAAGGTCAAAGATTGCCTTTTTAATCGAAAGACATTTTTTAATGATAAAAAAGTTTTTTTTTGGTTTGTTTAGTTTTTTTGGTTTGTAGGAACAATGTTTCGAGCATATAATTGTGTCCAATGGTGCGAAATAAGCTCTTAGGGTTAGGGTTAAGGCCAGTGAAGGATTAGGTTAGGTAATATCAAAGACTAAATATAAATTATACTAGGCATATAAGCCAAAAAGCTTCACATAATATCTTAATATAGACTAATGGTTACGCCCCTAGAACCTAGAGGCTCTATGTTCAACGTAGCAAAGGGATTAGAAAATAAACTAAAAACCATCCCCAATATTTTAATCAGATAATGTAATAGCCAAAAACCATCACAGGACCTATAAGCTTACTTAAAATAGAGAACCTAATCGGTTAAGGAGTTATTGAGATCTTGGGCTTTAGACAAAAAAAATCTTACTACTTTACGTAATAAGATTATATAAACAATAATCAAGGTAATAGGATATGTTCAAAAAGGACTGGTAATTAGTTTGATACATCATTCTTAATGTTTCCCTTTATCAATCTTATTGAATCGATATTAAATCATACATTTTTTATAAATGTCCATTCAACCATTTGTGAAATTATAAATCTATATACATTTTTGGTCCATGTTCCAATCCTTTATATTCTTTTGGGTTTAATCCTTATTATTTAAACACCAAATGTATAATCTAACCCAGGGACCAGGGAATTAGTAAATTTTACATATTAAAGGTTTTCATTTTTGTTCAATATATAATAGATATCTTAGCGATAACCTACTTTGTCTGTTTCCACAGGGAGGGAAGAGACATTGTAACTGTAAATTACACTGGTGCCCAAAGTTTTATAACCTAATCATCATATTTGTTGGCTCACAAACTTTGGGTACTTAATGGAATCTTGAATGGTTGGTTCCAAAAAACTTGTGTCCAGACTTTTCAACTAATTACATAAAGAATATATAAAGATGTACATTGTACATCAATTATTGTACATTGTCTTATCATTGTCTGCATAACTGTGGTTTATTTGCAAGCTTCGCTACTTATGGGTTTATCATCCTTCTTCTTTTTTTTAGAAACATCACTTTTTCCCTGACAAAATTTATTCTAACCACTTAAATAAAGACTCTGAATAAGCAATTTGAAAAGAGGTATTGGTTGGGAGAATTAATTTGGAAATTTAAATATTTTTAGGTTTTATCAAACAATAAAAAACAAGGAAGACAGCATCCATAAATATGTTTTATAGTTATGTAGATAGTATTCCAACGTTTGCTAAATATAATTCATGTAAAAATCTTGATGTTAAACTTATTGATTTTTCCTTTTTTACTAGCTTTTAGATTTAGTCTTAGTTGTCATGATTATCAAATTTCTTTCTTCCTTGATTCAATTGTTGATCTTTTATGAATATTGGCATACTTATAGTTGTAATTATCCTTTCAAACATATATCTTAAATTATGTTATTTATAATTTTCAAAGTTATACTTAATTCCAAATTATATTTTTATTTAACCAATATTAGGGAGGCTTCATTTATGACCTGTGATGGTTTTAGGCTATTATACTATTAGAAATCTTGTGATTACTATTAAGCCTATCTTTCTACCACCTTCCATTTCCTAAAACTAAGGAGCACCTAGTATGCTATAAAGTAGCTTTGTTTCTAAACTATATGAATCTAATACTTCAAATTCAAAAGCAATAAGGATTAATATTATTAGTTGATGTAAAAAAAAAACAATAAAAAGTTGTATTAAAAATCAAATGAATATTTCATCAGATTTAATTCAAATAATCCCAAAAAATCAACGAAAGGTTTGCTGTACTAAAAGGTTACATACAGTGTATACTTTTATTATAAACAAAATGTGTAATACTCGCAGGTTCGCCTATTGAGGCCTCTAGGAGCGATTTATCATAGGAGGTTGGAGGTACGCTCTCCAAAAATACATTTAAACCTTACCTTATCCTTAGAGAAGCTTTTATGTGAGGGAGAACCATAACGGTCAAGCCGTTAGAGAGATCTTAAGGCACAGACATTCAGATATACACGCTGCTACTTTTGTTTGAGAATGAGTGTTTATTTATAATCTTTATCCGATTTATTTCTGCTTCATATTTATAATAGAAAATAAATATTTTGCCTTTCAGATATATATTAGTTCCTAGAACACTTTTCAGTTAAAATTAAAAAGATTTTCATTTTCAATTTAAAACTTATTTGGTCTTCTAATTATTTTTTTTCTTAAGGCCCAAGACGTTGACCTCGTGGGAGACATTCTGGACGTACAATGTCTGCCCCCAGACGATGAAACCGCTCCCGACCTCTGCGACTACTTCGAGATCGTGCCGCGAGACCGCGACACTGATATCGACATGTTCCGCGGCTCCATAGTCCTCAGCCGTCCGTTTGACTACCGCCAACGTCAAATTTACCAGATCAAATTGGGCGTGTTTGACGGCCGGTTCAACGATACGGCGGAAGTGGTGTTTACTATTATTGATGTGCAGAATTCGCCGCCGATTTTTGAGGGATCGCTGACCGGCGTGGCGAATGAGGACGATCCGGTTGGTTCCGTTATTATGAAGGTAAGTCTTTTTTTTGGACATACAGACTTATACTTCTTGATTGAAGAAAAAGTATGGTTCTATAGATTAGATATTATGGTACTTTTACTTAGCAAGTACATACGATCACGAGTTATTAATTCGAATTAAAATTGGTCTGATTAAAGTAGTTAAATATAAGACCAACAGTAAAAAGGAGATATTAATTTAGTTAATTTGTTCAAATCTTTGCCATTGTTATTAGTAATCGTTATTGTTTAAATTAAGAAGAAAAAAGAACTATTATATAGATAATAGAAATGATAAATTAATTCTTATTACTATAACAATTAAACTATTATTATTTTAAATGTTGAGAAAAATTATGATAAATTATCTTGTAAGACAAATTTAAAAACACATGTTTTCACGTGGTGAGATATCCCTTCCCACAAAACCAATTAGATATAATCGCCAATATCCTATAAGGTTAAAGAGTAGGTTTTCTTTGTCTGTTCGTTAAAATCTCGCTATCCATTATCCCGATTAAGTTCTCAATTTTTGGGAAGCTTTCAATAGATTCTGGGATTAGTATATCCTATTTAGTTTTCAAATTTAATCGCATCAACGCCAAAACATCTTTATCATTATTAAAGGCATTGATAACCAAATCAGATGAGAAAAGAACATATAATCGCAATCGCGATCTATGAATTCACAATAGCAAAATATTAGGGTAAACAATGTGTATTTTTCGTTTCTAATATTCTGATTTTTTCGAAGCCTTTCCATAATTTTACGAAAAATTAGTCAATAATGATATAAATACTTTGATTATTTAAGATAATTGACATTTTTATATCCTTTAAAAACATTTATCAATTTCTTCTGATTTTGACAGTTTTATCAATTTGCTCTGATGATATTTAGGTGGAAATTTTGGTATACCGTTTACTCTAGTTTAAATAAAGTGAAACCATAGCACGTAAATAAGTGGTTAGTTAAAATGTTAAAAATTAAAGCAGTAAAAAACATTGTTTTAGATTTATTATGTATTTATTTATTTAATTTTAAGAAATAATGGAAAATCTGAAAAAAATCAAAATGTGGAACATCATTGAAGTTTTCTTAAAATATTTAAAGATATTCAAGACAGACATTTTTTTCTAAACTTTCTAATTAGTTAACAGATGAAAATAATAAATTATAGGATAGCTGTTATTGAATTTGAAAAAAAAATACATTTGAATGAAAAAATACCACAATTAAGTTGAAGTTTTCACACTAGCTTATAATGAGCGCAAACACTATATAGTTGGTCTCAAAAATGTATTACATAGCTTGGTAACTGGTAACGTGTCGGCTTGCTGTTGGTTAGTTGTCGGGTTCAGGTCTAGACCATATCGTGTAATACTAGAGAAGTTAAAAATGGTACATACCGCTTTTATGTCAGGCTCATGTCATCAATAGTAGTTATGTATAATTCCTTGGCCCATAAACAAGCGCAACTCATTACCTTCTACATACTTCATAAATGTCGTGCAATCAAAGGGTTGGTTGTCTGTTGGGGTTACCCTATGCCCTTTGGGTGCAATTAATAGAATATTTGTTTCTGTTTTGTTGTTGCGCTTATGGATGAAATTGTCCCTGTTTTCATTTATTTCCCAGATTTTAAACAAATACTACAGTTGAGTTTTTTAGGATACTTTCGAATTATGTCTTTTCTAATAGATTTAAAAATTTTAAAAGTTAACAAAAGGAAAATAATTGTTAATTTTGTTTACTGGCAGCTACGCCCCTAGAGGCCTCCAGGGACATTTGAAATTGAGGAGCAGTTGAGCCCCCTCAATCCCAATTTCAATTTTAATTTCTTAAAAAGTAAAATACGTTATAAAGTTCTCCAGGACCTATTAGAAGCCACACATTAAAACACTTTAAAGCAGTTAGCGAGATCCTTTGTTACACACTGACAGACACAGATCCTGTTACTTTTGTATAAGGATTACTTATTGATATATTAAACAACATAATGTTCTATTAACTGTAAAGCTTCCTTTTTAAAAAGTGAAAATTATTGTATTTTTTTATTTGATAGTCAAACTTATTTATTAATGTATTTCTTAGGGGAAATTGCATTTTATTTTTAATTTTTTGCAATAAGAATAAGTATAGGATTAGGTAATTAAAAGAATGGATAGGTTAAGAATTAAGAATATTTGTGAAAATCTCTGAAATTAATGATTAACTAATGAATCAGTCCTGATTTCATGCTTAACGAAGAACTAATACTGAGATAATTGTGTGTTCAAATGCAATTGTTCTTACAATAACACACAAACAATATTACATACTAGTGGCTTAGCCTCCTAGCTTCTAGAGGATCTGCATTCGAAGGTGAGAGAAAGGTCCGGAAAATAACCTAAAACCATCCTCATAAGAGTTACCCTAAAATATCTTTTTACACGCCAAAAAAAAAACTTTTTGACAGATATTGTAGAAAATTTTTAAATCTTTTGTAAAGTAAACTCATGTTTACTACAATAAATAACATTAACTATATTTTACTAATTAATCAAATGCTTCAAAGCTTAGCGGGGAGTGTTTTGAAATAATAAAACCTTTCTTGCAATAATTCAATTTTTTGATACTTTGTAAGAACACTTTTGTGTGTCTGAAATGCAACTGACTTCCCCTTCGTTAATTTTGATGTACGTGAGACTTTTTATTTAAAGGGAGAAAAATGGTTGCTTACAATTAATATCTTTTACTAACGGTATTTTTAAATAATTTACATAGGGAAATTTTGTTAAGATTTATAACTTTGTAACTGCTGATCATTGCTGTCTTATTTCTTTATTATATGGTTTTCTTCTTAGTGAAAATTATGAATTTCTACAACTAAAAAAAATTATCATTAATTTGCTTTTTTTAGTCTTAAATTTTAGTCTATGGCAGTATTTTGTCTTTTTGTTGGGTCTGATTTCATATTTAATACATTGTTAGTCTCCCTTCTCATCCGAATTTTCTCGAGTGTGTTTGTTTTTTTCTTTAGGTTAGGTTAGGTTATATTGCTTACAACATATGCCCTCAGAGGCAAGGAGTAGTAAAACTAACCACCCTCACTTATTTGTATTTTATTTTAAATAAAAAGAGATGGTTTTGTGCACCTAAGGCACGTTAAGGGAAAACATCCCTTTTATATCATTTTTTAAATAAAGAGGTGCAAGTTTTCATAAAAAATAATCTTATTGTATTTTAGGTAACTGCAAAGGACGGTGATACCGGACGTCCGCGGCGAATCATCTACGAGCTGCTGGACAATCCGCAGGAGTATTTCTCTGTCGACATCAACACTGGCGAAATCCGCATAGACAAACCGTTGGACCGCGAGGCTTTAGCCGCATCCAGCGGTGTGCTAAATCTGCGCGTCCGCGCCAGCGAATTGATCAACGGTCAACCGGGAACTGATGATCTATCCTCAACAACTGCCGAAGTAACCATTACGATTCGCGACGTTAACGATGAGGCGCCAAAGTTTAACCAGCCCGAATATCGAGTTTCTATCCCCGAGAATGTACCATTTGGCACACCACTGGTTAATTTAAACATGGAGGTCAAGGACTCGGATACAGGCACCAATTCTGTCTTCAGTTTAAGGTAGGTTAATTTTGTATTTGCGTCGCTACTAATTATTTTCTGTATAAATGTAGATATAATTGCGGGGGGGGGGGTTATTCACCAATCTTTAATAAATAAGGGGGGTAGAAGAACCCCTACTCCCCTCTTAATCCCACTGGCAAAACCGTGTGCGCTCTACTGATTGGGATGTAATAATGTAATGCACCTTTTATATTTTGTTAGGAATAAGTTAAGAAACTAACCATAGGATGGAATGTTGACAAACTCATAAATTTTTATCCTTCTTTAGTTGATTCTATATTCCTCCTTATAAAAATCTTGCAATGCATGCTGTCATTCTTGTTTGATATAAATCTAAAAATGCCTCATTCATTTATGAGAGCATGAGTGTATAAAAATGAAAAGGATTAATTTTTTTGGAGAAAAGGACAGTAAAGTGAATTAAAAAAAGAAAAAGTGCCATGCAGATAAAGTTCCATCTAGAAAATAAAAATTAATACTTTAAAGTTTAGAATTCAACCCATAAGAGATTAAGTCTAATGAATTAGGCTACCTAAACCTGTGTCTAAAGTGGTCTAGGTCTTACATTTTTTGTTGTCTTGCATTTACTAATCCTTTAATTCCTGGTTAATGCACAAATCTATTGGTCACGCATAAGACTCATTTTTATAGCAACACAGCTACTCCACAACTAAGGTAGGTATGTCTGACTTTCATTCAGCAATTGTTAAATAAGTTAACATTGCCTTTGCAGTCACTGGAGAACGTCTTAATAAAAAATATCTATATAGTCTAGATTTTTAATTGTTTACATAAGCTTGGATATAATTAAACAGTGTCTATGCAGCCTATATTTATACAGTATTTACGCTGGTTCCTTATTAACCAAAAGATTTTATCAATGATTACTTTTTATTTATTTACTATTTTTTTCAAGCTCCGCTACTTAAATATAATTGACCTTGTAATTTTTCCTAAGCATCATTCTTTTTATCCTTTTTACACGATTTTTTTCCTCGTAGGAGACATACATAGAGTATAAGTGCTCTTGAACTTTAGAACAAGGACAATTATATCAATAAGTAGCAACACAATAACAAGCTAGAATAAATGGTCTTAATTTTTAAAGAATGACTATTATATCCAAAAATATCGCATCTATAACAAACTATAGTATTTGCTCCTAAACTAAAGAAGGACTTTTATGTCCATAATTAGCGAAGCAATAACAAGCTATAGTATGTGCTTCTGAACTATAATTGTGTTCATAGGCAGTACATAACTAGTCAACGTTTCTTATAATATCATTAAAAAACTTAAATGAGAAATTAAATAATTTAGGACACAATAATTGACGGACAGACATAAACATAAAGTAGCATTAAACTAAAATAATAAGTAACAGCCCTCTTCTATAATTCTCATAAATTGGTAGAATTTTAAATTCAGATTGATTTTAGAATACTTTTCCCATAAAAATTCGTGATTCTCAAATTTCTACGACAAACCCCTTAAGTTATTAAATCAAAATTATAAGCATTAAATTAAGATTTTGACCTTCAGGTTGTGATTAATATTATGTACACATATCGCAATATATTCCTAGCGATGCTATTCTATAACAAGAATATGTCCATCCGTCTTAATGTTATAGAAATTTAAGTTATGGTTCTTGTTTATTAGAGCACTTCAGAAATAAGAGGTATCCTTTCTGAAATCGTTCTTTAAGTTAAATTTACCCTACTATCTCTGTATAACATACTAGCGGCTACGCCCCTAGAGGCCTCTAGGGACACTTAAGAATGGGGAAGTTGAATTCCAAAACCCATTTTTAAAAATTTAGTTTACAAAAAAAAGTAAAAAAAAAATTGGGGGTGGGGGGCTGATTTTTTTTTCTAAGAGCGATTACTCTTGGGAGGGTGGTTGTACCCTCCCCCAAAATAGTTATAAACCTTCCCGGGAACTATGAGAAGCTACCCTGTTAAGGAGAACCCGATCAGTTCAGTGGTTAGCGAGATCCTTCGGTACAGACAAAAAAGCTTATTACTTTATATATTAGGAGGAGGATTGTTAATATATTAATGATTTTGCCTTAAAATAACTAATACTAATGAATTTAAAAATCAAGATACAGTTAATTTTATTTAAGTTTGTTAATTGTTTTACATGATATTACCTTTTTAATTAAAAGTTTAATATAAGGCTTCTTATCAAACTGTCTTTTACCATGACTATATCAGTCTTTTTGGTTGAGTAGTTAGTGTGCTATTACTTTCGCAAAATATATTATGAAATTACTAAAACCGCAAATTATTACTGTAGCAAAATCTTCCTCTTTTCTTGTGTTTCTCTCTCATTATTAACCTAATCTTTAAATTATTGGTGATTTCACTCAATCCTTTTTCTTAATCAACGAATTCCCCCTCCCTCCTTCTTATTTTGTTAATGTTAAATGAAATGTACTTTGGGGCGTGAACAGCAATTTAACAGGGGAGTGTGAAAACATAAGGGGGCGAAAATTGGAAAGTCGTGTCATTAAGGGGGTTGTTGACACCCCATGCGGCACGACACAGGGGTGAACCATGCTATTTCTTTACCTACGGGCTAATGATCCCGCGCGGATCTTCTTAACTTCATTTTACATAAATTCCATTAAGCATAAATGATACACTATTAAAAATCTAGTTTGACGTCTCAATATAATATGAATTTATTTGCTGTTTTGCCTTTTATTTGAAATTAGAATATACATACAATATGACAATAAGCGGAAGTGATCGCAAACCATAATTTCTAAATTGTTTATTACTTCCTTATTAAAAAATCTGATATCTTTAAGATAAACAGATTTAAGTTTATGACATATTGTAACATATATCCTGATTCAAAGTAATAGGAGGTATTTATGTCTGCCTGTTTGTCCATACATACTTGTTTAATTGACTACATTTTTTTAGAACATTTATATATGTTTTGTTTCCATTTTCAGAGGAGCATTTTTGTATGGTTTATCTCATCTCCTAGTAACATATCATAACGGCAAAGTGCCTTATATTTGCAAAAAGAAACAATAGCTAATGAAAAATGGAAACATGTTTAAGATTATAATGAATTTATGGGGAATTGATTTAGACAAAATTAAGTAAAATGTAACACCATGCAGAAGTGATGGTAAACCATTTTGTCAAACTATTTTGCGCTTATTTATATTTAAGTATGTTTACTTTAACCTTTCCTCGATTTTCTAGCTTAGAACCATTCTTTACTGATTATACTAATTAATTGTAATTTAGGTTGGAGGACCCATCTGGGAAATTTAGCATTGATCCTGTGAAAGCTGTTGGACATACAGCGGTCAGCATTAAAGTTAACAGCAAGGTAATTTACTTTTGTCCATTTTTAGTAGATATATTATATAAGCTTAAAATATCCGTCTTTCTGAATTTTTTTTCTTGGATATCAGTCCACTGTCCTCTCCCTTACTGTTAAATAAAAATTTGTATTGCTTAGAGTCGGAAAAGATAAAGCAAAATAGGTCAAATCTTTAGATTATATTTTCTTCAAAATTAGACATTTTAATTAACTTTCTTTTAAAGAAAGAAAAAGCATTGTTTAAATAACCATGTCACAGAACTATTTCAACAAATTAAATCCATTTCCCATACAAATAAACAAAACAAACAGTGCTACTTCATACAAGCGGAAATATAAATCGTCCAAAACTGAAGGTTGGCTAAATATAATTTTTTTGTGATTTTTAGTAAATAAGTATCTCTAATTTTATTAAATTTGTTTGTTTGTATGTATATAGGTTAATATTTAATGTAAATTTAATCCAAATGTTTTTGCGCCACTAATGAATTTATAGTTGTAGATTTTGCTATATATCAACATTGTCTGTATTGTATAAACACAAAAGAAAAAGTTTAATAATTTTTGGTATTTGCAAAGTATGATATCAAAGTAGAAGTAGGTTTCAAGTTGTAAAGATTAAGTCTGTAATAATTTTAAAGATGGCATGTATATGGAAACCATCCCTCCGGCGCTCTCCTCAACTTTACCTAACCTAACATAGAGGATGCATAATACTTTTTTTCAAAGTTAGCTAGACTTTTAGAGCAATCTTTTTTTTACAATATCTAAATTTAACTACTTTTACTTGTTATACTTTGATATATGTCATTTCTTAATGCATAAGATATGTGGTCGGTTTTCTGGAGTTTTATTTTGATACAAACCAAATCTACAAAAAAAATTATTTATCTTATACCTATATCTTCTCCAAGTTAAACTTTAATTGTGTTATTATTGTAAGTATTTATATAAGTACACTAATATAAAAAAGTGCCTAAAATTCTTGCAGTATTCTCTCCAAAAATAAAATATAGTAAGGTTTTTGGTTTGTCCACCAATATCCCTTGAGAACATAAGTAGCTTAAGATTAATGAACCTCAACACGTCTGGTAAGGTGATATAATGACATTACTTGCCAAAAGATGTAAAGTTGATGCGCTACATAAAAATAGTTTCCGTGTTATATGATTTTGATTAGCCTTTGACCTTGATATACTTACAATATGATTCTAAATTAGAACAAGGATGACTATATACATACATATACATACATAGAATTAAATAGAATAAAGACTGACATTAAATCTCATTCTTCAATTGTTCAACCCTTCCCTCATAATGAATAATGTTATAATGCTACCCAATTTTTTAAACCTGATATTATTGTGTCATGTTAGTATAAATACTAGTAAGGATGTTATATATGTTGGTATTATAACCAATTATAAGTTTACTTTAGAGGCATACTTATCCTATATACAGCTTTTTTAAAGGGATTTTTTGATATAATAACAGCAACTATTGAGGATCTGACGTAGTGTTGAATTAACAAAGTAAACTGTATATTAGCTGCGCTACTGAAATGCAGCAATAAACGTTTTGGCAACATATTGAAGGAAGAGAAATTGGAACAAATTTATCAAATTTTAATCTTTTTTATCCCATTTCACCAAAATTCTCCAAGAATAAATGGATAAAAGGATGTAAACTTTTCTTTTCTCTTTTTCCTACTAAATTGTGATTTTTTAAAGCTTACAATTTTCTAGCATAGGACTGAAAAATAGCCTGAAACCATTCTAAGAAATCTAAATAAAAATATAGCCTCAACCCGTGACCAATGTGAAGCTTTCCTAAAACGGAGAACTCAATCGGTTCAGAGGTTGATGAAATCATAAGCTACAGACAAAATTACCTTACTATTTTATAAATTTGGATTAGGATTGTAAAATAAAAAGGTTAAATTGAAATTTGTTCTCATCCTGAAAAATTTAAAATGAAGTTTTTCTGATGCAGTTTTTATAAAATTTATTACAATCAGACATAAGAATAGCAATAGGTTTATAAAAATTTGGTAAAGTTTAAGATTAGGGCCCTACTGATAAATAATTGATTATTCCTGCTAGCAATCATAAATGCTTTTTATCTTATTTTTCAAATAATATTCAATTTAGCAAATTTTCACAGTGAAAGAATTTAAACATGTCAATTACATGAATTTTATGCAAAACATACGAAAATTTACTTTAAAATGAATATTCACAATGCCAGCGACATTTTTCTGTTAATGCGTTAAAGTTAAACACATCAAAGATTTTGTTTAAAAAAAACCTATTATAAATTTATAATGCATAATTCTGTCTATCTATCAATATATCGATATCTGTAAATCTACCTATTCGAAAAGTTATATATAGTTTCAATTTCTTTCTGTGTAATTAACAGGCTTTCCTTAAAGTGCCTAGTCGAGCATAGAAACCCCCTTCGCCTTATTTTGAAATAAATTTAAGATTAGTTAGGTTATATTGGGTACTGGATAGCCTCGCAGAGCTAGAAGAGGGTTACAGTCTTTTTTATCAATATGTTTATATCTTTATCAATTTTAAAGCATAGTTTTAATATTCTTTTTAACCATCTGTCTATCAATGTATCTATCTATCCATCTATCTATTTATCTGAAAGGGTATAGTTTTAGCATTCCTGAGTTAATTAAGAATAAGATCCAGAAAGTTATAATTATATCTTCACCTTCTCGTATCAGAAACATAGTATTAAATACATCCTAGTGAATAAAATTATGTCTTTCTCCTAATTATTTCGTCCCTGTGATAGAAGACTTAAGTTTTATTATTTGCCACTATGGCCTGATAATCCAATAAAAATGTGGTCTAATTGTTATACCCTATTTTATATTGCTTTTGACTTTTTGCATTCAGATGCATCTCTACAATTCATTCAGTCAGTAAGTAAGATTTTTACAAATGGTTATGAGGCAGTAGTAATAATTGGCTGTTCTGAAACTTAAACAAGTTCTTATGTTGACTTGGTTTAACACCATACTGAATACTGAATGGTTTGCAAGTAAACTTTTCACCAGGGTGTGGCAACTACAAATTATTTTAAAATATTTCATATCCTATTTATTTGTATGTTAGATTGCGCTAACCACTGAAGTGATTGAGTCCTCCTTTAAATAGGTCCCAAGATGGTTTTAGGCTAGAGGAGTAACCGCTGATATTTATACTAAATTAGTATGTTGTATGTGTGTCCAATATAGTTAATAATGGATATTAATTCCTATGCTGTATAAAATCCACAACCTTCTAGCCAAGAAGTGAGTTAGATTATCTCCATAGATTAAACTGATTTTTCTTGAACTTCTGCTCTTTACTTCTTCACATTTTAGTTTATTCAATGAAAATTTGTATTTTTGGTTTTCTGATGTTGTTAGGGTCAAGGCAAATTTTTTGAAGATATGTTTTTTAGAAAAATATAAAAGTTTCTTTTGTCAAAAGTTTTCATGAAAATTAATCCTGTATAGAATTATATTTGAATGCTATATGTAATCTGTTTATGAAAATATAAGTAATTATTAGATTATACCAATGTTTAAGTATAAACATTTTATTCTAGCACGATTTTTAGATTGCAACACTCAGAATTTCCTAAAATGTGCATTCAACAATACTGCTTTGTTTTCGGGAGGGTGGTTGGTTCTAGTATTGGCCTATACCTTGTAATTTCTATACAGCTTTGACTTAAACTTTAAAATTCTTTGACTCGTAAATTTATGATGCAACCTTATGGTTTGTTGTATGTCTAAAGTTACAATGAATAAAACCGTTGAGTTTTATTATTTTTAAAATGTATTTCTACGACAGGAATTGTAAGGGACAAAATTACCCCCTCTGTAATTGTATTATATAATTATTGGTGGAAAAGATTTTTTCGTTTGTACCAACCAATCAAAATTGAATAAAAGTATCCAAAGATTTTTTAGCCAATGATTGAGGAGAGGATGTGTTACTAAAACTTTTGCAACAAGCAAAACTTATAGTCGAATGTCCACTCCCTCCCTTGTGAATACCATTATGAACAAATTGGTAGAGCGATGTGTAACTAACAAAGATGCTGTAAGATAGACTCTCGCAACCAATTATTTAATTAAAATCTTCCAGTTAAAACTATGTGTAAAATAGAGCTACAATCAAGGGTAGGGAACCTATAAAAAGCAACTTAAAAAATTCATATTTTGTTTCCGTTTTGTTTAGTTAAAGTATTTTGGTCTAGAAACCTAGTTGCCTTGACCCTTGCATCTAGGGGATCGGTAGGAGAAAATGATACCAGGATTATGTATTAATGTTAACAAATAAAAATATGTTAGATTGTTCTTGCTTTGCTGCTTAAAAATAATTTTCCTTTCTACCCCTAGAAATGGTCATGAAGCATCTAATTCTTAGTTATCATCACTCTATATTTTTGAAATATCTATTACAATTTATGGGTACAAATTTACTGAATTCCAAAGAGGTGATAATTAAAAGATAGGCGTTGGAAATTTTTAACTGAAATTCCCGATGAAATATGTATATACCTTAAAAGAGGAATTTACAATTAAGTATTGTTAACGTACATGCAGAAAACAATGCACTTTGTTTCAATAATGATTTTCTTACTGCTTTGGAGTAAAGCAATTTTTTTTTATAAAAAGCCCCTCGAAAAAATAGCATGTAGTAATTTATTACCGAATGTGAAAATAATGCAACATTTAAAAAATCTCATATTTGGCTAACGAATTAAAGGCATAAAGTTGGGTCAATTTGTTTTGGTTCAGATAAGCCACCAATTTTCCAAAGCCATTTCACTCATTTCGTAGGGAAGCTTAGTATATAGAAATGTGTGTCCCTTAAAAATAGCATCACACCTCCAATTACTGTGAAGAAAAAATAGAACGGCTGAAGAATATCTATACCAATCCAGGGTTACCAATATAAGTGGATAAAGAATATGTGGATATTTTGAGATACCCACATACCCTGATCAAGGTTTATCACAGCTGGCTAATATGTCTATACCCCCCATTCAAACTCACATGCAACTTTACCCCATACCCTCCCCTGACCATGGAGGAACGCATCAACCAATATCCACATTAGCAACCTTATTTGACGACAAAAATTCACTTGTCACAATATCCACGAATTCTATATCCATTCCAATATACATAGCACTCCTTTTATTTATCCATTCATAAATACATCTATCAATTGTATCAGCAATAATCAGATAGTTTATATAGATACTAGATTGCATGAAATCTTGAACAATAAGTGATTCTAGTAGATTTGTTAGGCTATTTCATACAAACATGCTTTTCAAAGGACTGTATATCATGATTTTTTAACCCATTTTTTTAGCAAATCTTTTTATGATTGCCACTGAAGTTAGATGTTTTAAATCAATTTGCTAAAAGTTTCGTGATCAACAAGAATCTATTCTTTAATTCATTTTGTCAGTTCATATATATAGCTGCTCTTATCATTTAATAATCTTATTTTATATTCAAGAACTTCGCTATTTATAGATTTTTTCATCCTTGCTATTATACAACTTTTTATAATGAGAAAAAATTGAGTTCTCAGTCATTTGAAGCACAAAGGCCTAACCCTTCCTTTTCGGCATACTAATACATAGATCGTGACAACTGATTTAAGGCAAAGCACCCATTTCATATTAGCTACGCGCTTTCATAACAAGGATGAAAATATTCAGAAGATAATTGGTCTAACCAAGATTAAAATACATTCCTTAAAAATCACGAAACTTGCGCTATGACTGTAATTAGAGAAAGATAGCCAAATCCTATAAAATTTTCTTAAGTTAGCCTAACAGAAGTTTGAGTAAGTCTTACGTATTCCTTTAATCTATGTAAGGCTAAGGAAACCCTAACTACTAGGCTAGCCTAAGAAAACTTAAAGAATTTGGTCCAGTAACTAGTAACAGCATCTAAAAATAATTTCAAATTAAAATAAGAGATAACAGAATAAATAACCCTGTTTAAAATTGCCATCTATTGCCTTTTTTTATAGGCATTATTAGGAACTTCGCTTTTTTGACTATGGAATACAATTCACAAAACACATAAAATTTATTTTAGAGTAGCTGTGCTACTTATAAGAATGTGTTTTGTGTTTTGAAGCATATAACTCTCATTTTATTTAAATTCGGGGTTAGAGATACATATTCAATTCATACAACAATTATAAATAAAATTTTATTGAATTTAAAAGTGATAGATTACACTGTGCCACTATGTAATGAAGGCATAAAAAGGCATGAACCTTTTCATGATAAATTATTTGGAAGGATCGAGTTTACTTCAATGTATATTTGTAATTCTTTAGGTTTGAAGACTTTTTATAAACAGATTATTTTTCTCTGTTACTTTTTTATTTTTATTATTTGTTTGTTTTTTATATAATGGAATATAAAATTGCAAACGGGGGGTCTCAAAATATTTTGGGGAGTGTTCTTGAATTTTACTTTGTTGTCATAAAATCAAACTTTTTTTTATTAAATTAAGAAATATTTTTTAATTGCGCAGATACACTATAACATGATAAAGTCGTTATGCCATTCTTTTACAAAAAATACAGTTATAATCTTTAGACAGAATTTACGCAGGCTCTCGATTCGCATGATACCTCTAGATTACAAATTTACTTATCCAAATTACACACTTAGTCATTCTTGCAGTTACTATTTGTCTAAATTTGTCATTTTATTCTGATTTTAAAAAAATATTTTAATATTATAGATTAATGTTTTTTGCCTGAATTGTTTTTTCATCACTACTTGTTTTTACAAATTTATGTTTTGCAATTTAAAAACTTATTTTTTAAATTAAACAAAATCTCATTTCAAACAACAGCATACATTGAAATTTTATAATAGTTTTAAAAGTAGCGTCTGGGCAGTATGAATATTAAATTCAACCAAAATTATTTTATATTTTTATTGCTTATATCATTGTGTTTTCACAGTTGGCCATTATTGGACAAAATCAAATAAATTTAAGGTTATTAGATTAACTTACAAGTATTTAAAAGTAGGTTTATTTTGTGTTACAATTGTTTCATGTACAGATATGTACCATCCCCAGATGCTTCTAATAAATTAAAGGTTATATTTTTAATGATTTTCTCATTTAATTATCGTTGACGATTATCAAAACAGTGGAGTAAAAGATAAAAAGACATAACAAAAACAATAAAATCGTAATTATTGAAAATATAACATGGCCATTTCTGTCCAAAAGTAAGCCAAAGTGCCTAGCACTCTTGTGATATGCCTCGAAGACGTTTTCCTGACCTTTGATAATGAATTTTTTGCTACCAAATATATCAACTTCGTGCAGAGAGGGGTGTTTTCTCAAAACCCACCATTTTTTAGCTATCATATAGAGCTAAAAGGTCAGTTGTCTTGATTTTTTTCAAAAAATGTTTTCACAATTGGGTAGCTGTTCAACTATTAGAGTAAAAGCACAAGAGGGAGAACGGGTTAAATAAATGTATCTCCCATCGCAGTGTCCTTGTGCCGACTCTCAATTGGGTCATTGAAAATCAACTAATGATGTCGGTTATATTAACACAGCCAAGTAGCAAGTAACAATTTGGTAGCAGACGGAAAAGGTCATTGAAAAATGGAGGGAGGTAGTTATCTGTATATAAATCTATACTATAGATCTGTTATTCAACTAGAAATAAACTGAGAAAATGAAGCTATTTTGTATTTTATTCAGTATTGTATCAACACTTAATATGTAAAACATCATACAAGAGTTTAAAATTTAATGATAATTAACTTAAAAGTTACAAGAATGGCATTTAAAAAATTAGTCTATGATACAAAAACTTTTTTTTTAATCTGGATGCAGGGGGGGGGGTAAACTCTAATTTATTTTTTTTAAGAGTGTTTATTTTTTCTTAATATAAGCTAACTCTAAGCTTCAATCTCTTAGAGTAAGCTTAGTTTTTAGAAACTTAATTATTCGACGCTTAGGTTTTAACACTTTGGTAAAACTGAAGGCAATTAAAGGTGCAACCTCACCCCCCTAATATCATTCCATTTTAAACCATTAAATAATTTGGATCATGACCATTGTGCAACCAAATGGCTTTAGCAGTTTTGCTTTTATGATAGGGGCGGAAATACGTGGAGAAAAATGCTTAGTTAATAGCAAAAAAACACCCAAAGGCGCAAATTTGGCTTCGATTAAAAGCACAACTTACCCCATCCAAAATTTTGAGATCTTTTGCTCATTTCTTACTTTTTTTCCTTTAATCTTTTTTTCGGATAGATTTTTCGTCTTAAAATTGACTTGACCAGTTTAAAAAGTAATTAAAATGGCTTACTGAGAATTTGATTAAAACACGAATTCATACATAGAGCATAGGGCGTTAGGTTTTATGTTATTTTGCACGATGTTCGATAACAGGCTGTAATTAATTGTACACATTTAGACTTTTAGCCTTTTTATAAGAAAAAATAGCAAACCTAATTTAAAGACCGATGAAGTATGAAAAAAATGCATAATCATTAGGAAGGTAAAAACAGCCGTCTGTCTTAACAATCACCCAAGAAAGTTTTGTTTTCAGTTCCCGAAAGTGTTTCGAACATTTGTCTTTGCGACTAAAATTATTGCTGCTATTGTTCATATATCTCACAGCTTTTAAAAGCTAATTTGAATATATTTTTGTAGTAGTATCAAAGCTTCTCTACAACTTATTCAACAGTGGCAATTGTGCTCCTAATGTCTAGGATTTATGTAGATGGGTAGGGAAAGCAAAAAAATAGCCTAAAACCATACCAAGACTTAAATCTAAAAAATAAATAGCCTTTAACCATCAAGTTTCCATGCGAAACAATAAATTGGTGCACTAATTATCTAAAGATCAAGGTACAGATATGAAAAAACTTACTACTTTATATAATGGGATTTTTTTTTCAGAGATTGGATTTTGAGAACCCAAATGAGAGAAAATTCCTGTTGCTTGTAGTTGCTACCGAAGAACAGACAGAGGTATGCTCCACTTTATTTTATTGCATAACTTTTTTAAAGTGTTTTATCCAAAAAATATCATGTTTACCTGATATTAATTTATAATTATCTTTGTTCACCAAGATATTTGAAACGGTAGAAATCAGGGATCGGCAGCCGCGAGTAAGCCGCGTGTTAGCCTCATAAAAATTGTCATCTTATCACTCTAAAATTCAGCTGGATGTCTAAACTGCTCTTTAGCAGACATTCCTTCTTATTGAAATGTCTTTTTTTGCTCACATGTAGGTTTAAAACTGAGGCTAATGCGCGGCTGCCGAGCTCTGGTAGAAATAGATTTGATAAGATTTGCTAAAGAACCCTAACAAAATGGTCTTTTATTTTCTGTTATTCTTAATCTTTGTTTATACTGAAAAAATCTATATAAAGGTGAAGCTGTCCTATAAATTTAAGCTTGGTCTATAAGTAATTATTGTATTATTGTTTGTAAACTTAATTGAATTTAGGAAAAATTAAACAGCACAGCCAACGTAATTGTGGAGATTGAGGATATAAATGACAACAATCCAGAGTTTGAGAGGGAATCTTATACAGCTGATATCTCGGAAACGGCTCCACCAGGTAAAATTTGAATTTGGCCAGGGATTAATTCAATAGAAGAAAAATTGATCTTTTCGCAAATAAAATTTGAGATAACATTAACATAGAAAAGCCATGCTATTTAAGAATACAAATTTTCAGCATATTTTTTATAGTCGTTAATGATGGAAAAAATTCTTTGGATTGCAAAAATATTTTCACTAAGAATTTTTAAAAATAAAATTGAGATGTTTCTCATTGATAAGAAAATATTAGTGACTAACGGACACTACACTACGATTGAATATCTTAAATTTTGGATTTTTTAAAGGGTAGGGGAGCTTATATATAAACCTAGCAACAATGAGGTTCAAATTAATACCATAGTAAATCATCTAACATAAAAGTGTTGTTTAAAAAGAAGTAAAGGTAATGGTTATTGCATCATATATATAATCTCTGCTACACGCTTATATGAGAGTGGGCAAGGTTAAGTTTATGTATTAATATATAGAGAAAATGCTTAGAGACTGTATTATTTACCATTTTCCTTTGACTAACCACCATGCGGTCGGATATATTTAAATTATATAGTAGCTGCACTAATAACAATTACATTTCAAAGTTGACAAACTTTCTTATTGTACAGACAAACAGATAACCTACTACTTGAAAATAAATTGAAAATAATGTTTTACTTTAGGTAGCAAAGTAATCCTGATAAGTGCCAGAGACTTGGATTCTGGAGAGTTTGGTACTGCTGGACTTAGATATCAACTTTCAGGTATACAAATATAGATACATAGATAGATGGATAGATAGACAGCAAGACAGACAGCCAGAAAGAAAAAAAAACATTATACATATGATAACATTTTATTGGCGATTGTATGGCTTTACGTAATGTCAATATTTAATTTTTAAATAATATTATGTCAAAATACTTTTGTTGACATAACAACGATACAATATTTTGTCAGGGTAGCCTGAGAAATTGACTTATATTTATGCAAGTCTTAGAAAACTCTAAAACTTGGCTAGAGGCTACTGAAAGGTATACAGACATAAAGGCAGGCAGACAGAAAATAAATACATACATCTAAACATTGACATTGATAAATATCCCTAAATAGAAAGATAAATTAAAATTAACAAATATTGTATGTAGGCAACGGTGCTGAGCTATTTGACGTGGACGAAACTACGGGCTTAATCTCCGTGGCCGACTGCCCCACCCCAGGAACCAACCAATGTCTCGACTTCGAGCAGACAAGCATCTATTTCCTGTCATTTTCCGCGACAGATTCCTTCGGCGAGGGAAAACGAAACGTGGCAAACCTAAGAATCACTCTTAAAGGAAAATTCTATGATCTTATAATATTACATGATGTCTAATTTAATTAACAAGGACAATTGTGTTTATTAGAAGCATACGGTATACGAAGCTTACTACAGATATACAAAAAGGATAAAAAATATTAAGAGGAGATATTTTTCTTCTATTGTTATTTTCAAATAGGCAACTTGTCGAATTCTATAAAAATTTACTAGATAAGCCTTAAAAGTCGGGGTTTCCTTAGCCTTACATAGATATAAAGAAATATATAATACTTATGAAACCCTAACACCTAGGCTAGCATAAACGTTTTTATGTAATCTGGCCCATTTATTATATATCTTCTTAAATTTAAGCTAACTATAAATTTTAAAAAAAATACAGTCAATTTTCAGGAGTTTCTTTGATGGAGTGATGGGTTTTCGATTTTTGACGTACAGAGAGACCCTAGTTTTATAATGGCTGCAATTTTATAAATATTTTGTCAAAGTCTATTAGAAATCAGAAAATAAATAATTTGGCTTTTAATCAAAATATAACACATAGGATAAGAAAATCATAGAATCCTAATTCTTAGACGAAAACGACAACGCGCCACAATTTGAGCTAAAGGAATACAACGCCGGAATTGACGAGGGTGAGATACAGTTCCAACCATCGTTAGTCGTTAAGGCTACGGACGTAGATCTCACATCAGAGTTGGCGTATGCTATAGTTGATGGTAACCTGAACGATTTGTTCACTATTGATGGCGAGACTGGTGAAATTAAGGTGAAATCTCGGGCGGGCCTGAGGTTGGATAACATTGCTACTGATAAAATTAGCCTAAGGAAAGGATTAAAAACAAACTTGGAATTATTTATTCTTTTACCATTTTTTAATTTTCTCCCTGGTCCTTAAATGTCTTTTTCTGACTTTCTGTGTTTGTAGCGAAGGATTGTACTAACCGCTGAACCTAACGATGCTACACGTGATTTTTCAGTATGGCGGATAACCGGTTCTAATCCAGAGGATATTAATCGGTTTCAAAGTATTTTATATGAATAAATCTTTAAATTTATGATAAGTTTTTAATCCTTGATCTCCACAGGGTTGAGGTAACTGATGGGGTTTCAGCTGACTATGCGATGGTCAACATAAAGGTAAAAAAAAATTTTCATTCATAAAAAGCAATATCTATAGGAATAATCTAAAAGAAAAACTTACAGCAAAATTAAAACTCTGCAATATTTCAAATAGTTTAAAAGGAATTCAATACAAAAGTATCTCTGATATTGAATAAAGTACTGTTGAATACTTCGAATACTGTATTGTACTTACGTTGACGTTATGTCTTAACTGCTAGAAAACTATATCTACAATTGATAAAGAAAAGAAAATTGCTTTTCATTCAGGATTGATAGTTTTTTTAAAACAACTTAAGCCTTTCATTTCTCTTAAACTGTAGTTTTTTTTACAAAAAAAGATGAACCGCAAAAAGGCAAAGATACTCTAAAACTGTGCTTTTATCACACATTTATTTTAGGTTAGAGACGTAAACGACCGTGAGCCAGTGTTTGAGAAGCCGGAATACAAGGCTATGTTACCAGAAGATATTTCTGTTGGCGCGGTTGTCGAGCAAGTTAAAGCGACTGATGCAGATTTTGGTATCAACCAAGAAGTTTCCTACAGAATTAAAAAAGGTAAAAAGAAAAGAATAAGATTATATTATTTGTAGCACAGCTACTCTATCATTCACTTTGTTTGTCAGTCTGTCTTCTCGATTCCAATGCAAATTGAGCATCTACTCTGAAACTTACCTAGTCTGTACATTGCGCTTGGAAATAGTGTTAAAATAAGATTTTCTCATCTGATATTTAACATTTCCATGACCAATGTGCATATCAAGTACACTTGAATTGCCACCCCCCCCCCCTCTTCTTGCGTTTGCTTTCCCTTACCCACAAATATAAAGCTTGGATGTCCTTTGAGCACCTACTTTATTGTTATCTTTGTTGTTGTCCTTGCTGTAAATGACTTTATCTTTAGGTGCCTATGACGACTTTGCAATAGACCTGAAGACTGGCGAGGTGAAAGTTTCTGGAGAGTTAGATTTTGACACCAGACCTGAATATACCATTGAGATTGAAGCATTTGATGGTGGTGAACCTACCCTTTCAGGTATACATCTAGAAAATTAGATAGATAAAAGGATAGATAGACATGAGATATTTTTTTGATAACATTTGATGCTTTTCTTCAAAGTGCCTATCAATCACTTGATAACAACCTCTTATATTTTCAATAAATTGAAAATCAAGGCTGGGCGGAAATTTTTCTATCTATGCATCACTATGTGGCTCTTGCGAAGCAGGAGCTATACTTGCTGTGCCCTAATCTTTCAGGGCTACCCAGTACCCAATATAACCTAATATTTTAGTAAACCCACTCTTAGTTGTATGAAAGTTAGGTATATGTCAAAGTTTTAGAATCCAAGGTTTTTTTTATTTTGACATTCATTTGACATTACATCTGGACATGAAGTACAAGGCTGTTTGTGTGTCGGTCAAACTTCGAAAATTTAATATATAATTAGCAGTTTATTCTGATTTAAAAACAGTAAATGCCTAAGTTTTCATAAATATTAATAAGTTTCGTTCTTTTTTTAATTAGTAAGCTTTTTTTGCATATACATATCAATTATGTTTTGTTATGTTACGTTTGAATGAGAGTAAAAGTGTAAAATTTCTCCCATAACCCATTTTTTTATCCCCTAATTATGTAAAAATGTTTATTTATAATGAAACTAAAAACCGCTCCTTAATTAATATTCTTACAAGGTGAATCATGTTCATAGATAGCGCAGCAAAAATAAAGATATTTTAGTAAATTTTTTTATGAATGGCATTCAAAGCTATCCTTGTTTTAAAACTTAAACTTTCCGTTCACAAGCAAGTATGATGTATATTCAACTGTAATTCAATTTGTAAAAAGTAGAATGAACATACTTTAACTTTTATTGGCCATAGCTATGCATAGAGAAGCTGCGCTAAAAATAACCACCCAATGAATTATTTTTTTCCAACCTAATTCTCTTAATATGTAAATAAATTTTGTATTTATGTTTCACTTTCATAGGGGTTAACCCTTATCAGAATTTGTGTTTAAGCGGGGTGTTGTTGACAACCCAAGACCATAATTCTCAGGGGTTGTTGTTTAGTTAAACTCACTCCCTTTAAAATCCTTAGTTTTCATCGGGTTTGTCTATAGAATTTAATCTAACCATAGATAAAATCAAATCAATTAATTGGTTCTAACAATAAAAATTGCTCTGAAGTTTTTTACTGTTGGTTACATGATAATTTTTCTCATTTTCTGGGATCAATTTAGGGTTAAAAAGTAGGAAAGCTTTGAGAATTAGAGCATTTCCTTGTTAATAACAGGGATGAATAATAGTATTTTATATACTAAGGAAAACCAAGGATATTTTCTTGTTAATAACAGGGATGAATAATAGTATTTTATATACTAAGGAAAACCAAGGATATTTCCTTGTTAATAACAGGGATGAATACTATGTAGTATTTTATATACTAAGGAAAACAAAGATTGTAAGGTCTTATTAAGAGCAGCATTATCTATGGAGATAGTTATTTTTTCACCTGCTTGTCAAAATGGGTTTATCTAATACAGTTTTGCTTTTTGGAGATGATTCATACATGTCTTGGTGTGGTTTTGGGCATTTTTCTGACCATTCTCCCCAGTAAATCCTAAAACACTTTTTATACTAAAACCTTATCTAGCCCTGAATTGCATATGATTAAAATTTGTGTGTTGATTAGCATATAAAACGAAACAGTGCATGAAGCTTTACTCTTTTCTGTATATTTTATTTTTTACAGGGTCCAAAATATTTTGTCTTCATATTTAGTTTTTATCTTATTTTTATCGTACCTTAGTTATACAAATAAATTATCCTATTTGTGGGTTTAAACTCTTTGTATACTTTTATCAAATGATTGATTTGTTGAAGATTGCAATGTCCAAGCTTTTACACCTATAATTTTAAACCACAAGTATAACTATAGCCTTTTTTATCATAATTGGAATATTACAACAATTTACCGTCCATTTTCTTATCCATTAAGATCGCTGCCTCTTAGAAATCTGTAGAACTTCTATTAATACTTGAAGATTAGAAACCATTTGATGACCCTGTACTAATCTGCTGCCTATGTTTTGTTTCTGACCCAAATGAATTGATGCGTTTAATTTGAATTTCTGAATGGTCTACTGGTTGGTGTACCATCGTTTCCACAACAAGTATAATTATCAAAGATTTGGGATCCGTTAGAAGCGCTGGAAAGTGTCATGTGTGACGTCATAAAAATGCGTCTAAATCTATTTCTTTTTTAAGGGTTTCCTTTCCCACTTCTCCTCTTATCCCTCCTTTTTAGACATATTTTTATGACGTCACACATGATACTTTCCAGCGCTTCTTACAGTTATAGTGCAAACTTCAATTAAGCAGTTTATTATATCTTATTTGCAATTGTGTCTTTTGCAAATATTAAACAAGCATTTATGAGATTTTACAGATTTCGCTGCACACCCAGTTAGTCTGAAAGGTGCCGAAATGCATACATTTAGCTAGTTAGTATCAGGGAATGAGAGGTAAATATTTAGTGGCTACATTTTATTTCAAGATTGTAATTTTTGTTTATTGAGAAAATTGTCAAAATTCTAATCTTTTGATCAACCATTACCAAATAATTTAGGTAAAAATCTGCAAAATACAAAACTTAAAGATAAATTTCATACTGTTATGAGTTGTTGGGGTTCCTTTAACTAAATAAATGGCAGAAAAGTTAATCTTTTCTTTTCTCAACTGCTTTTTTTATTGAAATACATAGAAAAAAATCAGCTAAAAAGCAGTCTGTGCGATTTTAATCTTAAAATTATAAAGAAAATACATTCGTACAAAAATGAGATGTATATCTTGCATAGCAAATCTTAAGCGATGAAGATACAGACGGACGAACAGACCAGTTTTAATGTAGCTTTGCACTCTTGCTCTAAAACTGCCATAAAAAAATAAATGCACAACGCCATGGGCATTTAATTAAAAGCTCTCGTGGGATTAGACAATTTGAGAAGAAAAAAAAATTTCTCATTGATAAGATTTTTTACAATTTGAAACTTTATTTATTAGGTTTGCTTTTAAACAATAAACAAATGCGATTTTTGTAATTTTTTTCAAAGTAATATATTATTTTTAGGACAGGGTATGGTCTTGGACAGTTAACGATTTAATAATCTATCTATTATTATAATTGGATTGATATTTATTTATCTTTCATTGTTCTTTCCCTGTAACCCTGAAAACAGGTGACCAAGTCAAATTATTAATAGTAAATGACTATATTGTCTGATCGACTAAGACTGTCCCTTCCTGGTCACTTGACAAATTTTAAAAATCAAAATATTTAGAATTTCATATGCCACAAGATGAAAGTAGTTATTTATTGGAAATTGTAGCAAAAAAATCAATAGAATATTTTTTATTTTTAGGAACAGCCGTTTTGAAGATTGAAGTTATGAACAGAAATAACAAGCTGCCATATTTCCTTCCTTTTACTCAGAGAGTTCAGGTTGGTGTTAGTTCTACAATCTAATCTTCTTAATTCACTGTGTCTGTGCCTAATTCACTGTGTTAGTCCGTAACACTGTGGTAATAATCTATAATACAAAGTAGCTTGATGTCTGTCTGTCCGTCCGTCCATCCGTCTGAAGCTTAAGATCTCGGTAACCACTGAACCGATTGGATTCTAAGGGTATATACCTATTGGTCCTGTGGTGGTTTTAAGCTATTTCCTTGAGGGTGGAGGGGGGGGGGGGGTTGGACACCCCCCAAAAAATTTTTTTGTATTTTTTTCTTATTTTAATGTTTTTTATGTTTTTATATAATTTTTAAATTTTTTATAAGTGAAGCCCCAAAAAGGCTAATGGCAAAGAATTTTTTAGAAACATTAAAAAAGAGAAAAAATTCGAAGGTTTTAGAAAAAATAAATTAATATAAATAAATATAAAAAGTTATAAAGAGTTATAAAATGTTATACAGAGTTATAAAAAGTTATAAAATACAGAAAATATCTTTAAAAAATGTAAAAAAAAATTTTTAATTCTCCCCTGAACCTTTAGGGAAAAAGGCCCTAGAGGCTAGGGGCGAAGCCGCTAGTGTATATATAAGATAGTCGAGTGAGTTTTGATTTTGCTGGACGTTTGTTTTGCTGAAGATATTTTAGTTTTTTCTTCAATGGGAGAAATATAATTAACGGTTAAGAACTTATGAGACTTATTTGAAATATGCTTTGTTATTCTGTCCATCAAAACAAGATTCTTTTTTGGTAAATTATAGAAATTTACTTGGCTCCTTTTTGCTATAATCTTTCTTGTTACCCTAGATAACCGAGGATACAGAGCCAGAGACAAAAATCTTCCAGCTGAATGCTATTGATGAGGACGTAGCTGATGTCAACTCTCTCCAATATTCTATCATTGACCCCATAGTTGCTGTAGATAAGGTAATTTTAACCCTTTGGTAGAACAAATAGATAAATATTAACATATAATATGATGAAGCGTGCGAAAATGGGTTGTGAATATGTGTCAAAACTTCTTTATATTTGAAATCAGCAAGTACTGTATTCCTTTGTTTTACCCCTAAAAAATAACAGACACCCCCCCCCCCCCACACACCCCTGGCAAAATGGTGTCCACGCCACTAAATATAAAGCTTTAACTTGTGTATTTCACTTACTAACAGATGCACTTCCGATTACTCATAACAAATAGAGAGAAATAACTTTATATCGTATGGATTTTAAAAATGAAACCGTTTTACCTAAAAATCACTTAACATTTTTAAAGGATGGTCAACCAGTAGAATCCGATGCCGGGTTTGCCAACCTTCTGAGAGTGGACAACCAGACCGGAGCCGTGTTTCTGGCGGAGAAGTTGGACAGAAATTCTGTAGCTGTCATCACCTTAAATGTTCAGGTTTGTCCTTGTTATTTCAGTACTTTAGAATTCAATTTATTAATCTATAAGCAGCTTTCTTTCCACTTCACTGGAGTATAATCGGCTCTGTACCTTTACATAGTTTGTCCTTGGAAACGTAAATAAAAATGAATGTTCCAATATAGTTTTTCGCTTTGGATTTCTATTAAAAATTTTTATGAAAACATAATATTCAATAAATTTTGTTTCAGGTGACTGATACAAGTGCAGACCCACCCCAGAATGGAGTAGGCAACCTTGTGCTTACCATCATTGATGTCAACGATTTCCCGCCAGAATTTCCTGCGCCATGGATGCCAGAGTTGAAATTTATCCCCATTGATGTGAAAGAAGAATTACCACTTGGATCTGTTGTACATACGTTTACTGCTACTGACAAAGATTCGAATATTGCTAGATTTGAAATTAAACCGGCTAACACTTATTTTGGAATTGAAAAAGGGACAGGAAAACTGTTTGTAAAGAAAGTGCTTGATTATGAAGAACTCGAAGACAAACGTCTGACCTTTGACCTACAAGTGTATGATGCTGGCATCCCTGAAATGTCGGCAGAAGCTGTTGTCATTGTCAATCTCATCAACGTCAATGACCAATCTCCCATCTTTGAGGAGTCCATGTACAGTGCAGAAGTTGAAGAAAATGCCGCTAGGGGAACACCCATCATAACTGTTAAAGCAACTGACCTAGATGAAGGTGATTTTGGTAAGGTGACCTATCAACTGGAGGGCACTTACCAAAATGATTTCTCTATTGACCCAGAAGAAGGAACTATAAGTGTTGTCAATACAGGTCTCTTAGACCGGGAAAAGGTTGAAAATTTGATCCTCCAAGTGGTATCAATTGACTCCGGGCCAACTGGCTCAAGAAGATCATCAACAGTTCCTGTCAACATAACAATAACTGATGTCAACGATAATTCCCCGACTTTTGTTGAAAAACAATATAGAGCCACTATTGTTGACAACATTCCATATTTTCCTGAGGCATCACCAATTGTTCAAGTATCCGCTACTGACAGTGATGTTGGGCTAAATAGTGAACTTTTCTATGCCATTGTAAATGGTAATGAAGAAGAGTTATTTAGAATTGATAACAGCAGTGGAGTTATTTATCCCAATAACAGTTTTCTAGGTCAAAGAGGGAGAGAGTTCAACTTGGTTATTCAGGTACAAGATGAAGCAGGCCTGGGTCCATGGCCTACCCCAGATGAGGCTGGTGTGTATGTTCTTGTAGAAAGTGTCAACACGCACAAGCCCCGATGGTCGCCAGCACCTCCTCTCAACGAAACTGTCATAGTCCAAGAAGAATCATCTGAAATGGTGGGAGCAGTGTTTAAAACTGTCTATGCTGTTGACCAAGATGGAGATGACAATGAAAACGGTCGTATAAGTTACTTCTTTAAAGTTAAAAATGAAAATGTTCTTGAAACCGATGAATTTAGCATTGATGAACAGACTGGAGAGATTCGAGTGAAAGTTGAACTTGACCGTGAGGTCAACGATCATTATGAGCTAGTGGTGATTGCCCGTGATCATGGCACTCCAGTGGCATTTGAAACCCTGCGATTCCTTAACGTTATTGTAGAAGATATTGATGATCACAGCCCTGTCTTTGTCCAAACTGGATCATCACCAGTGGTCAGGTTTACCGTTCCTGAAGAGGAACAGCCAGGTTACCTTGTTGGAAGAGTCTTGGCAAGTGATCCAGACGTTGGATTCTTTGGCAGAATTTATTATTACATCCTTAAGGGCAATGAAGGAACATGGTTCAGCATTGACAAAATCCAAGGGAATATTTATACAAAAAAGAAGTTGGATAGAGAAGAAAGAGACTCCTATACATTGCTTGTTAAAGCAACTAATGACGCCGGACTTGTTTGTGAACCTTCTCATTGTGACATTGACATCCCCGATTCATATGACAACATTGATGATCCTTCTATCATTCAAATTGAAGTTATAATCCAGGATATCAATGATAACATGCTTCAGTTCTCAAGTGAAGCTTATTACGTTGGTGTCCCATTTGATTCTAAAGTTGGTGACCTAATAATGGATGTTACTGCTTATGATCCTGATATTGACAATGGCAAAGTCAGCTACTCAATAAAATCCTCTAATTTGTACAGACAAGGGGAAACACAATCAGCTGGATCTCTTGTGCCCTCTCCATTTAGAATGAGTGAGGGAGGTAGCAGGCTCCTCCTAGACTCGCTAATGGCTGAGTATAACCAGCAAAGATTTGAGATTAATATAGAGGCCAGGGAACATATTTCTGGACATGTGGCCAGGGCGACTGTGTATCTGTGGATTTATGAACCTAGTCAACAGGTAATAATTTTTAATAATTAGAGCAGCTATAATAATAATAATGTGACTAAATTTCTGTGAATTCTACCAATTTTATTGATAAAATTTTGTGCAGAAAATTGTGCAAAATATGTTAAGATCTTTTGACTGGTGAAAAAACCATTACTTCATAAAAAAAAGAAAATACTCTGTCTTTTATCTACAGTTTCTAAAAATGAATATTTTATTTTCAGGTGAAACTAGTCTTAAACCGAGACCCAATGAGTGTAGATTCTCACAAGGAAGAGATTATCAGAGAGTTGCGCAATGTTACAGATGGTCTCCTTGTCATTGACGATGTCAGGTAAGATCTCAAAAACTTCTTTTTAATATCTCAATAAAAAAGTTTAACTTATAGTTACCATTAATTAAATACTGTATTGCTTTAATTTTTTTCTTCTAATATTGGTTTAACGCTATTCTTTAAATGCCAGGTATCACGTGAGCCCGGCTGAGGGACTGCGCAGGGATATGACCGACATGTACATTCATGTGGTTGACCCCGACACTTTCACAATCACGGATCCTGATAATTTTGTGAAGGCTGTGGACTCGAACTATGACCATCTGGCCCACTATTATGCAGATACTGGTATAGACAAGGTAAGCAAATGTGAACTAAACTAGTTGCTGCGTCCCTAGAACTTAGGTCCTCTATATTCATCAACGACATATAGTTACCAGCGTAAACGGATTTAATTTATTGTTTACATAAATATCAAATGCTTTGTTACATTCAAATTGACGCTTAATAACTTCTACGTACATATAAATAATACTTTAATTTTATTTATATAATAACTTTCTATTTTCATTTTCTTAAACATTAATTAACTTGATATAATTTTTATAATCGTAGACTTTATATAAGTATAGAATGTACATCCGCTCGATAACACAAATAGTTTAACATGTGAAATTAGCTAAGTTAAGCTAATAAGTAAGAATATTAAAACCTAAATTGCAAAAATCCAAATTTGCTGTATTCCTACTGTATGAATATTTTCTAGTAATTTTTACCAGTTGTTTCCCTTCAATGAACACAAATGACTTTTTATTTAAATGATACATGATAGCAATCACAATGGATGTATTAATACTTGGATCTTACACCTGGTTTTCATATTCTTAATAAAGTGAAACTTGCAGCGGGCTAAAATAATGATAACCCCCATTCCCTCCATTTACCCCATCCTCTCTCCTCTTACTGGATGAACAAACTGACTGATAATAGAGTTCCATGTTAGCAACCAAAATTCACTACAATTTTTTCCCTTGTCATATTCACGTATACTCAATATCCATTAATAAGACCGGCCTTATTTTCAAGGTTGTACCAGCTGAGGTGAAATCAGAGAAGGTCGTCTTCGACTCCAACCTTGTTGCCCTGATAGCGCTGCTTATTGCCCTCATCCTGGGTCTGGTCACATTTGCCGTTGTCACTTGTTGTTTAAGGTAAAACAAAAATGATTTAATTAGCGAAGCGACTCTATAATTTCAAACGTATGTCTGCAGGTTCTTCAAAGACTAAATCTATTATCTATAAATTATATAAAGTTTGAATTGTTAGTTAACCCCATCAGCATTTTATCTCTACACAACTTAATATTTCACTTTTCTCCTTTGCTCGTCTGTGCGTATTTACGAATGACGCAAATGTATAGTAATGACAAACCGACCAACTAACTTGGCATACCATTTAGATACTGGGTAATGAACGCGAGTTCGCGTCCGCGCAAGCTGGCGGAGTCACCACGGCCAATGATGATGAAATCTGGCCCAGGTTCTATTATGGACGGCGATACCGGCGGACTCAACGGCACAGACAACCCGCTCTGGATTGATCAGGAAAATGAAAGAGTCATTTCTAGTGATAAATCATCAGATCATCATCATAGTATAAATTTCCTGTCTGCCTTTGGTAGCACATTGTTATATTGGGGGAAATGTAAATTAGATACTTACATTATTTTCTTTAAAATTATTATTATTTGAGGAAAATTTTGACTGTATGATTCATGATAGAAATTAATTCACACTTGTCATGTTAAAAACCTAAATATTGTTAACATTAAAACAAGGATGAAATATCCATGCTTAATGCCTCCTGCTTGGCGTTTCTAGGACCAAAACAATTATTGGCGTTAAAATGTTTCCTACTTTTGTTATATTAGACTTGTAATAATAATAGTAAGAGTAGGTTATATCAAGCAATCCAATACCATTAGAACTTTCAGATAATGTTAGTAGAACAAAAGGTTGTCATTGACAAAGTTCGTACAATCAAAGTGTAATTTGTCAATATATAATAATACAATGGGTGGTTCATTTGACCAATATATGCTCAAGAATAAATTCATTTTAAAGATCATTCGTAATTTATTCTCATAATAATACAGCAAGGCTTTAAATTGGCAAGGCTATTTTTGCAAATGCGCGAAAAGAGCGCGTAGGCCTTTAGCTATAACATTATCAGTATGATATTAGGCTATTTTATTCTTGATGTTAGTATGAGGTTATTAGAATTTTAGGGTATTTTTCTGCCTAGTATTACAGCAATGAGGTGCATCCGTAAGTAATAATTAAAACAGGATAAAGACTCTCAAATTTGTCTAGAAGTACAAGGCATACGAGGAGCAGGAGTTGACCATGACTGTCATGAGTGACCAGGACAACTCCGTCATCAGTGGTAATGGCGGCAGCGGAAATTCAAGGTAATATCTTGACAAATTTTAATATAGGAAAAAGAAACTTTAAAAAAATAAGTGTTTTTTTACAAAAAAAAATTTTTGTTATTGTTATTAGTTTAATTTTTTAAAGTTTGGAATATTTTTGTTCAAAAATAATTTGTATAAAAAAGATAATTTCATAAATACTTTTTTTAGTAGCCAAAACGTCAATAAAACAAAATAACAGATGTTTCTTTACATTTAATTGCCATTAATTTTATCATGTTGATTAATAAGCTTTGAGTATTTTTAGTATCTCCATAAGTTATTATTTCCCAAATTTTTGAATGCATAATTTTACTTTTTATTTATATAAAGAGGGTGAAGGGTGGATAAATGGAAAATAATCAAGACACGACCCCCCCCCCCTTCCTAATTTTCTAGAACCATCCAAAAATTGTTTCTGAGTTTCGAGCCATTGTTAAAATGTCCTTAGATTTAAAATAAATAATGTTAATTTTTAACTTCTTGTTCATTAAAATGTAGAGATTTCACCCCCTAAAAATATATTTATTTCCTATTGTAGATTGTTACTCCTCTCGGACGTCGCATCGTTGCATATACTCGCACTTGTTTCTTTACATTAATAATTTCATTTTTTGACTAAGAGTAATTAAAAGTTAAGACGTATATAGCACAAGTGTCCTTAATATTAAGAAATCAGTTTAAAGGCCATTTGATTAATTGATTTTTTACATGATATTTCATTCAACTTTTTAAATAAACTTAATTTTCTATTGATTCTTTTGATTTTATTCAAAATTCAATTGAAGAATGTTTACTTTTTCTTCAAAATACAACAATTTCTTATATACCAATATATCTATCTATCTATCTATCTATCTATCTATCTATCTATCTATCTATCTATCTATCTATCTATCTATCTATCTATCTATCTATCTATCTATCTATCTATCTATCTATCTATCTATCTATCTATCTATCTATCTATCTATCTATCTATCTATCTATCTATCTATCTATCTATCTATCTATCTATCTATCTATCTATCTATCTATCTATCTATCTATCTATCTATCTATCTATCTATCTATCTATCTATCTATCTATCTATCTATCTATCTATCTATCTATCTATCTATCTATCTATCTATCTATCTATCTATCTATCTATCTATCTATCTATCTATCTATCTATCTATCTATCTATCTATCTATCTATCTATCTATCTATCTATCTATCTATCTATCTATCTATCTATCTATCTATCTATCTATCTATCTATCTATCTATCTATCTATCTATCTATCTATCTATCTATCTATCTATCTATCTATCTATCTATCTATCTATCTATCTATCTATCTATCTATCTATCTATCTATCTATCTATCTATCTATCTATCTATCTATCTATCTATCTATCTATCTATCTATCTATCTATCTATCTATCTATCTATCTATCTATCTATCTATCTATCTATCTATCTATCTATCTATCTATCTATCTATCTATCTATCTATCTATCTATCTATCTATCTATCTATCTATCTATCTATCTATCTATCTATCTATCTATCTATCTATCTATCTATCTATCTATCTATCTATCTATCTATCTATCTATCTATCTATCTATCTATCTATCTATCTATCTATCTATCTATCTATCTATCTATCTATCTATCTATCTATCTATCTATCTATCTATCTATCTATCTATCTATCTATCTATCTATCTATCTATCTATCTATCTATATCTATCTATCTATCTATCTAGACGAGGAAGTGTATCTCATGAAACGCAGAGTAACGCATATGCGACCATCAATAAGCTGCCTATGGCCCCCTCTAGTAGAAGGTAATTTTAATAAAATTAATCTTAGGAAAAAAATTCACATTCGTAACAGCAATTTTCGAGATCTCTAGCGTCAGCAAAAAAAGCCTTCCTACTTTATATTATAGGGTATGATAAAATTATTTAGTTAATAATTCTGAACGGTAAGGCTCTTGCATAAATTTGATATTTAGTTAAAATTATTATAAAAATTATTTATCAAATAATCAAGCATTATAGAATCTGTTTATTGGCTAAAGCATTTCGACTACGCAGACCATCAATTTAATGCAATTTTAGAAAAAAAAAACAATTTTAAGGTCTTTGATTATGACGTTGTTTTGGGTCGATATTCAAATTCTTTATCGTCAGAAAGATATGTATGAAACTAATTATCCTTGTTAAGGTCTTTGTTCAATGGGTCTCTTGACATAACTGACCATGAGCGGGACTATGTCACCCTTGACCGGGCCAGCCGCGGTCCTATCGGTCCTGTTATTCCAGGTATAACATAGTATTATAAAAAAAGCTTTTGAGCCTATCAAAATAAGCCAGTGGGAGGGGGTGGGTGTGTGCTCGATGGAGCACTTTGTGGGCAATTGCCAACCTTTTATATCTATTTATTAATTGTTTGAACTGATCAATAAATAATTCTAAGGGGTTTTCATAAATCATAATCATCGCCATTTATCTCTTCTTTCCAGAGCATAGGCCACGCACAATGGATCTCAATTTTTCTTTGAATTGGGCCTCAGTAAAGGCATCACTGAAAGATGATAGATTCTCATCTTTCAGTTCATCCAGGAATTCCCTCTTTCAGGTTGTTTTTGGTCTACCTGGTTTGTTTTCATAAAATATTTGATAGTAAATTATTTTCCCTTAATTATGATAGACAAATTATACCATACATCAAAATTATTGGTGGAAGGAAAAGACTAAAAATAGATTCCTTAAAAATGTAAGCAAAAGAATGGGAGAGCGAGCTAGATAAATTTGTATAATTTACAGTCCAAAGTCCCCTAACTCCCTGACAAATAGATTAAAATATGAATATATTGTATACATCTATGAATTTAATTCTAGGTATAACCAGTACACCAATGGCCTACGGAACTGCCAACCGCCACCGTTTGGACACAAGCAACAGCAGCAACGGTACACAGGACAGCAACGGTATGGCGGCTAATTATTATGGAAACCCGGACGACGGCGAACCACAGATTGTCGGAAATCTTAGCTAGAAAATATTGTCTTAACCCTTATCAAAATTTGTTATGTTTTTTAATTTTACTAATATTTTTATTATGATTATGTTCATTGATTTTCTTTAAATAGCTTAATTAGATGATTCTGTACAATTATTAGCTTTTTCAAAGTATAATATAGCCTAATTTAAAGCAAATTAGTTTTAAAATAAATTATTCAAGTTATGACCTTAAAAAGGCATTTGATACTGTTACTCCTAGATATCTTGTAGAAAATATGTATTATCTAGTTAATTCTTACTTATTATTTTTGTAATTTTCCATGCGTTTCTTAACTCTCTTGCAAGTTTCTTTTTTCTCCAATTTTTGCTTTTTGAATCATACATATTATGAATTTATCTTAAGTAGATAAAATAAGACTTTTTGAATCTCATATTATTACCCTATATTGGCATTTACCTGCCTTTTACTATAGTTCTATTTTTTAAAATTTTTACTTTCAAATATCTAAATTTTCAAATATCAGTATGTTTTAAAACATGAACAGAATAACCTTTATGATATTTTGTTATGTAAATATAGGGCTCAGCAGTCGTGATTTTTATTACGGTCCAATGACAGATTTATAATTATGTTCAAGGACACTTTTGCCGCTTATTGAGATAATTCTAGCTGCAGATTTTCTTTTTTTTGTGGGGATATAATTTGCTGAATTACTTTTGAGTATGGCTACGAGTGCGGTTGCCGAGCCTTCTTTGATCTTCTACCAAAATTACCCTATGAAATATCATGTTTAAACCTCTTCCCAAATGCTCTAGTGCCATTTACGGTTTGTGATCTTTTAAACCAATTGTTGTATTTCTATCAATAGTTTAATTATTTGAATATATTTCCATTTCTTTAAAGATATTTAACCCATTTACCTAAATGATTTTAATTACTTTTACATTTTACGCATTTGATGTTTTTGATAAATTTTCATAATTTTGGATATTTGGTCCTATGACTTTTAAAATTTCCAATTTTTCTATTTGGCTTGTTTATCTATATATGAAGGAACAGATAGGTATTGCTTTCTTTTTTTCAAATATTTAAGTTTTCATAATAACTAGGTAGTCTTGTCTTAGTTATTTTGAAAAGTAATGTAGATTTGTATAAACCCAAAAAATGATTCAAGTCATAATTTTCTAAATTTCAAACTTCCTTCTTTAAAAAAAATGTATTTTAATTTTTAAATGAATGCTCAATCTTGATTTTGAAAAATCCATTTATAGGACTTTGCTTCTTTGTGATCTAAGTATTAATAAAACATACCTAATAAATTATCATTACCTATACTATGTATATTTCTGTTAATAAATTTTATAAAATGTTAATTATTAATTGAAGTTAGTTTACTAGTAAATAAGACCTTTAATTGCTATAACACTCAACGCTGAAAAATATAATTTAAAAACAAAGCATAATCGTACGGAAGGGGAGTGTCAATGCAACATCACCCTTAAAATTGAAATTGAGAAGAACTGCCTTCCTTGTGCACCCCCTTATGATTTATACCTACCCCCCCCCCCCATCCCCTAAAAATCTGTACACGATGTTGAAACGAAACATGTAATTGAAACACAAAAATCACAATCATATTATTTAACCTGTAAACAAAATTTAGCCTCAAGAGCTTAACTTGTAGCTGGCTGTAGAAACGAATAAGTAACATCACTCAAAAATAAAATAATTTTACAATAACAAGGATGACAACATCCATAAAAGCGAAGCACTGAAACGGTAGGACAAACGGACATTAACACTTGTATAGTATCTGAACTGAAAAATCGGAACATAAATGTATAAATGTCGAATCAAAATTGTAGGTAAATTTGTTGAAAAACTGCTTAAAAACAGGATAATGTTTATGGACATACTTACATTTTTGGACTTGATTATAGAGTTGCTTCGCTTATAATATTGTTCCTTGTTGTCCCAGGAATCAATATACCAAAAATCAGATCAAACGGATAATTAAAACACTTGAAAATTTGTTGTTAAAAAGTAGAAAAATCAACATGTTTAAAATGGACGTACGGACATTGTGGTAATGATTATAGAGTTGCTACGCTTTCTAAATCGTACCCAACTACTACAAGAATCATCATGCAAAGTTTGAAATCGATAGGACAATTCTAACATACCTAAATTAACGAATAAAAGCTATCTATCTCGGACGGACGTACGGACGGACCGACCCTAATTATAGAAAAGCTTCGCTTTTAAAAACAACAGAAGTGATGTTTTTATACAGACAGAGTGACAACAAGCAACAAAACAAGGAAATCTAAGAATTATACACCAATTTTTGTTTTTAGCTTTAAACTATCTAGATAATAAAAGCTTTTAAAGTAGGAGATATCATAAACCTGAAAATAACCACCATTCGGACAAAAATATCATTTTTCTTAATCTTATTCTATATTTCTTTTAAAAATATTTAAATAATTCATTTCGTTTCATAACCAAAAATTTGTTTCTGACGTGCACGCCACTGGACTGGCCCCATCACCTGGTCTCCGAAAATGTTAGAGTTGTGTTTTTAATTGATTTGCTTAGTGTTATTATAAAACATTTAATTTTTCGGGAATAGTCCCTTTCTTTTTGGAGAAATCTACTGTGAAAGATACGAAGAATCGCCCCTTAAGGTGCGTTGCCACGAAAGGGACAATTTTTCTTCCATGAAATAGTTATAATATATATATTTATTTATTGGCAATTTTGCGAAAATGTGTTTTGCTGAAATGTATGAGCCAAAATTATTTGAACTAGTAGTGTTACTTCATTTTAACAACATTAAAATTGGGTCAAAAATAAAAAAATGCATAGAGACGTAGTACGAATAATAATTTGAATATTTTCCAACAATATTTTCCTAGCATCAACACAGAAAAATTAAATCAGAGTAAAATTAGACCAAAACTTTTTAAGAAGGTAATCTTTTCTACATAGAGAGATCACTCTAACAGATAATCAATATGTTTATTTAAAAAAAACATTACTTCAAAGCTTATGTTTAATTGTCATATAAGCTTAATATTTCTAACGGGTTGTCCACATTTATGACATATTAACACGAAAAATTTATCCTTTGTTGACCGATTAATTGGTATGAAACTAATTTAAAATTTTTCATTGATTAAATAATTTGTCTGATGTATAGAAACATATTTGCAAGACATCTGTGCAGATATACAAATGTTGGCTCAGAGTTATCATTCTGAGCGCCTGGCATAGTAGTTTGCAGTATACAGACACCATGCTTCTGCAAGTATTGTTCTTGGTAAGTAAAATTAATTATATCATTCGACGTCATTTAGTTTGATTTCTAAATTTCCATTTTCAGAAGACATTTATATAGAAAACATCTTTTTAAAATCAATTTATCCTTAAGTACAAGTAACAGAATGTAAATCTGTGTGTCTGTTCTAATAGACCTCACTAACTGCTGAACTGGATATAATTTAAAGTGAAGCCTTTTACAGGTCAAGGAAAGGTTGATAACTATTTTGGCGGTATAAGCCTACAAAATTCCGAAGAAAAATCGCCCCGAGATAAAAAATAGCTTAATATTTTTTTCTTTTTGAAACTAAAATTTAAAGTTTAGCGTCTATTTCCCCTTCATAGAGGCCTGTAGACTAGAGGCTATTTGCTAGTAATTAGATATAACAATAACCATATCTTTTACCATCAAATGACGAATTATACATAATTAAATAAATAGATTTATTTTTGTTTGTATCTAGATCGTGCTTGTTAGCAGCGGTGCTAACGGCTGCAACAGGGACACAGTCCTAGAGATATACGAGGTAAGAACGTATAATTAACTAACAGGATAGCTTTGAGTATTACTAAGACACCTAACTAGGAAAAGTTAATGATTATGATTATTCTCTGAAGGGCATTACTAATTTTCTTACAACCTATCCAAGACAAATATCAAAATCTTATCAAAATAGCAGCAATTTTTGAAGCCACGCCAAAAATTAACCATAATGTCTACTGCATGGCATTTAATGCATGTGGAATTTGCCTGATATACACAATGACATTATAGGCATTATTTCTAAATCACCATAAAGAAATTTCAAAAATAAAACTTCAATAATTCTTAGGTTTATCAAAAAAAAAACAGTTATAAACAGCTTAAGTTTAATTCTGTAGTGTAATATTAAACTAGATATTTGTAGAACTTGGCTGAATCCCCAACAACTGTGGAATATACTGAGCCCACTGAAACTTCCACTGAAGGAACTTCTACTACAGCGAACTTTGATATTAATTAAAGCAGGTCCTACAAGCTTGGATCAGGTTTAGAATACTGTCCAGTGGGCAGATATTGATATTTCTAGAAGTCTCTAAATCAGTTTATACATTTTTACATATTAAAACTGAATTTTTTAGTTTATCTAATTTAAAAATTATTAATTATCTTTAAAAATGACATTTTAAATTTTGGATCATGGAAAGAAAACAAAGTCATTCCTAATTAGGACAGAAGTCACTGGAAATTGGTCTAAGGAAGGCTACTTATGTCCTACATCTAACAAAATCTAACTTAAGGGAGGTGACTTATGTCCTTTGTCTGGCAAATTCTTACATTAGGAAGGCTGCTTATGTCCTTCAACTTGCAAAACTTAGCTTTTCTGTCCTTCACATAGCAAAACCTCACAAAACATAGCATTGCTGTCCTTCACATAGCAAATTCTAGCAAAACATAGCAAATTCTTGGAAAACTTACCAATTCTTGCAAAACATAGCATTTCTGTCCTTCACATAGCTCTTCTTGCAAAACATAGCATTTCTGTCCTTCACATAGCAAATTCTTGCAAAACATAGCAAATTCTTGCAAAACATATATATATGGGGTCCAAAAATCAAAAAACAGAGTTTCAGCACTCTCCGACCACCTGTTCTTGAGATACGGGCACCTGGTGTCCTTGGTACCCACGGTTAGATTTGGGAAATGGTTCGAATCCTTTAAAAATTTAAAAATGTTTTGACACTTTTTGGACTTAGTCATAATTTTGATCACAAATTTGAAAATTATTATAAGTGTCAAAATATTTTTTAAGGATTCGAACCATTTCCCAAATCTAACCGTGGGTACCAAGGACACCAGGTGTCCGTATCTCGAGAACATGTGGTTGGAGAGCGCTGAAACTCCGTTTTTGAGTTTGGGACCCCAATATATATGTTTTACAAGAATTTACTATGTTTTGCAAGAATTTGCTATGTTTTGAAAGAATATGCTATGTTTTGAAAGAATTTGCTATGTGAAGGACAGAAATGCTATGTTTTTTAAGGATTCGAACCATTTCCCAAATCTAACCGTGGGTACCAAGGACACCAGGTGCCCGTATCTCAAGAACAGGTGGTCGGAGAGCGCTGAAACTCCGTTTTTGAGTTTGGTACCCCCATATATTTGATTTACAAGAATTAGCTATGTTTTGCAAGAATTTGCTATGTTTTGCAAGAATATGCTATGTTTTTGCAAGAATTTGCTATGTGAAGGACAGATAAACTATTTTATGCAAGATTTTGCTATGTGAAGGACCAAAAAGCTAGGTTTTGTGTGGTGAAGGGAGGCTATTTATATCCTCCATCTTGCAAAATCTTTGTTAAGGGAGACAAGTTATGCCCTTCATCTAACAAATTCTCACATAAGGGAAGCTATTTATGTCCTTCCTAGGAAGGTTACTTCTGTCCTAATTAAGGAATGACTTTGTTTACTTTCCATGATCCTAATTTTTTTCTTCTGGAAACCATTAAATTAATTTTTTTGCATTCAATTGCATATACGAAATATTTTATGTTACAAATGCAAAAACAATATTCAATCTTATTGTTTTTATATAATTTATTTCGAGTTAAACATGAAACAAACTATGAATTTATGTATTATTGTTCTTTGTATGAAGTAGTTAATAATAAGTATTTTATTTCAGGGCAGTAGTTTAATGAATGAACCAATACTACCATCAACAATAAAAGCTCCAGAAAATTATCTTAATCAAAATAATTGGTTCCACCTGTATCTTATAAAGTCATAAAAATCAGATTTTAATAAAGATAACTTTATGATTTTTGTAAGGTATTAATTAAATCTATTTTATTAATGTATTAAAATGTATTAAAAAACAGTACAAATACTCGTCATCATCATTGAGAATAAATTAGTTATTATAATAATACAATATATATTATTTATATTTTAATTTTGTTTGTTTCTTATCAGTAGACAGGTATAGATTTATAGAATTAAATTTATGTATGTTATTTTTGATATTCACTTTAGAAAATAAAATATTTTACATCTTAATTTTAATAATATTGAAAAATTTAGCAAATTGGTTTTAATATAGAAACTTTCTAATAGTATGCGTCAAAAGAGATATTTTCGATGTCTGTCACTCTAACTTCTGATAATTATTGATTCAATTGCTTTCAATATACACAAGAATAAGAACATCTAATAGTAGTAGTATTCATAAATGATTTGTAAAACCATTGGGGCTACCCAGTACAATATGTAACCTAAACTAATTCGAACTAAAGTAATAAACAAACAATCTAAAAACTACCCTACCCCTTAATTTTCAATTTTGTTTCAAAATAAGAGTGTTGGGGGTTTGGTGTTCAACAAGGCACTTTGAGGGAAAACGTCATAATTCTATATATTTTCAAGAAATTAAAGCTATGTTAATTGGCCTGTCAATCAGTTCAATTTTTTTTATATTTGTGAGTTGTTACATATTATACTGGCTAATAAATATCACAATTTAGATATAAATAAGATCTATAAAAACTACAATAGACTTCTTAAATATCTACTGTATACAAGCTTTGCTATTACATAAACCTCTCTCAATTTCTCGGCATATTTTGCGTGACATGCGCTGTACTTGTTTTGCAACCGTTTATTTAAGTCATCATTTCATTGCTTAAGCTGAAAGTATTTGCGCTTGAATGTATAAGATATTCTACTTACAGCAAGATCATTTTATGATTTTATCCTAAAAAATCAATAGAACAATGCCAAGTCCAATTTTAGTCCAAAAAAGTTAAGGAAGGGACATGGAATGGATAATAAAGTTACTACTTTATCAAGAACCAAAATTTTTAAAAATAAATATGTAAAATTGAATTTTAGTCAAAAATATGTTTATTATGTAAAATTTAGTATTGATATATTTCATTACATTCACACCATAATGCATTTGTTCATTTATCAAAGAAAAAAAATATAAGCATTTCTAACGGCAACATAAGCGTAAATAAAACAATTCTCCAAGTATTTCTTACTTTACACACTTAATGGATACCCTGATACAATTTTGAATTACAATCAAGATTTTTACATAGATAAAAATATTCAAATAAGGCATGCTTTACTCTATTTATAAGGTTACTCCTACGGATAATTGGATAAATAAGTGGTGTTTTAATTTTCCAATTCTTACCTCCCATAAATTTTCTTTTTTATTTTTTCCTCGTTCTATATGTAAAAGTCAGGTTGGAATAAGAACCTATTAAGTGCCTACGGGGAACCTAACTTTTTCAAAAGCCTATTTAGTCTATTGTCCTAAAACTACCATGAAAATATTTATAGGCAAAGACATCTCAGGGACGATATATTGACATATACCCAGAATAATGATAAACAAAATTACCCCTTTTGTAGATAAAATTTTTTTTATAAGTTTGGACAATAATCATAATTAAATAAATATCCAAAGGTTTAGATGATATATGTTAAGTTAAAAATAACATAAAATAAAATTGTTTAAAACTTTGGGTACTAGTGCAATTTATATTTCAATGTCCACTCCCGCCCTGGTGTTATCTTGACCCATGTGACTGTACCTACAGCCCATGTAATAGAACAGTAAAGTGCCCAGGGCAAAACTGTGTTGTATTATCCTATTATATTTTACATCTATTGTCGTAAAAATTTGTTCTAAATTTGTTATTTTCTTTCAAAGAAATTCTAAGCATTATCATTTAAATTCTTAAAATATTTACTTAGAAAACTTCAAAGACAAATCTTTTTATTATTTTGGATAGGCGGATTGCCTGTTTAGCATAACAAATAATTACAAAAGATAAAAGAAGAAGAAAATAGATTAAATAAATATTATTAATATTAATATAACTAATAGAAGAAATTTAAATTTTCCTCATTAGATAACGTCTGCTCTTAACTTCATTAATTTTTTAAGGAAATCTTGGTGTTTCTTAGCAGTAATTGACAATATAGACTGCTGAATATATAAAAAAAAATTTGATGAACCAGAGCATCAATAATAAATTACTTGTAATGACCGTATGTATGTCTGTAATTACTTTTCATATTTTCTTTTCATTACTTTTATATTTAAGAGCATGTAAGAATGTTGTCATACTTGTTTTTTTAAAGTTAGATTATATTTCAAACCGAAAACCGATATATTTTTTTACTAGAACTGTTTCGTTTCTATTATACTGTGACATACAGACTGCAATTATAAAAAGCCTCACATAATTCTAATTCCATAAAGTTAGAGTCAGACCAATCTAATAATAAAAAATATAAATAGAAATAGAATATATTGTGTAATAATAACTAATTTATTCTCATTGATGATGAAGAGTATTTTTACCAATTTTGATACATTTTTTTTTAACAAAGTAATAGAATATGTTTTAATAGATATTTAATAGAATATAAAAATAAATCAATAAAATTTGTAAAAATCAAATTTATTTTTTATGATACACATGGAACCAAAATTTCGTTTGTTATTTTGAAATATTTTTCGTAATGATGTAAGCTGGTTCCATCTTCAT